>NC_069499.1:642347524-642947524 GCF_027579735.1 Bombina bombina | reverse complement strand
AATCTTGACGGTATAGGCTGTACCGCTCGCTTTTTGGCCTCCCAGGTAAAACACATACCGGCGCTATGGAAGTCCCATTGATAAAACATAATTTATGTAAGAACTTACCTGATAAATTCATTTCTTTCATATTAGCAAGAGTCCATGAGCTAGTGACGTATGGGATATACATTCCTTCCAGGAGGGGCAAAGTTTCCCAAACCTCAAAATGCCTACAAATACACCCCTCACCACACCCACAAATCAGTTTAACGAATAGCCAAGAAGTGGGGTGATAAGAAAAAAGTGCGAAAGCATAAAAAATAAGGAATTGGAATAATTGTGCTTTATACAAAAAAAATCATAACCACCACAAAAAGGGTGGGCCTCATGGACTCTTGCTGATATGAAAGAAATGAATTTATCAGGTAAGTTCTTACATAAATTATGTTTTCTTTCATGTAATTAGCAAGAGTCCATGAGCTAGTGACGTATGGGATAATGACTACCCAAGATGTGGATCTTTCCACGCAAGAGTCACTAGAGAGGGAGGGATAAAATACAGACAGCCAATTCCGCTGAAAAATAACCCACACCCAAAATAAAGTTTAAATTTTATAATGAAAAAAACTGAAAACATAAGCAGAAGATTCAAACTGAAACAGCTGCCTGAAGTACTTTTCTACCAAAAACAGCTTCAGAAGAAGAAAACACATCAAAATGGTAGAATTTAGTAAAAGTATGCAAAGAAGACCAAGTTGCTGCTTTGCAAATCTGATCAACCGAAGCTTCATTCCTAAACGCCCAGGAAGTAGAAACTGACCTAGTAGAATGAGCTGTAATCCTTTGAGGCGGAGTTTTACCCGACTCGACATAAGCATGATGAATTAAAGATTTCAACCAAGATGCCAAAGAAATGGCAGAGGCCTTCTGACCTTTCCTAGAACCGGAAAAGATAACAAATAGACTAGAAGTCTTTCGGAAATTCTTAGTAGCTTCAACATAATATTTCAAAGCTCTAACTACATCCAAAGAATGCAATGGTTTCTCCTTAGAATTCTTAGGATTAGGACATAATGAAGGAACCACAATTTCTCTACTACAGGGAGTGCCGAATTATTAGGCAAGTTGTATTTTTGAGGATTAATTTTATTATTGAACAACAACCATGTTCTCAATGAACCCAAAAAACTCATTAATATCAAAGCTGAATAGTTTTGGAAGTAGTTTTTAGTTTGTTTTTAGTTATAGCTATTTTAGGGGGATATCTGTGTGTGCAGCTGACTATTACTGTGCATAATTATTAGGCAACTTAACAAAAAACAAATATATACCCATTTCAATTATTTATTTTTACCAGTGAAACCAATATAACATCTCAACATTCACAAATATACATTTCTGACATTCAAAAACAGAACAAAAACAAATCAGTGACCAATATAGCCACCTTTCTTTGCAAGGACACTCAAAAGCCTGCCATCCATGGATTCTGTCAGTGTTTTGATCTGTTCACCATCAACATTGCGTGCAGCAGCAACCACAGCCTCCCAGACACTGTTCAGAGAGGTGTACTGTTTTCCCTCCTTGTAAATCTCACATTTAATGATGGACCACAGGTTCTCAATGGGGTTCAGATCAGGTGAACAAGGAGGCCATGTCATTAGATTTTCTTCTTTTATACCCTTTCTTGCCAGCCACGCTGTGGAGTACTTGGACGCGTGTGATGGAGCATTGTCCTGCATGAAAATCATGTTTTTTCTTGAAGGATGCAGACTTCTTCCTGTACCACTGCTTGAAGAAGGTGTCTTCCAGAAACTGGCAGTAGGACTGGGAGTTGAGCTTGACTCCATCCTCAACCCGAAAAGGCCCCACAAGCTCATCTTTGATGATACCAGCCCAAACCAGTACTCCACCTCCACCTTGCTGGGGTCTGAGTCGGACTGGAGCTCTCTGCCCTTTACCAATCCAGCCACGGGCCCATCCATCTGGCCCATCAAGACTCACTCTCATTTCATCAGTCCATAAAACCTTAGAAAAATCAGTCTTGAGATATTTCTTGGCCCAGTCTTGACATTTCAGCTTGTGTGTCTTGTTCAGTGGTGGTCGTCTTTCAGCCTTTCTTACCTTGGCCATGTCTCTGAGTATTGCACACCTTGTGCTTTTGGGCACTCCAGTGATGTTGCAGCTCTGAAATATGGCCAAACTGGTGGCAAGTGGCATCTTGGCAGCTGCACGCTTGACTTTTCTCAGTTCATGGGCAGTTATTTTGCGCCTTGGTTTTTCCACACGCTTCTTGCAACCCTGTTGACTATTTTGAATGAAACGCTTGATTGTTCGATGATCACGCTTCAGAAGCTTTGCAATTTTAAGAGTGCTGCATCCCTCTGCAAGATATCTCACTATTTTTGACTTTTCTGAGCCTGTCAAGTCCTTCTTTTGACCCATTTTGCCAAAGGAAAGGAAGTTGCCTAATAATTATGTACACCTGATATAGGGTGTTGATGTCATTAGACCACACCCCTTCTCATTACAGAGATGCACATCACCTAATATGCTTAATTGGTAGTAGGCTTTCGAGCCTATACAGCTTGGAGTAAGACAACATGCATAAAGAGGATGATGTGGTCAAAATACTCATTTGCCTAATAATTCTGCACTCCCTGTAATGTTGTTGGAATTCACAACCTTAGATAAAAATTCAAAAGAAGTTCGCAACACCGCAATATCCTGATGAAAAATCAGAAAAGGAGACTCACAAGAAAGAGCAGATAATTCAGAGACTCTTCTGGCAGAAGAGATGGCCAAAAGGAACAAAACTTTCCAAGAAAGTAATTTAATGTCCAATGAATGCATAGGTTCAAACGGAGGAGCTTGAAGAGCCCCCAGAACCAAATTCAAACTCCAAGGAGGAGAAATTGACTTAATGACAGGTTTTATACGAACCAAAGCTTGTACAAAACAATGAATATCAGGAAGATTAGCAATCTTTCTGTGAAAAAGAACAGAAAGAGCAGAGATTTGTCCTTTCAAGGAACTTGCAGACAAACCTTTCTCCAAACCATCCTGAAGAAACTGTAAAATTCTCGGAATTCTAAAAGAATGCCAGGAAAAATGATGAGAAAGACACCAAGAAATATAAGTCTTCCAGACTCTATAATATATCTCCCTAGATACAGATTTACGAGCCTGTAACATAGCATTAATCACAGAGTCAGAGAAACCTCTTTGACTAAGAATCAAGCGTTCAATCTCCATACCTTTAAATTTAAGGATTTGAGATCCTGATGGAAAAAAGGACCTTGCGACAGAAGGTCTGGTCTTAACGGAAGAGTCCACGGTTGGCAAGAGGCCATCCGGACAAGATCCGCATACCAAAACCTGTGAGGCCATGCTGGAGCTACCAGCAGAACAAACGAGCATTCCTTCAGAATCTTGGAGATCACTCTTGGAAGAAGAACTAGAGGCGAAAAGATATAAGCAGGATGATACTTCCAAGGAAGTGACAATGCATCCACTGCTTCCGCTTGAGGATCCCTGGATCTGGACAGATACCTGGGAAGTTTCTTGTTTAGATGAGAGGCCATCAGATCTATTTCTGGAAGTCCCCACATTTGGACAATCTGAAGAAATACCTCTGGGTGAAGACCATTCGCCCGGATGCAACGTTTGGCGACTGAGATAATCCGCTTCCCAATTGTCTATACCTGGGATATGAACCGCAGAAACTAGACAGGAGCTGGATTCCGCCCAAACCAGAATTCGAGATACTTCTTTCATAGCCAGAGGGCTGTGAGTCCCTCCTTGATGATTGATGTATGCCACAAATGTGACATTGTCTGTCTGAAAACAAATGAATGATTCTCTCTTTAGAAGAGGCCAAGACTGAAGAGCTCTGAAAATTGCACGGAGTTCCAAAATATTGATCGGTAATCTCACCTCCTGAGATTCCCAAACCCCTTGTGCCGTCAGAGACCCCCACACAGCTCCCCAACCTGTAAGACTTGCATCTGTTGAGATTACAGTCCAGGTCGGAAGAACAAAAGAAGCCCCCTGAACTAAACGATGGTGATCTGTCCACCACGTCAGAGAGTGTCGTACAATCGGTTTTAAAGATATTAATTGAGATATCTTTGTGTAATCCCTGCACCACTGGTTCAGCATACAGAGCTGAAGAGGTCGCATGTGAAAACGAGCAAAGGGGATCGCGTCCGATGCAGCAGTCATAAGACCTAGAATTTCCATGCATAAGGCTACCGAAGGGAATGATTGTGACTGAAGGTTTCAACAAGCTGATATCAATTTTAGACGTCTCTTGTCTGTCAAAGATAGAGTCATGGACACTGAATCTATCTGGAAACCCAAAAAGGTTACCCTTGTCTGAGGAATCAATGAACTTTTTAGTAAATTGATCCTCCAACCATGATCTTGAAGAAACAACACAAGTCGATTCATATGAGATTCTGCTAAATGTGAAGACTGAGCAAGTACCAAGATATCGTCCAAATAAGGAAATACCACAATACCCTGTTCTCTGATTTGTAAAAATTCTTGGAGCTGTTGCTAGGCCAAACGGCAGAGCCACAAACTGGTAATGCTTGTCTAGGAACGAGAATCTCAGAAACTGATAGTGATCTGGATGAATCGGAATATGCAGATATGAATCCTGTAAATCTATTGTAGACATATAATGCCCTTGCTGAACAAAAGGCAGGATAGTCCTTACAGTTACCATTTTGAATGTTGGTATCCTTACATAACGATTCAATATTTTTAGATCCAGAACTGGTCTGAAAGAATTCTCCTTCTTTGGTACAATGAAGAGATTTGAATAAAACCCCAACCCCTGTTCCAGAACTGGAACTGGCATAATTACTCCAGCCAACTCTAGATCTGAAACACATTTCAGAAATGCTTGAGCCTTCGCTGGATTTACTGGGACACGGGAAAGAAAAAATCTCTTTGCAGGAGGCCTTATCTTGAAGCCAATTCTGTACCCTTCTGAAACAATATACTGAATCCAAAGATTGTGAATGGAATTGATCCAAATTCCTTTAACAAAACGTAATCTGCCCCCTACCAGCTGAGCTGGAATGAGGGCCGCACCTTCATGTGGACTTAGGAGCTGGCTTTGATTTTCTAAAAGGCTTGGATTTATTCCAGACTGGAGATGGTTTCCAAACTGATACCGCTCCTGAGGATGAAGGATCAGGCTTTTGTTCCTTGTTGTGACGAAAGAAACGAAAACGATTATTAGACCTAAATTTACCTTTAGATTTTTTATCCTGTGGTAAAAAAGTTCCTTTCCGTCCAGTAACAGTTGAGATAATAGAATCCAAATGAGAACCAAATAATTTATTACCCTGGAAAGAAAGGGAAAGCAGAGTAGACTTAGAAGACATATCAGCATTCCAAGTTTTAAGCCATAAAGCTCTTCTAGCTAAAATAGCTAGAGACATATACCTGACATCAACTCTAATGATATCAAAGATGGCATCACAAATAAAATTATTAGCATGTTGAAGAAGAATAATAATGCTATGAGAATTATGATCTGCTACTTGTTGCGCTAAAGCTTCCAACCAAAAAGTTGAAGCTGCAGCAACATCCGCCAAAGATATAGCAGGTCTAAGAAGATTACCTGAACACAAGTAAGCTTTTCTTAGAAAGGATTCAATTTTCCTATCTAAAGGATCCTTAAAGGAAGTACCATCTGCCGTAGGAATGGTAGTACGCTTAGCAAGAGTAGAGACAGCCCCATCAACCTTAGGGATTTTGTCCCAAAATTCTAATCTGTCAGATGGCACAGGATATAATTGCTTAAAACGTTTAGAAGGAGTAAATGAATTACCCAAATTATTCCATTCCCTGGAAATTACTTCAGAAATAGCACCAGGAACAGGAAAAACTTCTGGAATAACTACAGGAGATTTAAAAACCTTATCTAAACGTTTAGATTTAGTATCAAGAGGACCAGAATCCTCAATTTCTAATGCAATTAGGACTTCTTTAAGTAAAGAACGAATAAATTCCATTTTAAATAAATATGAAGATTTATCAGCATCAACCTCTGAGACAGAATCCTCTGAACCAGAAGAGCCATTATCAGAATCAGAATGATGATGTTCATTTAAAAATTCATCTGAAAAATGAGAAGTTTTAAAAGACTTTTTATGTTTACTAGAAGGAGGAATAACAGACATAGCCTTCTTAATGGATTTAGAAACAAAATCTCTTATGTTATCAGGAACACTCTGAGTATTAGATGTTGATGGAACAGCAACAGGTAATGTAACTTTACTAAAGGAAATATTATCTGCATTAACAAGTTTGTCATGACATTCAATACAAACAACAGCTGGAGGAACAGCTACCAAAAGTTTACAGCAGATACCCTTAGCTTTGGTAGCTCCAGCACCAGGCAGCGATTTTCCAGAAGTATCTTCTGACTCAGCTTCAACATGGGACATCTTGCAATATGTAATAGAAAAAACAACATATAAAGCAAAATTGATCAAATTCCTTAAATGACAGTTTCAGGAATGGGAAAAAATGCCAGTGAACAAGCTTCTAGCAACCAGAAGCAATAAAAAATGAGACTTAAATAATGTGGAGACAAAAGTGACGCCCATATTTTTTTAGCGCCAAATAAGACGCCCACATTATTTGGCGCCTAAATGCTTTTGGCGCCAAAAATGACGCCACATCCGGAACGCCGACATTTTTGGCGCAAAAGAACGTCAAAAATGATGCAACTTCCGCCGACACGTATGACGCCGGAAACAGAAAAAACATTTTGCGCCAAAAAAGTCCGCGCCAAGAATGATGCAATAAAATGAAGCATTTTCAGCCCCCGCGAGCCTAACAGCCCACAGGGAAAAGTCAAATTTTAAAGTAAGAAAAAAATTGATTTATTCAAATGCATTATCCCAAATATGAAACTGACTGTCTGAAAATAAGGAATGTTGAACATCCTGAGTCAAGGCAAATAAATGTTTGAATACATATATTTAGAACTTTATAAAAAAGTGCCCAACCATAGCTTAGAGTGTCACAGAAAATAAGACTTACTTACCCCAGGACACTCATCTACATGTTGTAGAAAGCCAAACCAGTACTGAAACGAAAATCAGCAGAGGTAATGGTATATATATAAGAGTATATCGTCGATCTGAAAAGGGATGTAAGAGATGAATCTCTACGACCGATAACAGAGAACCTATGAAATAGACCCCGTAGAAGGAGATCATTGTATTCAAATGGGCAATACTTTCCTCACATCCCTCTGACATTCACTGCACGCTGAGAGGAAAACCGGGCTCCAACCTGCTGCGGAGCGCATATCAACGTAGAATCTAGCACAAACTTACTTCACCACCTCCATAGGAGGCAAAGTTTGTAAAACTGATTTGTGGGTGTGGTGAGGGGTGTATTTGTAGGCATTTTGAGGTTTGGGAAACTTTGCCCCTCCTGGTAGGAATGTATATCCCATACGTCACTAGCTCATGGACTCTTGCTAATTACATGAAAGAAAGGACTTTTTAAAAAGTGCGGTACTGACGTTGCGTGACGGCCAAAAAAGTGTGCGGTACAGCTATACCTTTAAGACTCATAATAGCAGCGGTAGGGAAAAAGCAGCGTTATACTCATAACGCAAAACTCGTAATCTAGCTGATAGTTATTCTCAGTTTCCCCTAGATCTGTCTAAACCAGTCCACCGCCTCCCAATCACAAAGTTATAGTTTCTGACCTTCTGTCCTCAAGATGTTCACGAATGAAAAGATGAAACCCTCAGGGCGCTTTGCCAATGAGAGAACTTGAATACGTGACTTGACAGAGTCCACAGGATATACAGCAAGCCAGAAACAGGCTCCACCAATGCCACCGCTTACCGTGACTACCAGGGGACCTGAGAACAGACTCTGAGTAAATATAAGTCATATACAGGTATCATCCAATCTAATAATTCATAATGTTGTTCCTCTCACACTTACTAGGAGGGTCTGTACCACACAATTTTTGGCCCAAGAAACTGTTGCTCAGCTCATATCCACCGAAAAAGAAGAAATATCCTGGTATCTCTCGCAGCCATGTACTACTTAGTCCACGAAACAAACCAACTGGACCTTCCGAGTTGAGAATAGCACGAACAACAGACCACGGAGTACTGAATGAGAGGACAACACACGTACAGTGCTTTACACAGATATCACTGGAGGATAGCATCACATAACAATTTTCTAAACAGTATTATTATTTATTATTACACTTTATTTATAAGGCGCCAACATATTCCGCAGCGCTGTCCATTGGTACAATTCATGTAAATTAAATAATGATAATAAAACTTGTAAGAGTTAAGACACAATTTTACAAACACATACAGGAGGAATTGATGGCCCTATTCCCATCTAGAAGGGTAGGAGATTGAGAAACAGGAGGTGAGGACTGCAAGATTGAGAAAGATGTTAATGCAAAGTTATATGAGGGAAATGTTAGGTAATTGAAATACATTTATTACTGAGTTGGGTGGTAGGTTTCTCTGAACAAAACAGTCTTCAGGGAGCATTTAAAGGAAGAAAGATTAGGGCAAAGCCTGACAGCATGAGGGAGAGTGTTCCAGAGGGTAGGTGCTGCACGACAGAAGTCCTACAGTCTAGCATGAGAAGATTTGATAGTCGAAGATGCAAGGAGCAGGTCATTGTTGGATCTTAGTGGCCAGGCTGGAGTATACTTGTTGATTAGAGAGAATAAGTAATGGGGAGCGGTGTTGGGGAGAGCTTTGTATGTAAGGTTGAGGATTTTTAATTTAATTCTGCTGTGAATGGGGAGCCAATGAAGGGACTCGCAGAGAGGTGCAGCAGAGGCATTGGAGAGGAGTCGCCGCCAGCAAATGACACAGAAAAAGATCTGTGAGAAAGATAAGAGTGAATCCAAGAAAGAGCAGTGTCACAGAGGCCAAAAGAGCTAAGGGTCTGTAGGAGGAGGGGGTGGTCAACTGTGTCGAAGGCAGCAGAAAGGGCAAGTAAGTATAGAATAGTGGCCTTTATTTTTAGCAGAAATAAGATTTAGTAACCTTGGTAAGGGCAGTCTCAGTTGGGTGTTTGGGGCGGAATCCAGATTGCAGAGTCAAGGAGTTGGTGGACAGGAAGTGGGATAGGCAATTGTAAACTAGTGTTTCGAGGAGTTTTCTCAAGGAGTTTTAATGTTAGAGGAGGCAGTGATATGGGGCGATAGTTCTCAGGAGAATTAGTGTGAAGGAAGGGTTTTTTGAGTATGGGAGTGACCTTTGCATGGGGAGTGACAGTATGTTTAACATTCCTCACACAGGCATGATGTGATGTCTCAATAAATGAATCAACTTTCTATCCTAGAACTAACCTTCTATCAGGTATGCCCTTATAACCTGACATGCGCATCTCCTGCTGTGTCTGCATACGGCATTTTACCAGTTCTGTGGGGCACAGGACCAAGGAGGAGAAAACAGAGGCCAATGAACCTGCTGATGCCTTGTGTAAGTCACTGGTGGGGAAACAATAGAGAGAGATACAAAGATGACAAACAGAGTAGAAAAAAACATAATTTATGCTTACCTGAGGCCACGATCCATTAGTCTTGGGAATTACTCTTCCCTACCACTAAGAGGAGGTAAAGATTCCCAAACCCCAAGAGCTCTATAAAACCCCTCCCATCTCACAGGTACCTCAGTTTTGTACAGGCAAGCAAAATGAAGTAGGAAAAAGCAATAAAATGAGCAGGTGGTGAGAGTCCACAATCCATCACTCATGGGAACTAATATCCAAGTTGTGGAATCCACGAGTAATGAGACATAAAGGGTGGAATTTAGAAACATCTTTTTTTCATTAAGAAACATAAAAAGGGGGGAAAATTAAATGCGCTTAAAATTTTAATAATCAGGCAAAAATAAAAGACAACTGTCTGAAGGACCTTCCTACCAAAAGCAGCCTTAGAAGAAGCAATAACATTAAGGGCCAGATTACAAGTGGAGCACGCTAGAAGTAAGTTTTTTGCAATTGTCTGGTTGCACTTGTATTATTAGTTGAAAGTAAAAAAAAGTCAATGGAGCAAAAAAAGTGGAAAAAAACAACAAATGACGAGCAAACCAAACATGAAAAACTTAAATTGTGCTTACCTGATAATTATTTTTCTTCTGAAGGGAAGCATCCACAGCTGCATTCATTACTTTTGGGAAATAAGAACCTGGCCACCAAGAGGAGGCAAAGACACCCTAGCCAAAGGCTTAAATACCTCCCCCACTTCCCTCATCCCCCATTAATTCTGCCAATGTACCAGCCCTTTTGTTTGCATTTAGTGTCCTAGCTTTAGATTGGGTATTGTTTTCCCAAAAGTAATGAATGCAGCTCTGGACTCTCTCCGTTTTTGTTCTTCTGGCACCTTTTTCACCCTGATATACAAGGAACAGTAGGAGAAATATCAGGATGAAAAAGGTGCCAGAAGAACAAAAATCAATACCGCCGCCACACAGATAAAACACGGACGGGGAGCTGTGGACTCTTCCCGTCAGAAGAAAAGAAAATTATCAGGTGAGCATAATTTAAGTTTTTCTTCTTAACCGGAGAGAGTCCACAGCTGCATTCATTACTTTTGGGAAAACAATACCAAAACTAAAGCTAGGACACTAAATGCAAACAAAAGGGTGAGTACAGAAGGCGGTCCCTTCGAAGGGCATCACATCCTGAAAAAACACCTACAGAAAAACTGTAACACTTAGAACAAGGGGTTAGAAACCTGAAAGGACCCAGTAACTGCCCATCAGTTAAATAACCTACAAGGCAGAGGTAGAGACCACTCAGATCCCTAGATCCATTGAACACAAAAAAAAACCAAGGAGCCAAGTCCCACAGGGCTTCCGAGCACCCAAGACTAACCCCGACCCGAAGGAAGAACCTTCACCTACCCCCAAGGGGGAAAAGAACGGAGGACACAAGAATCTAAAGGACCACCGACTAAGCAAAAAACCTCAACATGACTAAAGCGAACCCTAGGTTTGCGAAAGACAATCACCCAGAGGAGAACTCCCTAAGAGGAACAGGACCAGAGATCAACATTACACTGAAAGGTGCAAACCCGAGAACCCCAAGGTCTATCCTCAGATCTCTGCCACAACACCCTACAACTCATGGAGCTACAAAGAAGCCGCAAGCTTCTCCTGTACCCTAGTCTAGCAACACAGTAGCTAAACTAGACAACATAGGTAAGGAACCTCTATAACCCGAAGCAATTTGGATTCAGCAGACAAGCATGATTATCCTATCAGAGAAAAAGGCAGCACATGAAAATACGCCGCCCCCTCTGAACAAGAACTTGCGAACTCAGCCTCAAGCCAGCAAAGCTGACCCTAAGCCAACGTGTGGTACCATCCCACAGAGAATGCCAAATAATGACAACAACTCTTGTCTAGGAACCAGAGCCTAGAAGAGCGTCCCACACCAGCAGCCTATGCAACTAGTGGAGGACCGTGACCCCCCACCGAAGGCAGGAACAAGGTCAGAGAGCTGCCACAGTAGGATTCGAACTTCCAACCCTCAGCTATTAGACTGGGAGATAACCCATAGGCCACTTAGACCTGCAGCAACTGGAGCACACAGCAAAACTCAACAGAGCAGCAAGATCCCCGACCTCCCCTCCTCTGAGGTAACTGACCCAGTTCAAAGAATTGGTAACGTCGGAATGAAGAATACAAAATCTCCGGACAACCTCTCAAGGACAAAAAGAGGGGGCCCGAATGGAACGAACCCACGGGAGAACAACTCTGGCTGGCATCTAAAATAGCTTGTCAGGGCAGACAGAGAGCTTAACAACTCCCCAACAAGGGGGACAGGACACTGAATTACAGCATCCCAGAACCAGAATCCTGCCCCAGGACCTCTTGCACACAATGAGGGAGAAAACCCCTGAACAAGAAGAGAAAGACCTATGAGACCTCACGGAAACTGTACCAACTCAAAGACCTCCCCAAAGGAAAAGCTTCCCCAACCATAGACTTGGTGAAGAGAAGGAGAAATGGTAAAACCATATCTAAGGAACCTGACAGCTAAGGTGAAAACAACGACCACAAGCCCACATCAAGGTGGAATAGTTGTCCCCTGACAACAACCGTAAATCTCGGCTGAGAGACAGCAAAACTAGCCCTCAGACAGATACCAGCTCGTCCCTAGAGGGACAAGCGGAGGATGCACCCAGGCATAAACCCAAAACAGCATGGAACACACATTCAAGGTGTAAAGAGCTGCAGCTGGATTCTCTAGGAACGATCCAGAACCGGATCCGAGATCACAGACAAGGACATGGCCATAAGACAGACCTCCAGGACCCGGAATCGGTCAAAGTATTAACCCCCTGAAGACCATCCAGTGATCTCAGACAGAGGAGAGCACTCTCATATCCCAATGACCACGGATCATTGCCTTCACAAAAGAGATATAGACCAAAGAATCTAAGGAGACATTCTAATAGGTCAAGTAAGAGGGCAAAACTGTATTGTATACAAGGGGGTAAGGAAGGAGCAGGGGGTGCCAAGCCTCTTTTCTAATAAGCTCCTCACAAGCTTAAAACATGAAACAGATAATACAATTAAATGAAAAGGGCGCTCTACAGCTGACAGTTAATAATCTCAATATTGCATATAGTAAAAATATTTTATATAGACCGTAGAAAATAAAAAACAGCAGTATATAACTGTATATGAAAAAGAGATAGCAACAACAATATATCAACAGTAGTACATTCAGTATATTCAAATAACCAATAATAACAATCTGAAATAGTATATTAAAAATTCAGGGACGTCTCCCTTAAATTGGCAACTTAAAAGTTAAAAATACCACCTTATCTAAAAGTTCAAAAAGCCATTATATCCAGATTTATCTTTCAGATAATGCGACTTTATATGCCAAAAAACTAGATTTCACCGTTCCGCTGTGTCACTATGTGACTGTCTCAATACTTTCAAACAGCTATTTGCTGATTATAAGAACAAAGCCGCTTTGGCTAAAAACTGTGAAACATAGACCGATTCAACGTTACCTCACCTCAGCAAGATTGCAGTCCCTCCTTGGAAGGAAAAAGAAACATGCAGCTTCTCACAGCGTTTTCACTCTTGTGCCCTTTGATTAGGGATTCCCCGCTGCTCTGTTTGAGTTCACCTGCATGTGTGACTGGTAATGTGGTTGACCACCTGACCTTATGCTGTCATCTGATTGGTCCAAAATCGATCCTCTAGTTTAAGGCTATATCGTTTGTCGCAAAGTGTATAGATACTGGCTTGATTTTTGTCACAGTGGCACCCCACAGTCTTCGACGCATTTTGCCAGTTTATAGGGCTTTATCTTTATCTTGATCATCTTCTAACAAGGAGGCAACCAAAGAACACAACCACTTATCAGAGTAACCAGTATACCAGCACCATGTGGATGACATGAACCATAAAGGAACAGCCTCTATCGCCCAACTAGGACCCACCTGGCATGAGAACGTTCGTAAACTGTCCCTGGTCCAAGGATAACATGAACAATAAACATAACTATGTTATTATATAGTACTGCGCAACTTCCGAAGAAGTGCTCACTCGACCACAAAATCGAAAGTATCAATTCAAGAGAAAGAAATGTTCTGAACCAGAACTATAACAAACATGAGCTTCGTAAAACAAATTAAACACATCCTAACTGGATCAAAATAAAATCAAGGCAGCACCCGTGGGTGAACGCCCAAGGAGAAAGGGCACACCAACGGAACCAGAGGATTAGAGGCCCCAATCTCCTAAGCTCAGAACTGGAACAGATATAATAGAAGAAGAAAAAGGCGACATAATGGAGATTGACTTCATCCCCCAACGTCTAACCTAGTTTGCACTTCAGCACAGAACACTAAGGATCCCTCGGCCCAGTAGCACCGCAATCCTCCTGCACTGTCAAAACATGCCTCAGTAGGACACAAAGGCATGCCAGTCTATAACGGAAGGCAAAATGTTCCCTCGCCGGATTGATGGACGACCCCGGCCCAGAGGGAGGGACCCCTCAAGCCTCAGAGGCCATCGCTTCCCCAGAAGGTCGAACTGACTCAGGCAATCTCACACTCGACGGACCCTGGTTAACAGAACACGGACAATATCTAAGAAATACTTCTCTTGGGAGATATAAATGCGCCAGCGCCATAGTTATGGCCATGCGGAACCATGCCGTAACCTCTGGAGGAAACAAGCCACCTTCTGGAGAAGGAGTAACGGCTCTAGGGACACCTGCTTGCATACCAAAAGAATGTTCTGGGGCACACGCCTCACTGGACATGGAATCCTCAGGGGCGGATGGCTCAACACACTCTACGCTCCCTGAATCAGGGCAAGAGAGTACTCTAGCACGGCAATTGGAACATAACTGATAGGCATGGATAACCCGGGCCATTTCATACTCCTCACAAGATGTATACTCTGAGTCGGAGATGTCCGTCTCTAAAAAATATAATTTATGTAAGAACTTACCTGATAAATTCATTTCTTTCATATTAGCAAGAGTCCATGAGCTAGTGACGTATTGGGATATACATTCCTACCAGGAGGGGCAAAGTTTCCCAAACCTTAAAATGCCTATAAATACACCCCTCACCACACCCACAAATCAGTTTAACGAATAGCCAAGAAGTGGGGTGATAAGAAAAAAGTGCGAAAGCATAAAAAAATAAGGAATTGGAATAATTGTGCTTTATACAAAAAAATCATAACCACCACAAAAAAAGGGTGGGCCTCATGGACTCTTGCTAATATGAAAGAAATGAATTTATCAGGTAAGTTCTTACATAAAATATGTTTTCTTTCATGAAATTAGCAAGAGTCCATGAGCTAGTGACGTATGGGATAATGACTACCCAAGATGTGGATCTTTCCACGCAAGAGTCACTAGAGAGGGAGGGATAAAATAAAGACAGCCAATTCCTGCTGAAAATAATCCACACCCAAAATAAAGTTTAATGAAAACATAAGCAGAAGATTCAAACTGAAACCGCTGCCTGAAGTACTTTTCTACCAAAAACTGCTTCAGAAGAAGAAAACTCATCAAAATGGTAGAATTTAGTAAAAGTATGCAAAGAGGACCAAGTTGCTGCTTTGCAAATCTGATCAACCGAAGCTTCATTCCTAAACGCCCAGGAAGTAGAAACTGACCTAGTAGAATGAGCTGTAATCCTTCGAGGCGGAGTTTTACCCGACTCGACATAGGCATGATGAAATAAAGATTTCAACCAAGATGCCAAAGAAATGGCAGAAGCTTTCTGGCCTTTTCTAGAACCGGAAAAGATAACAAATAGACTAGAAGTCTTTCGGAAAGACTTAGTAGCTTCAACATAATATTACAAAGCTCTAACAGCATCCAAAGAATGCAATGATTTCTCCTTAGAATTCATAGGATTAGGACATAATGAAGGAACCACAATTTCTCTACTAATGTTGTTAGAATTCACAACCTTAGGTAAAAAATTCAAAAGAAGTTTGCAGCACCGCCTTATCCTGATGAAAAATCAGAAAAGGAGACTCACAAGAAAGAGCAGATAATTCAGAGACTCTTCTGGCAGAAGAGATGGCCAATAGAAACAAAACTTTCCAAGAAAGTAATTTAATGACCAAAGAATGCATGGGTTCAAACGGAGGAGCTTGAAGAGCCCCCAGAACCAAATTCAAACTCCAAGGAGGAGAAATTGACTTAATGACAGGTTTTATACGAACCAAAGCTTGTACAAAACAATGAATATCAGGAAGATTAGCAATCTTTCTGTGAAAAAGAACAGAAAGAGCAGAGATTTGTTCTTTCAAAGAACTTGCGGACAAACCTTTATCTAAACCATCCTGAAGAAACTGTAAAATTCTCGGTATTCAAAAAGAATGCCAAGAAAAATGATGAGAAAGACACCAAGAAATATAAGTCTTCCAGACTCTATAATATATCTCTCTAGATACAGATTTACGAGCCTGTCACATAGTATTAATCACAGAGTCAGAGAAACCTCTTTGACCAAGAATCAAGCGTTCAAACTCCATACCTTAAAATTTAAGGATTTGAGATCCTGATGGAAGAAAGGACCTTGCGACAGAAGGTCTGGTCTTAACGGAAGAGTCCACAGCTGGCAAGAGGCCATCCGGACAAGATCCGCATACCAAAACCTGTGAGGCCATGCTGGAGCTACCAGCAGGACAAACGAGCATTCCTTCAGAATCTTGGAGAATACTCTTGGAAGAAGAACTAGAGGCGGAAAGATATAGGCAGGATGATACTTCCAAGGAAGTGATAATGCATCCACTGCCTCCGCCTGAGGATCCCGGGATCTGGACAGATACCAGGGAAGTTTCTTGTTTAGATGAGAAGCCATCAGATTTATTTCTGGGAGTTCCCACATTTGAACAATCTGAAGAAATACCTCTGGGTGAAGAGACCATTCGCCCGGATGCAACGTTTGGCAACTGAGATAATCCGCTTCCCAATTGTCTATACCTGGGATATGAACCGCAGAGATTAGACAGGAGCTGGATTCCGCCCAAACCAAAATTCGAGATACTTCTTTCATAGCCAGAGGACTGTGAGTCCCTCCTTGATGATTGATGTATGCCACAGTTGTGACATTGTCTATCTGAAAACAAATGAACAACTCTCTCTTCAGAAGAGGCCAAGACTGAAGAGCTCTGAAAATTGCACTGAGTTCCAAAATATTGATCGGTAATCTCACCTCCTGAGATTCCCAAACCCCTTGTGCCGTCAGAGACCCCCACACAGCTCCCCAACCTGTAAGACTTGCATCTGTTGAGATTATAGTCCAGGTCGGAAGAACAAAGAAGCCCCCTGAACTAAACGATGGTGATCTGTCCACCACGTCAGAGAGTGTCGTATAATCGGTTTAAAGATATTAATTGAGATATCTTTGTGTAATCCCTGCACCATTGGTTCAGCATACAGAGCTGAAGAGGTCGCATGTGAAAACGAGCAAAGGAGATCGCATCCGATGCAGCAGTCATAAGACCTAAAATTTCCATGCATAAGGCTACCAAAGGGAATGATTGTGACTGAAGGTTTTGACAAGCTGATATCAATGTTAGACTTCTCTTGTCTGACAAAGACAGAGTCATAGACACTGAATCTATCTGGAAACCTAAAAAGGTTACCCTTGTCTGAGGAATCAATGAACTTTTTGGTAAATTGATCCTCCAACCATGATCTTGAAGAAACAACACAAGTCGATTCGTATGAGATTCTGCGAAAATGTGAAGACTGAGCAAGTACCAAGATATCGTCCAAAATAAGGAAATACCAATACCCTGTTCTCTGATTACAGACAGAAGGGCACCGAGAACCTTTGAAAAAATTCTTGGAGCTGATGCTAGGCCAAACGGTAGAGCCACAAAACTGGTAATGCTTGTCTAAAAAGAGAATCTCAGAAACTAAAAGTGATCTGGATGAATCGGAATATGCAGATATGCATCCTGTAAATCTATTGTAGACATATAATGCCCTTGCTAAGCAAAAGGCAGGATAGTCCTACAGTTACCATCTTGAATGTTGGTATGCTTACATAACGATTCAATATTGATAGATCCGGAACTGGTCTGAAGGAATTGACCTTCTTTGGTACAATGAAGAGATAGAATAAAACCCCAGCCCCTGTTCCAGAACTGGAACTGGCATAATTACTCCAGCCAACTCTAGATCTGAAACACATTTCAGAAATGCTGAGCCTTTGCTGGGTTTACTGGGACACGGGAAAGAAAAAAATCTCTTTGCAGGAGGCCTTAACTTGAAGCCAATTCTGTACCTTTCTGAAACAATGTTCTGAAACCAGAGATTGTGAACGGAATTGATCCAAATTTCTTTGAAGAAAACGTAATCTGCCCCATACCAGCTGAGCTGGAATGAGGGCCGCACCTTCATGGGTACTTAGGAGCTGGCTTTGGGTTTCTATAAGGCTTGGATATATTCCAAACTGGAAATGGTTTCCAAACTGATACCGCTCCTGAGGATGAAGGATCAGGCTTTTGTTCCTTGTTATGAGGAAAGGAACGAAAACGATTATTAGACCTAAATTTACCTTTAGATTTTTTATCCTGTGGTAAAAAAGTTCCCTTCCCTCCAGTAACAGTTGAGATAATAGAATCCAACTGAGAACCGAATAATTTATTACCCTGGAAAGAAAGGGATAGCAAAGTTGACTTAGAAGACATATCAGCATTCCAAGTTTTAAGCCATAAAGCTCTTCTAGCTAAAATAGCTAGAGACATATACCTGACATCAACTCTAATGATATCAAAGATGGTATCACAAATAAAATTATTAGCATGTTATAGAATAATAATAATGCTATAAGAATTATGATCTGTTACTTGTTGCGCTAAAGCTTCTAACCAAAAAGTTGAAGCTGCAGCAACATCCGCTAAAAATATAGCAGGAGTAGAGACAGCCCCATTAACCTTAGGGATTTTGTCCCAAAACTCTAATCTGTCAGATGGCACAGGATATAATTGCTTAAAACGTTTTAGAAGGAGTAAATGAATTACCCAAATTATTCCATTCCCTGGAAATTACTTCAGAAATAGCATCAGGGAGAGAAAACACTTCTGGAATAACTACAGGAGATTTAAAAACCTTATTTAAACGTTTAGATTTAGTATCAAGAGGACCAGAATCCTCTATTTCTAATGCAATTAATACTTCTTTAAGTAAAGAACGAATAAATTCCATCTTGAACAAATACGAAGATTTATCAGCATCAACCTCTGAGACAGAAACCTCTGAACCAGAAGAACCATTATCAGTATCAGAATGATGATGTTCATTTAAAAATTCATCTGAAAAAAGAGAAGTTTTAAAAGACTTTTATGTATACTAGAAGGAGAAATAACAGACATAGCCTTCTTAATGGATTTAAAAATAAAATCTCTTATGTTATCAGGAACACTCTGAGAATTAGATGTTGACGGAACAGCAACAGGTAATGTAACAGTACTAAAGGAAATTTTATCTGCATTAACAAGTTTGTCATGACATTCAATACAAACAACAGCTGGAGAAACAGATACCAAAAGTTTATAGCAGATACACTTAGCTTGGTAGCTCCAGCACCGGGCAGCGATTTTCCTGAAGTATCTTCTGACTCAGTTGCAACGTGGAACATCTTGCAATGTGTAATAGAAAAAACAACATATAAAGCAAAATTGATCAAATTCCTTAAATGACAGTTTCAGGAATGGGAAAAAAATGCCAGTGAACAAGCTTCTAGCAACCAGAAGCAATAAATAATGAGACTTAAATAATGTGGAGACAGAAATGACGCCCATATTTTTTAGCGCCAAATAAGACGCCCACATTATTTGGCGCCTAAATGCTTTTGGCGCCAAAAATGATGCCACATCCGGAACGCCGACACTTTTGACGCAAAAAAAGTCAAAAAATGACGCAACTTCCGGCGACACGTATGACGCCGGAAACAGAAAAAAAAATTTGCGCCAAAAAAGTCCGCGCCAAGAATGACGCAATAAAATGAAGCATTTTCAGCCCCCGCGAGCCTAACAGCCCACAGGGAAAAAGTCAAATTTTTTAAGATAAGAAAAAATGATTGATTCAAATGCATTATCCCAAATATGAAACTGACTGTCTGAAAATAAGGAATGTTGAACATCCTGAGTCAAGGCAAATAAATGTTTGAATACATATATTTAGAACTTTATAAAAAAAGTGCCTAACCATAGCTTAGAGTGTCACATAAAATAAGCTTACTTACTTACCCCAGGACACTCATCTACATGTTGTAGAAAGCCAAACCAGTACTGAAACGAAAATCAGCAGAGGTAATGGTATATATATAAGAGTATATCGTCGATCTGAAAAGGGAGGTAAGAGATGAATCTCTACGACCGATAACAGAGAACCTATGAAATAGACCCCGTAGAAGGAGATCATTGCATTCAAATAGGCAATACTCTCCTCACATCCCTCTGACATTCACTGCACGCTGAGAGGAAAACCGGGCTCCAACCTGCTGCGGAGCGCATATCAACGTAGACTCTAGCACAAACTTACTTCACCACCTCCATAGGAGGCAAAGTTTGTAAAAACTGATTTGTGGGTGTGGTGAGGGGTGTATTTATAGGCATTTTAAGGTTTGGGAAACTTTGCCCCTCCTGGTAGGAATGTATATCCCATACGTCACTAGCTCATGGACTCTTGCTAATTTCATGAAAGAAAATCAGAATCCTCCATAACTTGGAGATTGCAATATAAATTTGGAGAATGCAAATATGGACAAAAGCTAAACGGCACCTTACACCCCCAATGGCTGGGGCACTCACCACCTCCTGTGAACCAGACTACCAATGAACAGACTTGCTCCATCATCACTCGGTCAAAGTACGGAAATGGAAACACCTGGTCACTCTGTGCACCGTGTAAGCTCAGCCAAAAAAGGCGTGCCGGTCCAAAAGGACCGTGCAATCTGATAATAGGCCGTTATGTTACGAATAGCTCTGAGGCCAAGTATCACTACACAATTAGCAGACTACTCAATAACTCCCTGCAGGAGATATTAACCCTTGATTCCATAAGATAAAAGGAGTCCCACTGGGACCCTGACTTTCTTTCGTTAACATTACATTCCCATATTGAAATAAAATGAAACGATCTTACCAGAATCTACATGGTGGAACAGGAACACAGCCCTTCACGTGTGACAGATAGTAGCACCGCAAAACTCGCAGGCAGCAAAACTCGTCAACGCTGATTGCCAAGGAGCTGTTAACATGATTCGGCATAGTTTTCGCAGAGATGACACTTCCTGCATCTCCGGACTCTAACTTTCATCCATGCTCTCACTAAGAGGCTGACAGGATTACTTAAAACTCCAGTCCCATTTAACTTCTGACACTTCTCTATAAACCTCCTGTGACGAAAGGCAAAGAATGACTGGGGGATGAGGGAAGTGGGGGAGGTATTTAAGCCTTTGGCTGGGGTGTCTTTGAACTGCAGAGACTAGACAGGAATTGAATTGTCCAAAATAGAATTTGAGACACTTCCTTCATTCTTCAACCACCTCCAGCGGAGGCAAAGACAAGACTGAGGAAGCTGTGAGGTAATATAGAGCTCTTGAGGTTTGGGAATCTTTGCCACCTCCTAGTGATAGGAAAGAGTAATTCCTAGGAGTAATGGATTGTCAACTCTCACTACCTGTATGAAAGAAAGATCATGATCGTGATTTAGATAACAAAATAATTGGCAACACATGGAAACAAGTAAAAGAAAAAGTATAATACAAATGGAAAAATGTGGATGTATGCAGTGGGTTTAAACAGAAGCATAGAAAATTGGGGGGAAAAAAATGGAACAATAGACATGAGAATCTAATTTGGAATGATATATGTTCATGTGATTCCTTGCTATAACTATACCCACCTAAGGTATGAGGTGCCTTTTAGTCCTAACAGCTGTACCACCAAATTCTGGCAAAACCCATAGCATGCAAACAGTACTGCATTTTCTGCCACATTTGCCACCAGGGCAGGGATGGTACCATGATACAAGCCACGAAGCCCTTCCACACGATATGTTCGAATGGCGCAATCAAAAAAACCCCGGTACATGGATGGGAATGTTTGCATCTTCACCTTTGCTGTGTCAAATGGTTGTCCACTGATAACACATGCCACACCACCTGCAATACAGAAAATATCACTTACTATAATACAATATAACTTTGTTTTAATGTAAATAAAAACAGAAGATTAACTATATGAAAATATAATCTAGAATGTATCAGAGAGAAAAAAAAAAACTAAATTTATGCTTACCTGATAAATGTATTTATTTCTTGACGCGGTGAGTCCACAGGATCATCAATTACTGTTGGGAACATCACTCCTGGCCAGCAGGAGGAAGCAAAGAGCACCACAGCAGAGATGTTAAGTATCACTTCCCTTCCCACAAACCCCAGTCATTCAACCGAAGGAAAGGAGAGGTTTACACAAAAAAACCTGTCTGAAAAACAGGGTGGGCCATGGACTCACTGTGTCAAGAAATAAATACATTTATCAGGTACGCATTAATTTTGTTTTCTTTCATATGACACGGTGAGTCCACGGGATTATCAACTGTAGGGAATCAATACCCAAGCTAGAGGACACAGATGATTAGGGAGGGACAAGACAGCAAACTAAACAGAAGGCACCACTGCTTGAAGAACCTTTCTCCCAAAGAAACCTCAATCAACGCAAAAGAATAAAATTTATAGATTTGGAAAAAAAAATGCAAGGAAGACCAAGTCGCAACCTCGCCAATCTGTGTCAAACAGACCTCAATCTTGAGGATTCGAGAAGAAGAAACAACCCTCGTGGAATGGACTGTAAAGCCCTCAGGAGGCTGCTATTCAGCAGTCTCACACGTCAAATGATAATACTTCTCCACCAGAAAGAAAGAGAAGATGCAGTAGCTTTACCCGAAAGGCAAACAAGCAATGCAGAAAACAGATAAAAAATTTTAGTTGCCTGCAAAAATAGTTTACTAGCCCGCACAACTTATAAGTTGTGTAACAAACGTTCCTCATGAGAAGGAGGAATAGGACGGAGAGAAGGAACAAACATTCCTGATTAATTTTCCTGTGTGAACAACCTTAGAAAGAAAACCAAACTGCATGAAACATGCGATAAAGAGAATAACACTGCAAGCTCAAAATTCAGAAACCTTCCGAGCAGAGGATTAGCCGTAAGAAACAAAAAAAAAAAGCTCCCCAAGATAAAACTTAACATCTAAGGGAAGCGTCCTAAGAACAAGAATTTAATACAGGCCTGATCCTAACCAAGGCCTGGCCAAGGATTGAACATCCGGCACGTCCGCCAGGTGTATGAGTAGCAGAGTGGATAACGCAGCATCTGACCTTTGAGGGTACTGATAGATAACCCCTCTCAAGGCCTTACCGGAGAAAAGACAAGATCCTAGGGATCCCGACGTCTCTCCAAAAATCCTTTAGACTCGCATCAATAAGGATATCTTATGGAAAATCTTTCGAGGGACAGGCTAATAATCCTGAACCATGGTCTCAATGACCGATTTTGAAAATTCATGCTTAGCTAAATCAAGCGCTCAAAGTCCAAACAGAAACTTCAGAGAAAAATATGAGGATAAAGGAAGGGCCCTGCGGTAGAAGGACCCTCCTCAGAGGCAATCTCCAAGGTGAAACAGACTTTCTCTCTACTAAGTCTGCACCCCAGGACCTGCGGAGGAAATGAGAATCACTGACGCTCTCTCCTACCTGTAATGAGCAATAACTCGTGGAAGGGTAGTAACGGAGAAAAACAGGTAAGTCAACCTGAAGACTCAAAACAAATGCCAGAGCCTCTATTAGATCTGCTTTTGGATCCCTGGCTCTGAACCGCACCTCGGAACTTGGAATTCCGCCGAGATGATCTCAAATACAGCTCTGCACCCCCTCTTGAGTGCCAGGCTGGAAAAAAAAACGGATGGAGCACCCCCTCCTGGAAGGAAGTCTGCTAATGGGCATCCAGCATATCAGCTGGATTTGAGCCCAACCACTGCGTGCAAAACTGCAGCTAATGACCAGGCTACATTGGTTGCTTCCGATCCTGCTTCCCGGTTGTCCACCTGGAATGAGAATGGCCTAAGACAACTATTGTGGGCTTCCACCCACTGAACCTTCCAAGTCACCTCCTCTATGGCTTAGTGAACTCTGAGTTCCTCCCTGATGGTTGATGCAACCATTGAGGTGACCTTGACCTACTGGAAACAAGATAAAGACTACTCAAGCCAAGCCTCCAACCCTGAGTCCTTTAAAGATCAGGGAGGCATTCTGCTCGTAAGGGCTGAGTTGAGATCTGAGCCTTGGGCTCTGTTTTAGCTCTACCATGTAGAGCCTCAAAAATGATTTGACAACTCATAGTTGTTCCTCTCCACGGAAGTCTTTAGAAAAATGAGAAAGATTTATACAATCTGAATAGAAACCAGAGAATGTTTACTACCCTGTGCTTATCTTGAGTCACAATCAGTTCTAAAACAAGTCCCAGACTGCGACCCAGCCCAGTAGGCTGACATCTGTCCGACACACTCGCCCTAGGAGAATACTCCCCACTACGGGAGAGAGAGATAATCTCAATCTATCCTTTGCAACAGATTGCAAGTCCTCCATTTTATTGAGAATAACAAGGGAATGATGTCCATGGATCATAAGACCAATTCCCTTCATACTCTAGTTTAAATAGGCTTCTCTGTAGTCAGAGCATTTACCAACTGATCTACCTCACCGGCCTAACTAGAGCCGCTGGAAAGATAAAGGAAACACAACTGCAGCTAAATCCAAAACTTCCAACCGTCTGGTTGCAAAGTGGAAGCTATCTACCAGACCACAAGAACTCCCTGTTGATCGGGCAGAAGAATTAAAACCAGAGTGTTAACTACACTCCCAAATCCTCTTGTAGAGAGAGGAAGAAACAAGTCCTCGATTATCTAACCTCAGATAGAAGTTCTGCAAATAGAGAATCCATCAAGGTCCTTAATAAATTATCGTAGAAAGGACAAGATAACCCATCTCCAGATTAATTCCTAATCATGGGAAAGAATATTGGGCAAGATATCCGGAAAGGAGAAATTGCTCAAATAAAGGATGACACATGAATCAAATAAGTTCAGAAGGCACTGCAATATCCCAAGACAACAAGGTCTTTCAAAAATGACGAAACTTAGACACTTGACAGAGTTTCAAGAGAGCAATAAAGCCCATCCTTCAGGTCTATGTGTGTTATAAACAGACCCTCTTGAACTAAAAGAGAAAAGTTAGAAGGGCAAAACCTGACTTTAGGTAATACCTAGATCCATTTCCCATACTGGGACTGGGATTATCACTCCTAGATAGTAGATACTTCAAAAGGAGAAATCCGTCTCTGAGAGGAATACTAAAGTTGGTTGGATCGCATAAAGAGAAAAGAAAAACTTCCCTTGGCGAAAGGAAGCACAACCTCTCTTCGAAAAGTCAATGGGTGTGTCTGCCCGGCCTGGACCGACCTTGAAAGAAAAAAAAAATGCCAAAGGCGTGGATCTGGAGGAACTATAGGGCGGAATCTGCTGACCAAGATCTCAGTAACAGTGCCCACGGCCTATCACAGCAAATCTGGAAGACAATGCATTGCTCCAAATAACCTCCAGCTTTCTATCCCATGGATCCGTAAGGATCAGCTATCTCCCATAGAGATCAAAGTACTCTGTGCAATGTTAGCACAGTCCAGTAGGACATGCGGGAGACAAGTATCCCTAGATATTCCTGTGAAAATATCCTCAGTCCGTCTATAGACACTTCCTCATAAGACGGAAACATTATAGTGGACCTATGCAAGGTTGGCAACGACAGGCTTATCAATGTCGTCCTAGTAGCTAATACCTCTTTTAACAGTACACAAAAGTGAATAAGCATACAACTGAAGGATACCACTTCAGTATCAGACAAAGGAATTATACCGTCCGCATCTGAGATTCAACCCTCTCTTCTTACCCGACTTAGGTGAAAGAGCAGTCTGAGTAGCAGAAGCAGAAACCTTACTGTCTGAAAATTTTAAAGTCCTTTTGGGTTTTCCCTGTAGGTAAGGGAAAAAAAGAAGTAAAACCACAGATACAGCAGAGGATACCTGAGCTGCAGAATCAGTAGGCAAATATACTCCGCCAGGAGATTGAGAGGAACCGCAGTTTGACCATTGCTTAGAAAAAACCACAGCGACACCCCTGTCCTGTTAACATATTATAACTGACAGGAAGGTATGAGTGACAGCTGTATGTTGTAACTCAAAACATCCTAATTACATAGGAACAGAATTCTGTTGTATCAAAAAATGCCCATTAAACAGACTTAAGCCCACATAAGCTGGAAGAGCACAACAGACTTAACCCCTCATAGGTTGGAGCACTATATGCTGGAGTTTAATGAACATATAATTAAAACTTAGTGGAAATGTATAGTGGCATCATGAATATAAAATATATTATAGGATAAGGGTTCCAGACTGTGTGATTATTAGAAAATGAAAAACGGCAGGAATAAAGCACTTATGACTGTACTCTTGCGTTTTCCCTTTTGACAGAAACGGCAGTTGAAACAAAACACTAATTAGTATACGGCACGCAGCAACTCTTGCATTGCATGAGCCTTCCAGAGGAATCGCCTATCAAAACTTCAGAGAAAAATATGAGGATAAAGGAAGGGCCCTGCGGTAGAAGGACCCTCCTCAGAGGCAATCTCCAAGGTGAAACAGACTTTCTCTCTACTAAGTCTGCACCCCAGGACCTGCGGAGGAACTGAGAATCACTGACGCTCTCTCCTACCTGTAATGAGCAATAACTCGTGGAAGGGTAGTAACGGAGAAAAACAGGTAAGTCAACCTGAAGACTCAAAACAAATGCCAGAGCCTCTATTAGATCCGCTTTTGGATCCCTGGCTCTGAACCGCACCTCGGAACTTGGAATTCCGCCGAGATGATCTCAAATACAGCTCTGCACCCCCTCTTGAGTGCCAGGCTGGAAAAAAACCCGGATGGAGCACCCCCTCCCGGAAGGAAGTCTGCTAATGGGCATCCAGCATATCAGCTGGATTTGAGCCCAACCACTGGGCTCAAATCCAGCTGGGCTCAAATCCGTTCTTAAGGATACAGGGGGCGTGGCCAATGACTGGCTCAGAAGGTGAGTCGAAAATAGCGATTCCCTGCCACAATTAAAGTAAGGAGGAGGAACTCGTCAGAATTAACTATGAGAGAGGACAGAGATGAAGCGTGAAGCATAATTATCTTGCACCTCATCCTGTCATAGCCGCCATAGAAGGTAACTGAAAATGAATAAACCCTGAAAGAAGCCCAACACAGCGCTGCTCCGCACATAAAGAGCACACACTTACTACACACAGAGTCAGGATGGAAACCCTCTTATAGATAGCATTCTTGCAATTGTGCGAGATCTCTGTATAGCAGTATTAAGACCCTTTTAATCTAGTTACATGAGTTTAGGAGGAAACAACATGAGTAACACTGCACTCGGGTTGTCCAGAAATGCCATTAACCCCTAATGAGCCCATAAATAAGGAATACTCCATAAAGTTTTATCCCCCCGTCTCCTGGTCAACGGTGCCTGCATCCTGCCTGAAATATCCTACCCCAGGATATATACGTGTCCCAAGAATTGTAGTCTATTATCTGAACTGCAAGTCCTCCATAATTATAGAAGACTGAGCAGTTCCCTCCATCTAGCCGTCAGGCAGGGGGACAGCCTACCCAGCATGAGAGGATTTCGCTCCTCACAGAGGCCTATAGAAAAAAGAAAGACAGAGTAAGCTTACTCATGCTTTCTATACCAGGGCAGCATAATGTTAGGAAAACGCAGTAAGACCCACCTCACAAGTTCCCAACTGCTTAAAAGCCACCACAGCCCTCCTGAAGAGACTAACGTGGAGTACAGCTATACCCAATGTGATGTAAGATCACAGCAATCCTGCCCTGACTTCAAAACAAACAAATCTTGATAGAAGAAATCTTTATCAGACACCTAATTACTTCACCTCCTCCTTGCACTAGAGGCAAAGAGAATGAATGGGGTTTGTGGGAAGGGAAGTGATACTTAACAGCTTTGCTGTGTGCTCTTTGCCTCCTCCTGCTGGCCAGGAGTGATATTCCCAACAGTAATTGATGATCCCGTGGACTCACCGTGTCATATGAAAGAAATACAGTTTTAATGCATCCTCATTTTAAAAAAAACAAAAACATTTTTAAGTAAAAGCTGTGTACATCAAGCATTATTTGAACCCTCTCTGCTCACCCTAAGTAACAGAAAGAATGGCTACACTACAAACAAGCAATGCAATAATGACATAAGTTCCTCCTTGTGAGCATGGCTTATAATGAACTATATATACTTTATAAAAAAAAAAGCAAAGAAAAACTAAATTTATGCTTACCTGATAAACTTATTTATTTCCGGATATAGAGATTCCACAACGTCATTCCAATTGCTAATGGGAATATCACTCCTGGCCAGCAGGAGGAGGCAAAGAGCACCACAGCAAAGCTGTTAAGTGTCACTTCCCTACCCATAATCCCCAGTCATTCGACTGAAGGGAAATGGAAAAAGGAATAACACAAAGGTGTAAAGGTGCCTGAGGTTTAGTAAAAAATAACTGTCTTAATTAAGGGTGGGGTCGTGGACTCTCCATATCCGGAAAGAAATTTATCAGGTAAGCATAAATTTTGTTTTTTTTCCTAAGATATGGAGAGTCCACAACGTCATTCCAATTACTAGTGGGAACCAATACCCAAGCTACAGGACACGGAATGAAAAGGGAGGGAGAACAAGACAGACAGAGCTAAACAGAAGGCACCACCGCTTGCAGAACCTTTCTCCCAAAAGAGGCCTCATGCTGAGGCAAAAGTATCAAGTTTGTAAAATTTTGAAAAAGTATGCAGATAGGACCAAGTTGCAGCCTTGCAAATCTGTTCCACAGAAGTTTCATTTTTGAAAGCCCAAGAAGAAGAGACAGCCCTAGTGGAATGAGCTGTAATTCTCTTAGGAGGCTGCTGACTAGATGTCTCATAAGCAAAACAAATTATACTTCTCAACCAGAGGGAAAGATAAGTAGCAGTAGCCTTTTGGCCCTTACGCATTCCTAAGAAACAAACAAACAAGGCAGAAGACTAGCGAAAATCCTTAGTCGCCTATAGGTAGAATTTTAGAGCATGCACAACATCCAAGTTGTGCAACAGACGTTCCTTATGAGAAGAAGGATTGGGGCAGAGAGAAGGAACAACAATTTCCTGACTAATATTTCTATCCGAAAGCACTTTAAAGAGAACCCCCAATTTAGTACGAAGAACCGCATTATCCGCATGAAAAATAGGGTAAGGCGATTCAAACTGCAAAGCAGAGAGTTCCAAAACTCTACAAGCAGAAGAGATAGCAACAAGAAACAAAACCGTCCAAGATAACAACTTAATATTTATGGAATGCATTGGCTCAAATGGAGCCTGCTGCAAAACTTTAAGAACAAGGTTAAGGCTCCAAGGAGAAGCAACAGGTTTAAACACAGGCCTGATTCTGACCAGGGCCTGACAAAATGATTAAACATCTGGCACCTCCACCAGATGCTTATGTAAAAGAATAGATAATGCAGAAATCTGACCTTTCAGAGAACTGACTGACAACCCTTTCTCCAGACATTCCTGGAGAAAGGACAAGATTCTAGGAATACTGACCCTACTCCAAGAGTAGCCCTTCGATTCACACCAATAAAGGTATTTACTCCATACCTTATGGTAAATTTTATGAGTAACAGGCTTGCGAGCCTGTAGCATGGTCTCAATGACCGATTTAGAAAACCCACGCTTAGCCAGAACTAATTGTTCAATCTTCAATCTCCACAGAGAAACAAGATTTGGATGGAGGAATGGACCTTGAGTTAGAAGGTCCTTCCTCAGAGGCAACCATCAAGGTGGCCGAGATGACATCTTCACTAGGTCTGCATACCAGATCCTGCAAGGCCATGCAGAAGCTAATAGAATTACTGATGCTCTCTCCTGTTTGATATGAGCAATGTCTCGTGGAAGGAGTGCAAAAGGAGGAAACAGGTATGCTAGACCGAACACCCAAGGAACCGCCAGAGCATCTATCAGAGCTGCCTGCGCATCTCTTGACCTTGAACCATACCTTGGAAGCTTGACTTAGACTCATCTGAGGGCTTCTTTGATTGCTTCCCTTGTTCCAAGACTGATTGGGCTTCTAAGAAAACTTGGACTGCTCCTGCTTGGAAAAAGGAGAGGAAGACTTTTGACCTTTGAAGTTACGAAAGGAACAAAAATTCCTTTGATGTCCTTTAGGTCTGTTCTTCTTGTCTTGTGGTAGAAAAGACACTTTTCCACCCGTAATATCAAAAATATTTTATGCCAGACCAGGTCCAAATAAGGTTTTACCCTTGTAAGGAAGCGCCAGAAGCTTGGACTTGGAGGTAACATTAGCTGAGCAAGATTTCAGCCACAAAGCCCTGCGGGCTAGGACAGTGAAGCCAGACATCTTGGCCCCCAGTCTAATAGTTTGCATGTTAGCATCAGAAATAAAGGAATTGGCTAGTTTGAGAGCCTTAATCCTATCTTGGATCTCCTCCAATGGAGACTCTTCTAAAATTGATTCAGACAAGGCATTACATCAATAAGATGCTGCACTAGCTATTGTAGCAATACAAACTGCAGGTTGCCATTGCAGACCCTGATGAACATACATCTTTTTTAAATAATCCTCCAGCTTCTTATCCATGGGACCCTTAAAGGAACAGCTATCCTCTATAGGGATCGTAGTTTTCTTAGCCAGAGTAGAAATAACCCCTACTGCTCTCACACATGGTGGTCTTCCCTTTAGCCATACCCCTAGGCAAGGTGATAAACGTGGCGGTGGTGTTGGGATCCTGCTCTCCCCCACTTGCACTTATCAGTACCTACCATCAATCCCATCTATCTCTTTCTCTTCCTTTGAAGTCCACTGTATTCGCCTGTTCTCCCCCCTCTCCCACAAAGTGGCAGTCATCTATAGCCCTCCCAGACCTACCTCCCTTTTCCTTGACAACTTTGCCGCCTGGCTTCCTCACTTTCTCTCTACAAATATACCAACCATAATCCTTGGGGACTTCAACATTCCCATTGACAACCCATCTGCCCCTGCTGCCTCTAAATTTCTTTCACTTACATCCTCCTTCAGTCTCTCACAATCCACCCTATTCCCTACCAAACGTGATGGACACTCCATCGACCTGGTATTTTCCTACCTCTGTTCTGACCTCACCTGTCGCCCTTTTCCGATCTCAGAACATCACCTGGTCACCTATAATATTAATGCAACAGCTAAACCAACTCCTCCATCCCGTCCCCGCAGCTGTAGAAATCTGCATGCTGTGGATCCGCTCCAATTTTCAAATACTATTCAAGATCTCCTCCCTCACACTTCCACTATAACCTGCCCTGATCTCGCAACATCCCACTATAACAAAACTCTCTCCTCTGCACTAGAGACACTTGCCCCTCCCCAGCTACGCAAAACATCATGCCGTCAGTTGCAGCCCTGGCACTCTCAGCAAACACGCTATTTGCAAAAATGCTCCCGTACTGCTGAGCATGTCTGGAGGAAAACTCACTCTGGACCTGACTTCATACACTATAAGTTTATGCTTCATTTATACACTTGTGCCCTTCACTTAGCCAAGCAAACCTACTTCTCCTCCCTAATATCTACTCTTTCCTCAAACCCTAAACGACTCTTCTCCACCTTTAACTCTCTCCTCTAACCTTCTGCTCCACCCCCCTCATCTGTCTTTAGTGCTCAAGACTTGGCAGACTACTTTTTAAACAAAACAAATTCTATCCGGAGCAACATCCCAACACCAACCTGCAATACTCCATCAACAGGCCCTGCCACTACCTCTGCCACCCTCTGCATCCTCCATCCAGCCACTGAGAATGAAGTTTCCTCCTTGCTATCTTCCTCACGCCTCACTACCTGCCCACTCGACCCTATATCTTCCCATCTAATACCCTCCCTATCTTCTACCCTCACTCCTGCTCTTACCCACATCTTCAACCTATCTCTTTCTACCGGCTCATTCCCATCTTCTTTCAAACATGCAATAGTCACTCCCATACTCAAAAAACCCTCCCTTGACCCTAATACTCCTGAAAGCTACCGCCCAATATCACTGCTTCCACTAACATCAAAACTCCTTGAAAAACTAGTTTATAATCGCCTAACCCACTTCCTGTCCGCCAACTCCTTGCTTGACCCCCTGCAATCCGGATTCCACCCCAAACACTCAACTGAGACTGCCCTTACCAAGGTTACAAACGATCTTCTCTCTGCTAAAAATATTGGCCACTACTCCATACTCATCCTACTTGACCTCTCAGCTGCCTTCGACACAGTTGACCACCCCCTCCTCCTACAGACCCTTAGCTCTTTTGGCCTCTATGGCACTGCTCTTTCATGGTTTCACTCTTATCTTTCTCACAGGTCTTTTTCTGTGTCATTTGCCAATTACTCCTCCTCTCTAATGCCTCTGTCTGTTGGAGTACCTCAATGATCTGTTCTGGGTCCTCTACTCTTCTCCATTTATACTTCTTCACTGGGTAAACTTATCAACAGTTATGGCTTCATATATCACCTCTATGCTGATGACACCCAGATCTACCTCTCCACCCCTGCTCTCTCTCCCTCTGTCCTTTCTCATATCAGCAACTGCTTATCTGGTATTTCTTCCTGGATGGCCTCTCACCACCTGAAAATTAACATGTCCAAGACTGAGCTCCTTCTTATCCCCCATCAAGCTCTACGCCGACCTGTGACTTCTCTATCCCTGTTGATGGCATCACCATCGCCCCAAGTCCGCTGCCTCGGAGTTACACTTGACTCAAATCTATCCTTCACCCCCCCTATCCAATCGCTTTCTACATCCTGCCGCAACCATCTACGCAACATTTCCAAGATTCTACCTTTTCTGTGCGCTAACACCACAAAGCAAATAATCCACTCCCTTGTTATTTTCCGACTTGACTACTGCAATAACCTACTTACTGGCCTTCCTCATTCCCGCCTCTCCCCTCTTCAATCCATCCTAAATGCCTATGCCAGACTGATCCACCTTTCCCGTTGCTCTGTATCTGCTGCACCTCTCTGTGAGTCCCTTCATTGGCTCCCCATACACAGCAGAATTAAATTCAAAATTCTCACCCTTGCATACAAGGCACTCACCAACTCCGCTCCCCTCTACCTATCCTCTCTAATCAACAAGTATACTCCAGCCCGCCCACTAAGATCCAACAATGACCTGCTCCTTGCTTCTGCGACTATCACCTCCTCTCACGCTAGACTGCAGGACTTCTGTCATGCAGCACCTACCCTCTGGAACACTCTCCCTCATGCTGTCAGGCTTTGCCCAAATCTTTCTTCCTTTAAATGCTCTCTGAAGACTTTTCTGTTCAGAGAAGCCTACCACCCAACTCAATAATATTCCTTTTACCTAACAACATTTCCCTCCTCTAACTCTGCATTAACATCTTTCTCAATCTTGCAGTCCTCACCTCATGTTTCCCAACCTCCTACCCTTCTAGATTGTAAGTTCCCACGGGAATAGGGCCCTCGATTCCTCCTGTATGTGTTTGTAAATTCTGTCCTGTCTCTTAGTCTTAGAAGTTTTATACTATTGTTTTATTTAAATGATCTGTATCCATGGACAGCGCTGCAGAATATAATGGCGCTTCATAAATAAAGTACAATAATAATAATGAATCTTTAATGGAGTCAGCAACAGGAAACATCTTTTTTAAAGACGGTAGATGAGGAGAAAGGTATCCCTGACCTCTCCCATTCCTGTGAAATAATCTCTGTCACCCGGTCTGGAACAGGAAACACTTCCACAGAGGAAGGAACATCATAGTATTTATTAAGTTTACTACATTTCTTAGGGTTGACAACGACAGAAGTATCAGAGTCGTCCAAAGTAGCCAATACCTCCTTTAACAGTAAACGAAGGTGTTCAAGCTTAAATCTGAAGTTTATTTCTTCAGTATCAGATAAAGGAATTATACTGTCCAAATCTGACATTTCACCCTCAGAGGCTACCGACGTATCCTCCTCATCAGACTTATGAGGGAGGGCAAGCTGCGTAGCAGAAGGTGGAATAGCAACCTGAATGTCTGAATGTCTAATTTTCTTCTTGCTTTTTCCCAATATAGGAAAAGCAGATAATGCCGCAGATACAACAGAAGATACCTGTGCAGTAAAATCTGCCCCAATTATAAGGTTAACTCCTTCATGCCCATAAAGAAGGTTAACCTAAGTCTCTAGTCACATACATATAGTGTGCCTGCTCACTGCTTAAATGAATCCTGTATAAAGGATTATAAAATGTCCCCATATTATTATTATTATTAGTTATTTGTAGAGCGCCAACAGATTCTGCAGCGCTATAAACAAAGGCGGAGTACAACAAAACAATTATCAAATGGGTAGAGGGCCCTGCCAAGAGTTGCACTCTTGTAGTCAGCTCTTAAGAAAGTGATCTACAAACAACTGGACTCTTAGGTTTACATGCTAAGGGGGTTCAGGGGATAGCAATGGAGGAGAGGAACTGGTATAAAGAAAGGTTAGCATAGGTTGTATGCATCCCTGAACAGTAGAGTCTTTAGGGAGTGCTTGAAGCTTTCAAAACTAGAAGAGAGTCTTGTGGAGCAAGGCAGAGACTTCCACAAGATGGAAGATAGGCTGGAGAAGTCCTGTAAATGGGAGTGTGATGAGGTGACAAGAGAGAAGGAGAGTAGGAGGTCATGAGCAGAGCGAAGGGGACGGGAGGGAGAGTATCTGGAGACAAGGTCTGAGATATAGGGGGAGCAGTGCAGTTGAGGGCTTTGTATGTCAGAATGAGAATTTTGTGTTTGATCCTAGAGGCAAGAGGAAGCCAGTGAAGGGATTGGCAGACAGGTGCAGCAGATGAAGAGTGACGTGTAAGGAAGATGAGTCTGGCATTCATTATGGATGGTAAAGGAGCTAGGCGGCAGGTGGGGAGACCAGAGAGGACAGAGTTGCAGTAATCAAGGCGGGAAAGAATGAGAGAGTGGATTAAAATCTTAGTTGTGTCTTGTGTAAGGAAGTGTATAATTTTAGAGATGTTTTTAAGGTGGAAGCGGCAGGCTTTAGCCAAGGACTGAATGTGAGGAGTGAAAAAAAGATCTGACCCCGAGACATCGGGCATGCGGGGTAGGGGTAATGATGGAGTTGTCGACAGTTATAGAAAGATTGGGGATGGAGATTTTTGAAGAAGGGGGGAAAATAAGGAGCTCAGTTTTGGAGAGATTTAGCTTGAGGTAGTGAGAGGACATCCAGTTAGAGATGTGAGAAAGACAGTTAGTGACACGGGTTAGCAAGGAAGGAGATAGGTCTGGTGCAGAGAAGTAGATTTGGGTGTCTTCGGCAAACAAATTATATTGTAAACCGTGGGACTTTATTAAGGACCTAGTGATGACGTGTAGATTGAGAAGAGAAGGGGACCAAAGACAGAGACTTGCGGTACTCTGACAGAAAGTGGTGACAGGGCAGAGGAGGCCCCAAAGAAGGCTACACTAAAGGTACGGTTTGACAGGTAGGAAGAGACCCACGAGAGGACTGTATCACAGATGCCGAAGGATTGGAGGGTTTGGAGCAAAAGAGGGTGGTCAACAATGTCAAAGGCTGTGGACAGATCAAGAAGGATAAGCAGAGAGAAGTGGCCTTTTGATTTTGCTGTAAGTAGGTCGTTGGTAACTTTAACAATTGCTGTCTCTGTTGAGTGATGGGGATGAAATCCAGATTGCAGTGGGTAAAGGAGGGAGTTTATTGTAAGGAAATGGGATAGGCGTGCATAAACTAGTTTTTCGAGAAACTTTGAGGCAAGAGGGAGGAGGGAAATAGGTCGGTAGTTGGATGGGGAGGTAGGATCAAGGGAAGGTTTTTTGAGGATAGGTGTGACCAGTGCATGTTTCAGCGATGAGGGAAATATACCAGTGCTGAGGGAGAGGTTGAAAGTGTGTGTGAGTATAGGGATAAGGGTAGCAGAGAGGGAGGGGAGTAACTGTGAGGGGATAGGGTCAAGGGGACAAGTATTGAGGTGAGAGCGCAGTATAAGTGCCGAAACTTCTTCCTCAGTAACAGGGGATAATGAGCTAAGTTTAAGGTTATGTGGGTTGTGGTTGAGTGAGAGCATTTGAGGGGGTGAGAGAATGGAATTATGTTGAGAGCTGATTTCATTTCTGATGGAGTCGATTTTGTTATTGAAGTGGCTGGCAAAGTCTTGAGCTGACAGAGAAGTTGTATTAGGAGGTGGGGAGGGCAGAGAAAGGTATTTAAAGTGGAGAACAGACATTTTGGGTTTGAAGAAAGATTAGAGATAAGAGTAGAGAAGTAGCGTTGCTTATGTAGTTTAAGGGCAGAATAGAGTTCAAGATAAATTTGTAATGTTGAAAATCAGCTTAACTCCTAGATTTTCTCCAGTGCCGCTCAGCAGTACGGGAACATCTGCGTAGGTATCGTGTCAGAGGAGTATGCCAGGGCTGAGGATGAGTGTTTGATTTCCGAGCTATGGTAAGAGGGGCCAGATTGTCAAGGACGGATGTAAGAGTGGAATTATAATGGCAGATAGATTGGTCAGGGCAGGAAAAGGAGGAGAAGGATGAAAGGAGAGGTTTGAGGGAATTAGAAAGTTGTTGTTGATCTAATGACATAATGCTTCTGTAAAGTTTGGTGTGAGGAGCAGAAGGAGGGAGAGTTGTAGGGAGGGAAGATATGTTGCAAGTAAAGAGATGTTGGTCAGAAAGAGGAAAGGGGGAGTTTGTGAAGTTTGAGAGAGTGCATCGATAGCTAAAGATCAGGTCAAGGGAGTGACCATCTTTGTGAGTGGGAGAATCAGTCCATTGTGACAAACCGAAAGAGGAATTGATTTGTAGAAGTTGTTTTGCAGAGGAGACAGTGGGATTGTCAAGAGGGATATTGAAGTCATCAAGAATGAGGGAAGGGGTGTCTGAGGAAAGGAAATAAGGTAGCCAAGGCAGCCAAGTGATCTAGAAATTGAGTTGAGGAGCCAGGGGGACGGTATATGACTGCAACACGTATAGAAAGAGGAGAGAATAAGCGAATCATGTGGGTTTCAAATGAGGAAAATGTGAGGGAAGAGATGGGATGAATTTGTTGAAAGGTGCAAGGAGAGGAAAGTAAAATACCTACACCTCCTCCTACACCATATACTGCAAATTAAATTTCTTTCTGAAGTGCAAATCTCCAACACCTAGAACACAAAAGCACTTACCTGCAGTCTAGCCGTCCAGCAGGAAGACAGCTCACAGGACACAGTTCACAGGAAAGGACACATACTCCTTACAGAGACCTGTAGAAAAAAAGAAAGAACAGAGTAACCAACTCTGGTTTTCTATAACTAGGGCAGCAATATGTTAGGAAACAAAGTAAGTACCACCTCACAACTTCCTAACTGCTTAAAAGCCACCACTACTCTACTGAAGAGATTGACGTGGACTCAGCTAAACCCAAATCCTTGCTTGCAGGGAAAAGTACCCAAAAAAAAGGAATTAATTTCTTCAGACACCAAACTTCACCTCCTCCATTGACAGAGGCAAAGAGAATGACTGGGGATTATGGGTAGGGGAGTGACACTTAACAGCTTTGCTGTGGTGCTCTTTTCCTCCTCCTGCTGGCCAGGAGTGATATTCCCTCTAGTAATTGGAATGATGTTGTGGACTCTACATATCTTAGGAAAGAAATATATTTATACTTAGACAATGTTCATTCAAAAATATGGTAAACTTAAAACCTTAGAGAGTCAATATTGATGTGTATTGTGGTGCAAATGACTCAACTTCTGTCATCATTTACCCCAGGGTTCAAAATTTCCACTAGCCATTGGCAAGTGGAAATTTAACTGTGGCGAGTCAAAGTTAGTGAATGTTGAGTCATTAGAGAGGAAAAGTGGAGAAAAAGGTAGAGTTAAGAAGGTAGAGTTGGAAAAGAGAGTGGAAAAAAAGAGTGAAGAGATATAAGAGAGGGGAAAGAAAGTGTGAAAAGATATGGCCTGAGACAGAAGGGAGAGGGTAAATAGAGGTTGAAGAGAGAAGGGAGTTGAGAAATAAAGTTAAGAACAAGAAGAGAGAAATGATAATTATTATTATTTTTTAAATCTCTAGGTCTGCTATGACCTTCCATGGCAGTCAGCACTCTCTGCACTCTCTCTGTTCAACAACTTCCTTTTTCTATCCAGCTGTTGTCTTCCCCAAAACCTCTAGTTAATGTTTCTTACTACTTATTTTTATTAAATTATTACTGTATGTAGCATTATTTAATATGCTATGGTATAAAATAAAAAACAATATTACAAAATGTTTCACAATGAGGCGTGAAGTAGTGAGTGTGGTGTGGGTGATATTAGAAGTGGCGAGTAACATTTTGTCCTGGCTAGTAGTGCAAAACACTAAATTAAACTATTAACTCCTAAACCTAACACCCCCTAACTTTAAATAAAATTTACAATATAACTACCTTTACATAATTAAAAACTTACCTGTGAAATAAAAAAAAACTAAGCTTAAACTATAAATTAACCTAAGTTACAAAATTAAAAAATCCTAACAGTACAAAATAATTAGAAAAAAATAACATTACAAAAAAACATAATTTATGCTTACCTGATAAATTTATTTCTCTTGTGGTGTATCCAGTCCACGGATCATCCATTACTTGTGGGATATTCTCCTTCCCAACAGGAAGTTGCAAGAGGATCACCCACAGCAGAGCTGCTATGTAGCTCCTCCCCTAACTGCCATATCCAGTCATTCGACCGAAACAAGCCGAGAAAGGAGAAACCATAGGATGCAGTGGTGACTGTAGTTTAAATTAAAATTTAGACCTGCCTTAAAAAGACAGGGCGGGCCGTGGACTGGATACACCACAAGAGAAATAAATTTATCAGGTAAGCATAAATTATGTTTTCTCTTGTAAGGTGTATCCAGTCCACGGATCATCCATTACTTGTGGGATACCAATACCAAAGCTAAAGTACACGGATGAAGGGAGGGACAAGGCAGACTTAAATGGAAGGAACCACTGCCTGTAAAACCTTTCTCCCAAAAATAGCCTCCGAAGAAGCAAAAGTATAAAATTGATAAAATTTGTAAAATTTTGAAAAGGTATGAAGCGAAGACCAAGTCGCCGCCTTGCAAATCTGTTCAACAGAAGCCTCATTTTTAAAGGCCCAGGTGGAAGCCACAGCTCTAGTAGAATGAGCTGTAATCCTTTCAGGGGGCTGCTGTCCAGCAGTCTCATAGGCTAAGCGTATTACGCTCCGAAGCCAAAAAGAAAGAGAGGTTGACGAAGCTTTTTGACCTCTCCTCTGTCCAGAGTAAACAACAAACAGTGTAGATGTTTGGCGAAAATCTTTAGTAGCTTGTAAGTAAAACTTTAAAGCACGGACCACGTCCAGATTAAGTAAAAGGCGTTCCTTCTTTGAAGAAGGATTAGGACACAATGATGGAACAACAATCTCTTGATTGATATTCTTGTTAGAAACTACCTTAGGTAAAAACCCAGGTTTTGTATGCAGAACTACTTTATCTGAATGGAAAATCAGATAAGGAGAATCACATTGTAAGGCAGATAACTCAGAGACTCTCCGAGCCGAGGAAATAGCCATCAAAAACAGAACTTTCCAAGATAAAAGTTTGATATCAATGGAATGAAGGGGTTCAAACGGAACCCCTTGAAGAACTTTAAGAACCAAGTTTAAGCTCCATGGGGGAGCAACAGGTTTAAACACAGGCTTAATTCTAACCAAAGCCTGACAAAAAGCTTGAACGTCTGGAACTTCTGCCAGACGCTTGTGCAAAAGAATAGACAGAGCAGAAATCTGTCCCTTTAAAGAACTAGCTGATAATCCTTTTTCCAAACCCTCTTGGAGAAAAGACAATATCCTAGGAATCCTAACCTTACTCCATGAGTAATTCTTGGATTCACACCAATAAAGGTATTTACGCCATATCTTATGGTAGATTTTCCTAGTGACAGGCTTTCGTGCCTGTATAAGGGTATCAATGACTGACTCGGAGAACCACGCTTTGATAAAATCAAGCGTTCAATCTCCATGCAGTCAGTCTCAGAGAAATTAGATTCGGATGATTGAAAGGACCTTGTAGTAGAAGGTCTTGTCTCAGAGGCAGGGTCCATGGTGGAAAGGATGACATGTCCACTAGGTCTGCATACCAGGTCCTGCGTGGCCACGCAGGCGCTATCAAGATCACCAATGCTCTCTCTTGTTTGATTTTGGCAATCAGTCGAGGGAGCAGAGGAAACGGTGGAAACACATAAGCCAGGTTGAAGAACCAAGGCGCTGCTAGAGCATCTATCAGTGCCGCTTCTGGGTCCCTGGACCTGGATCCATAACAAGGAAGCTTGGCGTTCTGGCGAGACGCCATGAGATCCAGTTCTGGTTTGCCCCAACGATGAACCAATTGAGCAAACACCTCCGGATGGAGTTCCCACTCCCCCGGATGAAAAGTCTGACGACTTAGAAAATCCGCCTCCCAGTTTTCTACAACTGGGATATGAATTGCTGATAGGTGGCAAGAGTGAGTCTCTGCCCAGCGAATTATCTTGGAGACTTCTAACATCGCTAGGGAACTCCTGGTTCCCCCTTGATGTAAGCCACAGTCGTGATGTTGTCCGACTGAAATCTGATGAACCTCAGGGTTGCTAACTGAGGCCAAGCTAGAAGAGCATTGAATATTGCTCTTAACTCCAGAATATTTATTGGGAGGAGTTTCTCCTCCTGAGTCCACGATCCCTGAGCCTTCAGGGAATTCCAGACTGCACCCCAACCTAGAAGGCTGGCATCTGTTGTCACAATTGTCCAATCTGGCCTGCGAAAGGTCATACCTTTGGACAGATGCACCCGAGATAGCCACCAGAGAAGAGAATCTCTGGTCTCTTGATCCAGATTTAGCAGAGGGGACAAATCTGTGTAATCCCCATTCCACTGACTGAGCATGCATAGTTGCAGCGGTCTGAGATGTAGGCGCGCAAATGGCACTATGTCCATCGCCGCTACCATCAAGCCGATTACTTCCATACACTGAGCCACCGAAGGGCGCGGAATAGAATGAAGAACACGGCAAGATTTTAGAAGCTTTGATAACCTGGATTCTATCAGGTAAATCTTCATTTTTACAGAATCTATCAGATTCCCTAGGAAGGAGACTCTTGTGAGTGGGGATAGAGAACTATTTTCCTCGTTCACCTTCCACCCATGTGACCTGAGAAATGCCAGAACTATGTCCGTATGTGACTTGGCAATCTGAAAGCTTGACGCCTGTATCAGGATGTCGTCCAGATAAGGGGCTACTGATATACCTCGCGGTCTTAGGACCGCCAGAAGCGATCCCAGAACCTTTGTAAAGATTCTTGGAGCTGTAGCTAGCCCGAAGGGAAGAGCCACAAATTGGTAATGCCTGTCCAGAAAGGCAAACCTTAGGAACCGATGATGATCTTTGTGAATCGGTATGTGAAGGTAAGCATCCTTCAAATCCACTGTGGTCATGTACTGACCCTCCTGGATCATAAGTAGGATGGTCCGAATAGTTTCCATTTTGTACGATGGAACTCTGAGGAATTTGTTTAAGATCTTTAGATCCAAAATGGGTCTGAAGGTTCCCTCTTTTTTGGGAACCACAAACAGATTTGAATAAAAACCCTGTCCCTGTTCCGACCGTGGAACTGGACAGATCACTCCCATAACTAGGAGGTCTTGCACACAGCGTAAGAATGCCTCTTTCTTTATCTGGTTAACAGATAATCTCGAAAGGTGAAATCTCCCTTGAGGAGGGGAAGCTTTGAAGTCCAGAAGATATCCCTGAGATATGATCTCCAACGCCCAGGGATCCTGAACATCTCTTGCCCACGCCTGGGTCGAAGAGAGAAAGTCTGCCCCCTACTAGATCCGTTACCGGATAGGGGGCCGTTCCTTCATGCTGTCTTAGAGGCAGCAGCAGGCTTTCTGGCCTGCTTGCCTTTGTTCCAGGACTGGTTAGGTTTCCAGCCCGCCTTGGATTGAGCAAAAGTTCCCTCTTGTCTTGTAGCAGAGGAAGTTGATGCTGCACCTGCCTTGAAGTTTCGAAAGGCACGAAAATTAGACTGTTTGGCCTTTGATTTGGCCCTGTCTTGAGGAAGGGTATGACCTGTTGAGAGTTTGCAAGAGAATGACTGGGTATGGCAGTTAGGGGAGGAGCTATATAGCAGCTCTACTGTGGGTGATCCTCTTGCAACTTCCTGTTGGGAAGGAGAATATCCCACAAGTAATGGATGATCCGTGGACTGGATACACCTTACAAGAGAAAAACGCTACCCCAAATCGGCCAATAGGATTTAAGCAGCTCTCATCCTATTGGCTGATTTGAATTTTTCAGCCAATAGAAATGCAAAGGTACCCTAATATCAAAGGGGTACCTTGCATTCAAGCTTCAGTGTGCAGCGGAGATCGCATGAAGAGGAGGCTCCGCGCTGGTTGTCGTTGTCGTCGCCACCGGTCCTGGTCAGCTAGAAGATGCCCCCACGATGGATGAAGATGGATGTCTGGACTTCAGGAACTGTGAGTACATTTTCTGGGGTTAGTGCTAGGTTGTTTTATTATTTTTTGGGGTGTTTTTTTTTTTAGTTTAGGGCTTTTTTTTATTTTTATATATGCGCAAAAGAGCCAATTGCCCTTTTAAGGGCAATACCCATACAAATTCCCGTTTAGGGGCAATGGGTAGCTTATTTTTTTTTTTAGACTTAACTGTTACGGGGACTTTGTAATTCTTGTAGATAAAAGAGCTGTTTAACTTAGGGCAAGGCCCTACAAAAGGCCTTTTTAAATGCTATTGGTAGTTTATTGATAGATTAGGGTATTGATAGATTAGGGGGTGTTTTTATTTTTGGGTGGCTTTTTTGTTCTTATAGGGATATTAGATTAGGTTTAATTTTTATTATTTTGGATAAAATAGTGTTAGGATTTTTTAATTTTGTAACTTAGGTTTTTTATTTTTTATTTTTTTTTTTTTTTTTTTAAATAGTAATGTTAGGTTAATTTTACAGTTTAATCTTAGGTATTTTTATTTCACAGGTAACTTGTTATTTATTTTAAAAGGTAGTTATATTGTAAGTTTAATTTTTAAGTTAGGGTGTGTTAGGTTTAGGGGTTAATAGTTTAGTTTAATTTAGTGTGTCGCGATGTGGGGGACCGGCAGTAAGGGGTTAATAGGTTTATTTAGTGTTGGTTATGTGGTTGGGTGGCGGATTAGGGGTTAATAGGTCGTTTATGGGTGTTAGTGTACTTTTACTGTAGTTTTGTTATGAGTTTTATGAAACATTTTTGTTCCACAAAATCCATAACTACTGGTCTCAGATAGCGGAATGGATCGTGGCGGTATAAGCTATAACGCTAGCGTTATAGCCAGACCACACAAGCAGTAATATGGGAGACCTCAAATTCCACACTCAAAAGTCATTTTTTGAGTGCAAAATGGAAAGTTGCATAAAGGCTAAAATTCTAACGGTATAGCCGTACCGCTGTGACATGTAATACAGTAATAAGGAAGACCTGCATATTCCGCGCGCAATGGCCAATTTTTCAGAGGTATAGCCTTACCACAACACCTGTAATCTTGGTGTATGTGTTCAACCACTGCAAATAGGTTAAACACATAGTTAAAGTCCATTCCAGAGCAGCAAGGAACTACAGGGAGCTAGCTGAACACATCTGGTGAGCCAATGACAAGAGGCATGTGTGTGTAACCACAAATAATCAGATTGCTCCCAGTAATGTGTTGATGCTCCTGAGCCTACAAAGAGAACAAAGTAAATTTAATAATATAAGATTTTATTATTATTATTATTATTATTATTATCAGTTACTTGTAGAGTGCCAACAGATTCCATAGTGCAGATTGAAAAGTCTATTAATAGAAAACACACAGGGCATTCAGTGGACGATCAATTGTGGGCATTAAAAGAATTTTCTAGTGCAGCCCCTTCTACTCCTCTTGTGCAAGATAAGGGATTAACAATCACATTTAAAGAATTAGTCTGGGATGTTTGACATCTCCAACCTCTGAGGTTGCTGCCAGGTTTAAAAGCAGAGGTTATACAACTACAGCTTCTTAACTCTTTTTTTGCAGGCTCACAACTGCATACACAGTGGATATAAAAAGTCTACACACCCCTGTTAAAATGTCAGGTTTCTGTGATGTAAAAAAATTAGACAATGATAAATCATTTTAGAACTTTTTCCACCTTAAAGTGACCTATAAACTGTACAACTTGATTGAAAAACAAACTGAAACTTCTAGGTGGAGGGAAGTAAAAAACATAATTTATGTAAGAATTTATCTGATAAATTAATTTCTTTCATATTGGCAAGAGTCCATGAGCTAGTGACGTATGGGATATACAATCTTACCAGGAGGGGCAATGTTTCCAAAACCTCAAAATGCCTATAAATACACCCCTCACCACACCCACAATTCAGTTTAACGAATAGCCAAGTAGTGGGGTGATATAGAAAGGAGTAAAAAACATCAACAAAGGAATTTGGAAATAATTGTGCTTTATACAAAAAAAACATAACCACCATAAAAAAGGGTGGGCCTCAAGGACTCTTGCCAATATGAAAGAAATGAATTTATCAGGTAAGTTCTTACATAAGTTATGTTTTCTTTCATGTAATTGGCAAGAGTCCATGAGCTAGTGACGTATGGGATAGCAATACCCAAGATGTGGAACTCCACGCAAGAGTCACTAGAGAGGGAGGGACAAAATAAAAACAGCAATTTCGCTGAAAAAAATAAATCCACATCCCAAATATAAGTTTATTCTCAAAAAATAAAAATAAAAACTTAAATCATAAGCAGAAGAATCAAACTGAAACAGCTGCCAGAAGAACTTTCATACCAAAAACTGCTTCCGAAGAAGCAAACACATCAAAATGGTAGAATTTAGTAAATGTATGCAAAGAAGACCAAGATGCTGCTTTGCAAATCTGATCAACCGTAGCTTCATATATAAAAGCTCAAGAAGTGGAAACTGATCTAGTAGAATGAGCTGTAATTCTCTGAGGCGGGCTTTACCCAACTCCAAATAAGCTTGATGAATCAAAAGCTTTAACCACGATGCCAAAGAAACGGCAGAAGCCTTCTGACCTTTCCTGGAACCAGAAAAGAAAACTAATAGACTAGAAGTCTTCCTGAAATCTTTAGTGGCTTCAACATAATATTTCAGAGCTCTCACCACATCCAAATAATGTAAAGATCTCTCCAAAGAATTCTTAGGATTAGGACACAAAGAAGGGACAAACATTTCTCTATTAATGTTGTTAGAATTCACAACCTTAGGTAAGAATTTAAATGAAGTCCACAAAACTGCCTTATCCTGATGAAAAATCAGAAAAGGAGATTCACAGAGAGAGCGGATAATTCAGAAACTCTTCTAGCAGAAGAGATGGCCAAAAGGAACAACACTTTCCAGGATAGTAGTTTAATGTCCAAAGAATGTATAGGCTCAAATGAAGGAGCCTGCAAAGCCTTCAAAACCAAATTAAGACTCCAAGGAGGAAAGATTGATTTAATGACTGGCTTGATACGAACCAAAGCCTGTACAAAACAATGAATATCAGGAAGTTTAGCAATTTTCCTGTGGAATAAAACAGAAAGAGCAGAGATTTGTCCTTTCAAGGAACTTGCAGACAAACCTTTATCCAAAACACCTTGAAGAAACTGTAAAATTATAGGAATTCTAAAAGAATGCCAGGAGAATTTATGAGAAGAACACCATGAAATATAAGTCTTCCAAACTCGATAATAAATCTTTCTAGAAACAGATTTACGAGCCTGCAACATAGCATTAATCACTGAATCAGAGAAACCTCTATGACTAAGCACTAAGCGTTCAATTTCCATACCTTCAAATTTAATGGTTTGAGATCCTGATGGAAAAACGGACCTTGAGATAGAAGGTCTGGTCTTAATGGAAGTGGCCAAGGTTGGCAACTGGACATCCGAACAAGATCTGCATACCAAAACCTGTGAGGCCATGCTGGAGCCACCAGCAGCACAAACGATTGCTCCATGATGATTTTGGAGATCACTCTTGGAAGAAGAACTAGAGGCGGGAAAACATAAGCAGGTTGATAACACCAAGGAAGTGTCAACGTATCCACTGCTTCCACCTGAGGATCCCTGGACCTGGACAGGTACCTGGGAAGTTTCTTGTTTCGATGAGAAGCCATCAGATATATTTCTGGAAGCCCCCACATCTGAACAATTTGAGAAAACACATCTGGGTGAAGAGACCATTCTCCCGGATGTAAAGTCTGACGACTGAGATAATCCGCTTCCCAATTGTCTATACCTGGGATATGAACCGCAGAAATTAGACAGGAGCTGGATTCCGTCCAAACAAGTATCTGAGATACTTCTTTCATAGCTTGAGGACTGTGAGTCCCACCCTGATGATTGACATATGCCACAGTTGTGATATTGTCTGTCTGAAAACAAATGAATGGTTCTCTCTTCAACAGAGGCCAAAACTGAAGAGCCCTGAGAATTGCACGGAGTTCCAAAATATTGATTGGTAATCTCGCCTCTTGAGATTTCCAAACCCCTTGTGCTGTCAGAGATCCCCAAACAGCTCCCCAACCTGAAAGACTCTGTTGTGATCACAGTCCAGGTTGGACGAACAAAAGAGGCCTCTAAAATTATACGATGGTGATCTAACCACCAAGTCAGAGAAAGTCGAACATTGTGATTTAAGGATATCAATTGTGATATCCTTGTATAATCCCTGCACCATTGGTTCAGCATACAAAGCTGGAGAGGTCTCATATGAAAACGAGCAAAGGGGATCGCGTCCGATGCTGTAGTCATGAGACCTAAAACTTCCATGCACATAGCTACTGAAGGGAATGACTGAGACTGAAGGTTCCGACAGGCTGCAACCAATTTCAAACGTCTCTTGTCTGTTAGAGACAAAGTCATGGACACTGAATCTATCTGGAAACCTAAAAAGGTTACCTTTGTCTGAGGAATCAAAGAACATTTTGGTAAAATGATCCTCTAACCATGTCTTTGAAGAAACAACACTAGTTGATTCACGTGAGATTCTGCAGAACGTAAAGACTGAGCTAATACCAAGATATCGTCCAAATAAAGAAACACTGCAATACCCCGCTCTCTGATTACAGAGAGTAGGGCACCGAGAACCTTTGAAAAGATTCTTGGAGCTGTTGCTAGGCCAAAAGGAAGAGCAACAAATTGGTAATGCTTGTCTAGATTAGAAAACAGAATCTCAGGAACTGATAGTGATCCGGATGAATCAGAATATGAAGATATGCATCCTGTAAGTCTATTGTGGACATATAATATCAACTCAAAATCTTTAGATCCAAAACTGGTCTGAATTAATTTTCTTTCTTTGGGACAATGAATAGATTTGAATAAAACCCCAGGCCCTGTTCCTGAAACGGAACTGGCATGATTACCCCTGATAACTCCAGGTCTGAAACACACTTCAGGAAGCCTTTACTGGGTTCGCTGGAATGCATGAGAGAAAAAATCTTCTCACAGGTGGTCTTACTCTGAATCCTATTCTGTACCCCTGAGAGACAATACTCTGAATCCAATGATTTTGGACCGAACTGATCCAAACATCTTTGAAGAATTTTAATCTGCCCCCTACCAGCTGAGCTGGAATGAGGGCCGCACCTTCGTGCGGACTTGGGGGCTGGCTTTGATCTCTTAAAAGGCTTGGATTTATTCCAATTTGAAGAAGGCTTCCAATTGGAAACAGATTCCTTTGGGGAAGGATTAGATTTATGTTCCTTATTATGTCGAAAGGAACGAAAACGGTTAGAAGCTTTAAATTTACCTTTAGGTTTTTTATCCTGAGGCAAAAAAACTCCCTTCCCCCCAGTGACAGTTGAAATTATTGAATCCAACTGAGAACCAAATAATTTATTACCTTGGAAAGAAAGAGAAAGCAATCTGGATTTAGAAGTCATATCAGCATTCCAAGATTTGAGCCACAAAGCTCTTCTAGCTAAAATAGCTAAAGACATATATCTAACATCAATTTTGATGATATAAAAAATGGCATCACAAATGAAATTATTAGCATGTTGAATCAACTTAACAATGCTAGACAAATCCTGATCTGATACTTGTTGCGCTAAAGTTTCCAATCAAAAAGTTGAAGCAGCTGCAACATCAGCCAAAGAAATTGCAGGCCTAAGAAGATGACCTGAATATAAATAAGCCTTCCTAAGATAAGATTAAAATTTCCTATCTAAAGGATCTTTAAAAGAAGTACTATCTTCCGTAGGAATAGTAGTATGTTTAGCAAGAGTGGAGATAGCCCCATCAACTTTGGGGATCTTTTCCCAAAACTCCAATCTAACAGTTGGCAAAGGATACAATTTTTTAAACCTTGAAGAAGGAATAAAAGAAGTACCAGGCCTATTCCATTCTTTAGAAATCATATCAGAAATTGCATCAGGAACTGGAAAAACCTCTGGAATAACCACAGGAGGTTTATAAACAGAATTTAAACGTTTACTAGTTTTAATAACAAGAGGACTAGTTTCCTCCATAGCCAATGTAATCAACACTTCTTTTAATAAAGAACGAATATACTCCATTTTAAATAAATAAGAGGATTTGTCAGTGTTAATATCTGAGGCAAGATCTTCTGAATCAGATAGATCCTCACCAGAGAAGGATAAATCAGTATGTTGTCGGTCATTTGAAATTTCATCAACTCTATGAGAAGTTTTAAAAGACCATTTACGTTTATTAGAAGGAAGGATTGGCAGACAAAGCCTTCTGAATAGAATCAGAAATAAATTATTTTAAATTTACAGGTATATCTTCATCAACATTAGATGTTGAGGGAACAGCAGCAGGTAATGAACTACTACTGATGGATACATTTTCTGCATGTAAAAGTTTATCATGACAACTATTACAAACCACAGCTGGAGGTATAATCTCCACAAGTTTACAACAAATGCACTTAGCTTTGGTACAACTGTTATCAGGCAGCTGGGATCCAACAGTGAATTCTGAGACAGGATCAGATTGAAACATCTTGCAAATGTAGGAGAAAAAAACAACATATAAAGAAAAATTATCAATTTCCTTATATGGCAGTTTCAGGAATGGGAAAAATGCAAACAGCATAGCCCTTTGACATAGAAAAAAAGGCAAGAGGCAAATAAAAATGGGGTCTTAAAAAATGACGCAACCTTGCGAAGGACTCGGCGTCAACTAAGACGCCAGAAAATGACGAATTTGACAATGAACGTAACTTCGCGCAAAAAATCTTGCGCCAAGAATAACGCAATAAACTTTGGCATTTTGTGCCCTTGCGAGCCTAATTCTGCCTGCAAATTTAAAAGACAGTCAATTTGAAAAAGAGACGATACCCAAGGTAAGAAATACATTTTCATAAAAAAGCATTTCCCAGATATGAAAATGACAGTCTGCAAAAGGAAATATACTGAAAACCTGAATCATGGCAAATATAAGTACAATACATATATTTAGAACTTTATATAAATACATAAAGTGCCAAACCATAACTGAGAGTGTCTTAAGTAATGAAAACATACTTACCAAAAAACACCCATCCACATATAGCAGATAGCCAAACCAGTACTGAAACGGTTATCAGTAGAGGTAATGGAATATGAGAGTATATCGTCGATCTGAAAAGGGAGGTAGGAGATGAATCTCTACGACCGATAACAGAGAACCTATGAAATAGATCCCCGTGAGGAAAACCATTGCATTCAATAGGTGATACTCCCTTCACATCCCTCTGACATTCACTGTACTCTGAGAGGAATCAGGCTTCAAAAAATGCTGAGAAGCGCATATCAACGTAGAAATCTTAGCACAAACTTACTTCACCACCTCCATAGGAGGCAAAGTTTGTAAAACTGAATTGTGGGTGTGGTGAGGGGTGTATTTATAGGCATTTTGAGGTTTGGGAAACTTTGCCCCTCCTGGTAGGATTGTATATCCCATACGTCACTTGCCAATTACATGAAAGAAATAAAAAACTAAAATAATATGGTTGCATAAGTGTGCACACTCTCTTATAACTGGGGATGTAGCTGTGTTCAGAATTGAGCAATCACATTCAAAATCATGTTAAATAGGAGTCAGTACACACTTGCCATCATTTAAAATGCCTCTGATTAACCCCAAATAAAGTTCAGCTGTTCTAGTAGGTCTTTCCTGACATTTTCTTAGTCGCAACCTACAGCAAAAGCCATGGTTCGCAGAGAGCTTCCAAAGCATCAGAGGGATCTCATTGTTAAAAGGTATCAGTCAGGAGAACGGTACAAAAGAATTTCCAAGGCATTAGATATACCATGGAACACAGTGAAGACAGTCATCATCAAGTGGAGAAAATATGGCGCAACAGTGACATTACCAAGAACTGGATGTCCCTCCAAAATTGATGAAAAGACGAGAAGAAAAGCCAAGAGGCCTAGAGCACCATTAAAGGAGCTGCAGGAATATCTGGCAAGTACTGGCTGTGTGGTGCATGTGACAACATTCGCCCATATTCTTCATATGTCTGGGCTATGGGGTAGAGTAGCAAGACGGAAGCCTTTGCTTACGAAAAAAAAAAATCCAAGCGCAGCTATATTTTGCAAAAAATACATCTGAAGTCTCCCAAAAGCATATTGCAAAAGGTGTTCTGGTTTGATAAAACAAAGATTAAACTTTTTGGCCATAATTCCAAAAGATGTTTGGCGCAAAAACAACACTGCATATAACCAAAAGAACACCATACCCACAGTGAAGCATTTTGGTGGCAGCATCATGCTTTGGGTCTGTTTTTCTTCAGCTGGAACTGGGGCCTTAATCAAGTTAGAGGGAATTATGAACAGTTCCAAATACCAGACAATATTGGCACAAAACCTTCAGGCTTATGCTAGAAAGCTGAACATGAAGAGGGACTTCATCTTTCAGCATGATAACGCCCCAAAGCATACATTCAAATCAACAAAGGAATGGCTTCACCAGAAGAAGATTAAAGTTTTGGAATGGCCCAGTCAGAAAATCTGTGGGATGATCTTAAGTGGGCTGTGCACAAGAGATGCCCTCACAATCTGACAGATTTGGAGTGTTTTTGCAAAGAAGAGTGGGCAAATCTTGCCAAGTCAAGATGTGCCATGCTGAAAAACTTATACCCAAAAAGACTGAGTGCTGTAATAAAATCAAAGTGTGCTTCAACAAAGTATTAGTTTAAGGGTGTTCACACTTATGCAACCATATTATTTTAGTTTTTTATTTTTATTTCCCTTTACCTAAAAGATTTCAGTTTGTTTTTCAATTGAGTTGTACAGTTTATAGGTCACATTAAAGGTGGAAAAAGTTCTGAAATGATTTATCTTTGTCTCATTTTTTACATCACAGAAATATGACATTTTAACAAGGGTTTGTATACTTTTTATATCCACTGTATATTTTAACCATGAAAGTTATATTTTGAGTTTCATATCCCTTTAAAATAAATTCTTATCTATTCATATTTAAGAATTAGGTCAAAACAATCTTTTAGCACAATATTTAAAAGCATTAAGTTTTCCCACAGTAGTAGGGAACTCTGGGCAAGAAAGTGTATATTTTTTTAATAAATAGGCTCATCCTTTACACATCCTGTGCCTTGGCACATTTCATAAATACTTTTTCTTAATTGTCAGACACCTTTTGTGGTGATTAGAAAAACTGTAGCCCTGTAAACAAGCAGCTCTGAAACCTAATTCTTCTTAAGCAGCTGCGAATGGGCTCCCTAAAAGGATGGGCCCAGTAGCAATGGAGAACCTTGAGATTGCTGTAGTTACGCCCCTGGCTGCAACCACAATGAAAAGAAGCCAGGTAGACAAAGATTACAACGTTAACTTGGTATGCATAAAATTACTTTAATTTGTTTTCGGCACATGCACCATAAGAAGCACTCACCCATTGCACCAGATGTCACATTAATTAGCATCTGCATGAATTGTGATAGAGGTGGTCTCTCTGGGGATATCTCAGCCTGAAAAAAAAGACAGCATAGAGTGACATAAAGGCAAAGTGAGAAAACAAGTGGCTGGCATACAGCACTGGTAGCAATGTAATTGCAGTAAAAGACCAAATGATATTACAGCTACAGCAGAGAAAGATCAGAGAATATCACAGAATCTTATGGGTGAGCTCACAGGGTGAAAATTAAAGGGACATTAATCACTAAGTTTCCTTCTACAGTCACTTTAAGGTTTTAACCAAAGTGACTGTGTGTAATATTTTAGAAGTGGAAGTGTAGAATCCAGACTTAAAGGACTATTAAATAAGGTAGAATTGCATAATCAACAAGTGCATGATAAAAATAATGCAACAGCATTTACTCTGAATTTAAAGGGATATGAAGCCCAGATTTATTTTTTTATGATTCAGATAGAGCATTGAATTTTAAACAACCTCCTAATTTATTTCTGGAGCACTATATGGCAGCAGTTTTGCAAGAATGTTATCCATTTGCAAGAGCAATAGATGGCAGCACTATCTCCTGCCATGCAGTGCTCCAGACACCTTCCAAGGTATATCTTCAACAAAGAATACCATGGGAACAAAACAAATTTTATAATATAAATACATTTAATTTTTTTTTAAATTGAATGCTGTTTAAAGGGACAGTCTAGGCCAAAATAAACTTTCATGATTCAGATAGAGCATGTAATTTTAAACAATTTTCCAATTTACTTTTATCACCAATTTTGCTTTGTTCTCTTGGTATTCTTAGTTGAAAGCTTAACCTAGGAGGTTCATATGCTAATTTCTTAGACCTTGAAGCCCACCTCTTTCAGATTGCATTTTAACAGTTTTTCACCACTAGAGGGTGTTAGTTCACGTATTTCATATAGATAACACTGTGCTCGTGCACGAGAAGTTATCTGGGAGCAGGCACTGATTGGCTAGACTGCAAGTCTGTCAAAAGAACTGAAATAAAGGAGCAGTTTGCAGAGGCTTAGATACAAGATAATCACAGAGGTTAAAAGTATATTATTATAACTGTGTTGGTTATGCAAAACTGGGAAATGGGTAATAAAGGGATTATCTATCTTTTAAAACAATAAAAATTCTGGTGTAGACTGTCCCTTTAAGTCACAAAAGAACATTTTTGGATTTCTTATCCCTTTAAATGAGCAATAGATTTTTTTCTGATAAATTTAAATCTTTACTTCAATTTGCCTTCCCCATATCATGTGACAACCATCAAACATTCCCAGACTCCTATATTTATACACTGTGAACTCTTTAGTAAGAGCTGGTACCTCAGAAAGTGTGCATATAAAATGATAATTTGATAATGGAAGTAAATTGGAAAGTCTCTTTTCAATGAGGAAAGTTTGGATTTTGACTTTAGTGCGAATTGCAGCAAAATTCTATGTTTTCTGGTGCTATTCCACTCTGGGTAAACTCTCTTTTAGTATGTGATTGACTATGATGATATAGAATGTCTTGTCATTTGCTTTGTGATGTTCTAGCCTTCTCAACACTATGATTTCTTACATTTATAAATTGACTATGGCATAACTTCTGCCTCCTTAACTTATCTCACCCTGACCTGGCCAGAATTGAGTCTGTGATTCTGTCATTAGCTAATTTAGTAGACCCAGTTGTTTTATGTGTTTCACCGTTTCCCTTTTTTATAAAAATGCGCCATATCTATATGTTCCCTTTTGCTACCTATTTCCTTCTTAGCTGATTAGAGTCCATAGCTTCATAACATGTGGGATATATTCCAGCATATCAGGAAGAGTTCAAGAGCCCTCAAAGAGCATTAGCTAACCATTTATTGGGAGCTCCGACCTGACTTGAGACCAAGTACCCCTCTTCCATCTTCACTCAGTGAAGCAGAGGTAAAGGAATACCTCAGTTATGGCATGTCAGTAACCTCACTGGTAAATCACTCAGCCATAAATGCCTTCAGGCATCGCAGGGACCCTCTTAGCCTCCACCTGAGGGTCTGCTGGTATATCCAAAAGTATCCTCTGCAGTATATTTACTTGCACGGGATGGCTCTCTACTGGATCAGCAACCTATGTGGGATAAAGGCGTAGCATGTTGGTAAGACACAGAGGAGGGGTACTTCAGTTCAGGTAAGTGACTCAGGAACAACAATAGTAGTGTCCTTACAGGTACTACATAGCTGGGGGGGTCACATCCTTCATCCTTACACTTGAGTAGCTTTACATGTGTGTTTAACATAGGGATTTGGGTAAATGAGCCACAGGATAGTTCTTATGTAGCATACTTAGGACTCCTAAGTAGCTCAATTTACCCTTTTTTTACCTCAACCTGTAATTTTTCTAGAAATGGGTACAGTCTCTTTAAGGAAACAAGGGGCTTTAGGAGAGGTGTTTTTTTTTTTACAATTTTAACAGTTTTTTTAAAAAATATGCACAGGTTTTGGGCCTGCATATTGTTATGGTGATAAGCTCCACCCCTGTCTTTGGCAACCTTTTACCTTCTCTGCTTCAGCTCAGTTTCTGTGAATTTGATCTGATGGATTCTAAGACATTTTGTATTTTATTCTGGCAAGTTTAACCCCTTATATGCCCTGGAAGTAAAAGCTGATAGGGGTGCTGGGTGTTTAGAAGGTTTTCTGTGCTACTTAATTTCAATTCTCTTAGCTTTTTTATGTTATGAGGTGTGCTGTGGGTAGGGTTGCCATCTTTTGCCCAGAGGATTCCTGGACAGTTTTTAAATGGGAGTGGGGAGGGTGTGACATGGGGTGTGGTCTGGACGTGACCTGGGTGTGGCTTCTCACGGCATCAAATTCAATATGACATAACATTTTTACATTTTTGGTCGGCATTTAATATTAACTTCTCATTATATACATAAAACCACCCCCCACCCCCCCACCCCAAAAAAAAGTTGTAAAAAGCAATATTGCTTAATATAGGAAACTATATTGTAATTTGTGAATCACAAAATACATGATATTTGTCCCTCTGGATTAGCACTGGTTATGGACTTTTTCTAATAAGAAAACAATACTGAGGAGGAAGAAAAAAGGCCCCTAGATTAAGAGTGACACACAAAATGAATTCACAAAATGAATGTATTTATCAGGTACCTCAGACACATGTACATATAATCTGTGTGTGTTTATCAGGTACCTCAGACACATGCACATATACTGCGTCTGTGTGTAATATTTATCAGGTCCCTCGGAAACATTTACATACCAGGCTGTCAGACACAATAAAATGACTATGCCTTAGCCCCTCTGTTTACCCGCTGTCAGTCAGCAGCCCATCAGCCTCAGCTCATACCGTAACCCGGAGCACCAACCATCTGACGCAGCTAAAATCTAAAACCCCAGGCAGGCATACAAACACACAGCCCGCCCACTCCATGATGTCTGATTCCCGGTGTTGAAACTACTAAATCATTCTCCCCATGTAGAACTGTCTCCCTTGCCGCTCAGCTACTTCCGTAGCCGCATCCCTCCTTCTAGCACTGTCCATCACTCCTTACATCACCACCCAATCACCCATCCCTCCTTACAGTACCGCCTACTCAGTAATCCTACTGAGCGTTCCACGGACGGTGATTCAGTATCCCCATCAGAGTCGCTGTCTCTCCTGCTGCTGCACTTGCTTTCATCTCCAAACCCCTCCTCTTTCTCACAGTCTAAAGCCTCCCGGGGCATTTGAGGATAGTTCTCAAACACGGGACGCACAGTCCCAGACTGGGACTGCCCCGGTGATACCGGGGCGGGTGGCAACCCTAGCTGTGGGCTAGTACTGGTGTGAATAATTTTAATCCCAGTTTTTGTACAGCAATTTGTTTTTTAATTGCGTACCCCCATCTGTCCAAAGTTTTGTGTGTTGAGCAGAAAATGTAGCCCCTTTTTTAACCCAATAATGGGCACTTTAACTCTAGTTGGTGTCTTATGCAGGTCTGCCAATCTTGTATTACCACAACTGAGATTATCTATTCTAAAAGGCATATCTGCTATAAATTAATAACTTGCATATTCATTCCTCATATAGGATATTTTTTTTATATATTTCAGCTGCTTAAATTTGCATACAAAATGTATACATATAATATTACATGTATGTCCTTGCTGCTAGAATATGACCAATTATGACAGAGTTTCTGTAGTGTTCTATGGAATACAGATTCAAATCAGCCAATAGAATTTCAATAGCTCTCATCCTATTGGCTGATTCGAACAGCCAATAGGATTTCAGTATCTCTCATCCTATTGGCTGATTTGAATTTCAAAAATCAAATCAGCCAATAGGAATGCAAGGAACGCCATTTTGAAAAGGCTCCCTTGCATTGAAGATTGAGTGTACTGTGGCGACCGCATGAAGAGGATGCTCAGCGCCGGATGTCTTGAAGGATGGACCCTCTCCGTGCCGCTGGGATGAAGATAGAAGATGCCGCCGGGATGAAAATAGAAGATGCCGCTGGATGAAGATAGGATGCCGCCGGGATTAAGACGCCGTCTGGATGGATGAAGACCTCGCCGCCTGGATGAAGACTTCTCGCCACCTGGATGTACGGACTTCAGAAACTGTAAGTGGATCTTCAGGGGTTAGTGTTAGGTTTTTTTTTAGCTTTTTTTTGTGTGGGTTTTTTTTTTTTAGATTAGGGTTTGGGCTTTCTTAAAAGAGCTAAATGCCCTTTTCAGGGCAATGCAAAAGAGCTAAATGCCCTTTTAAGGGCAATGCCCATACAAATGCCCTTTTCAGGGCAATGAGTAGCTTAGGTTTTTGTTAGAGTTAGGTTTTTTATTTTGGGGGGTTGGTAGGGTGGTGGGTTTTACTATTGGGGGGTTCTTTGTATTTATAGTGGCGGCAATGTCGGGGAGTGGCGGAATAGGGGTTAATACATTTTATTAGTGGCGGCGATGTAGAGAGCGGCAGATTAGGGGTTAATATGTTTAATTTAGTGTTTGCAATGCGGGAGGGCCTCGGTTTAGGGGTTAATAGGCAGTATATGGGTGTAAGTGTACTTTGTAACAGTTTAGTTATGAGTTTTGTGTAACAATTTTTTTGCGCAAAACTCATAACTACTGGTCTCAGATTGCGGAACGGATCGTGTTGGTATAGGCCGTAACGCAAGCATTTTAGCCTTACCACACAACTTGTAATGGCAGCGCTATGGAAATCCCATGCAAAAATGTCATTCTTTTGAGTGCGGGATTGACGTTCCGTTACAGGCTAAAATGCTTGCGGTACAGCTATACCGACAAGACTCGTAATGGCTGCGTTCCGGTTTTTATGCTGAAATGGCCATTTTTTTCAGCATTAAAACCGGAACGTAAAACTCGTAAACTAGGTGCATATGTATAGCAGGTTTTGTTTGTCAAGCTTATACCATATTTCAATTCCTGCATATCTAGTTCTAATATATATATACTGCAGAGGTTCTTCTGATCTTGTAGATCAGCACAGTATTATTCTGCAAATAAGCCAATAACATAGGTTTACATATCCAATGATTATACTTTTCTATACACATATGTGTACTTAATGTGCCCATAAGTGAGTGTATTAATAATTGGTTGTATAATCAGTTTATGTCAGCAATATATGTTTTATATGCTCTATCCTGTATAGGCTCACATATATTAAAGCCCCAAGTATATCTTCAACAAGGTACTTGGTATTTTAATGCAAAATATATATCTATATATATATACATACATACATTCATACCACCCAACATTTCAAAATTCAAAAGAGGGACAACCCCACCCCGCGGCAAAAATGTGAAACGTGGTGGGTGGGGCAGGGCTTAAAAAATCATAAGACCAAAGTAATATAAATACAATTCTAAATAAAGTCATATCTTGTAATACTCTTAGGCAGAAAATCAAGGACAAGCTCAAACCACTGGTATAGCTATGTGAGCTCTGCATTTATTTAGCCTTTGCAGAGACAGTGCTAAATATTTTTATCTTAATTGGACATTTAATAATAGATTCTTTAAAACTGCTCTCTGCTCTCCTCATTAATATTCTAGATTCTGGCCTTTAAAGTTAGCAAAAATGCACAGTAACACACTACATAGCATATACTTACACATGCAGATACACACACACTACATAGCATACACTTACACATGCAGACACACACACACACACTACATAGCATACCCTTATACATGCAGATACACACACACTACATAGCATACACTTACACATACAAACACTACATATCATACACTTATACAGGCAGATACACACACACTACATAGCATACACTTATATATACAGATACACACACTACATAGTATACACTTACACATGCAGATACACACACACTACATAGTATACACTTATACATGCAGATACACACACTTCATAGATTACACTTATACATGCAGACACACACACTACATAGCATACATTTATACATGCAGGTACACACACACACACACTTATTCATACAGATACACAGTCACACGCACACACACTACACAGCTTACACTTATACATGCAGATACACGCACATACACACTTATAGATACAGATAGACACACACACTAGATCATATATGGGTATCTGTAATTCATTGTATGTGGTCCTGGGGTTGGCAAGCACATAAACTGGCAGTCTGAGGCTGTCACTGTTCATCGTATAAAACTGAAGGAATGTTCGTATTATCACCAGGGGTTAGACGTCATCACTACCAGGGGTTAGAGGTCACCATTACCTGAAGTCAGAGGGTATACAGCCTTCCTACTCTGCTTAACCCACACACCATTACTTTTCCACAAGGAATCTAACAGGTATATAACCCTGTGAGAGAAAAGCCAGCTGCTTCTGAGTATGTGCCCAATAAAATAAAAAGTTTTTTTTTTTTTTTAATAAATGCATGGACAGATGGCTAGCAACCCGGGACAGACCCCTAAAATCGGGACTGTCCCACGAAAATCGGGACAGTTGGGGGGTATGAGACGTGCAAACACCTACAAAAGTAACATAATCTAACATATCTACTTACAAATGAATTTGTGACTTTTAGGTGCCTGGGTATATATCTTTATATCTTCTGTACAACCAATTTATGTACAAATGATGATGCTGTATTACATTCAGTATTAGTTCTTAGAGGCTACCTGGTGTTTCCCCTGTGATAATACTCCAATTTTATACAGCTGCAGCTGAGTAAAAAAGAGTAGGGGATCTCACTACTTACTGTTACTGACATGTAGATACCCTTTGATTACTACACAATCAATTTATTTTTTCGGATACAGTAATTTACTCAAAACAATGGTTTGCTCTGTACACTAGATTTTTTTTTTAATAAATGTTTTGTAGATGATCCATTTATATAGCCCATCTAGAAGTGTTTTTGTAAAAAATTCTATTTTTGTTTATTTTTTAATAACATTGTGCTGAATTTTAGACTCCTAACCAAGTCCCAAAGTTTTAGATGTATACTAATATCTAAAGATCCCTGTGGCTCCTGTTTATATAATCTGTCTTTTCATATGCAAGGAAAGAGGGAGGGGTGAGTGTCTGCTGTTCCTGTTTTCCCAGCCCTTTTCATTTGGTGTCCCAGTCTAACATCATCAACAGTGTTAAACTGGGAAACCTCTAAGTACGTCTTTAAAAGGTTTTATACTGGATTTTTAGATCAGTATCTGTGCATATTCTTCTTTATACTAGTGACTATTACACACACACATTTATAGCGCATGAATTGTATTATACTTTAACATAGTCACTTTTGGAATTCAGATAAGTACAATTGGGCATGCATAGATGTATCAAATCTGCAAATGTAAATATTATGCAGACATGTTTTTCATCTTGCATTAACCTTATTCATGGACAATACAACACTGAAAACTCCACTTATCTATTTACAATATCTTCATTTCATTGGCTCCTGCAGTCCCCCTATTGGACCAATCAGGATCCTTAAAACCAACTTGGATCATTAATGTTTTTATGTGACATCAAACAGCTTTAATGATTAATTCACCCTCAAATAAGCCTATCCTGATTACTATTTATTAATAACCATGTTAATGTTATACTTAATTTCCACATCAATATCAAGAAATGAATATAAACATATAAATTATTTCACTGTACATAGCCCCCATATATATCTGTAAAAACAATGTATGGGAATACTGCATCAAGCTTCAACAAATCTAAATAAACTGATTCATAGTGGTTACAGGGTCCCTAAATTGAAAGTTTTTGTTGACATGGCCACTAGATGTCGCCATTGCTAATACAACATAATATCTATGGTATAATAGGCACATTTATACTAAATTCTATGTGGGAAGAGCTCAAGTCTTGTCCTTGTAGTCCAAATGTACTGGACACTAAGACAACAATAATTATCTCTGATTTATCCAATATCTAATATACATATATATCCTAGGAAGACATTAACCTTATAGCTGTTTCAAGTATCTACTGAACATTTAAAGGACAATAAGTATATCTAACTTATCTATTTTCTAATAAATACATATACCCAAATCCTTAACTTTATTAAATATATGAAAGTTGGCATAATCAAAGATAATACAATCTTAAACGTAAATGATTTGTATATATCATTACCAAAAGTTAATAATGTCTGTCTCTATGTTCAGACCTAGAGGTTGTCTGGTCCCCAATGTAACCTGTGTTTTATGCAAATTTCAAATTCTGTCTCCATCTCTGGATCTTTTTGGTATCCTATCTATCACCCATTCAAGAGAAAAGACTTGAGCGTTTCCTCCATAGAACAGTTATTTGGTATCAAAGTGCAGACAATGGCGACATCCAGTGGCCATGTCCACAAAAACTGTTTAAATTTTGAGAATCTGCTTAATCACTGTAACCACTATCAATCAGATTATAGGAATTTGTTGAAGCTTGATGCAGTATTCCCATACATTGTTTTTAAAGAGATATATGGTGGCTATGTGCAGTGAAAATAGAAACTGCTTGAAGTCACATATAAGCATTAATGATCCAAGTTTGTTGTAAGGATCCTGATTAGTCCAATAAGGGGAACGCATGAGCAAATTAAATGAAGATATTGTAAATAAATAAGTGGAGTTTTTAGGGCTGTATTGTCTATGACTATGGCTAAGGTAAGCCGAAACACGTTAGACTGCCCGCCTGTAGGTCTCATAAAGTGCTTTTATAGCTTTATGGATTGCCGATTTGAGTAGTTTTAACTTTATCGTATGCAATAAAAGTTGATGTTTTTATAATACCTTTTTCATGTTTTCAATGTTTAGACATCTCCAGGCTATGGTCCATTCTTAGTTAAGTCCCATCTCCATTTCTGATCATTCATCTTTACAGTGGTTGCTTAAATCGACTATCAAGGGGGGACTCACATTTCCCTCACCATGCAAGAAAGGTCTCTCTCTCTCTCTGTTATGAATAGAGAAGGAAAGCTATTCTCTATCAACTTCATATTCAAGGAGTGAACAATTGGGAAGGAGACTTCTTTAATCTGTTCAGTCAGGAGAATGGGTTCTTCATCAAGACAAATTTGCCCAGCTTATTCTAAATTGGGTTCTACCATGAGGAGGAGGCGCTAAAGCTCTGTAGAGGGTTCTTGATCTCCTCCTGATAGGCTGGAATATATCCCACATGTTATGAACCTATAACTCTCATCAGCCCGAAGGAAATACATTTATCGGTAAGTATAAATTCTGTTTTTCTCTACAACAAACTGTATTACTTTTTTACTCCTTCCCTCTCACCACCTGCTCTATTCATTGGCTCATCTATTTTATCCTCACCTCACTTTTGCTCTCAAGAGCTTTACACATTCTTAAACTTTCTCTCTCCTCCCTGCACCACATCCCAAAGACACTCTCAGTACTGCAAATACTGTATGTATCTCATTGTATGTCACTCTACCTCTTGCTCATACTAGCTGCTGGTAATATCTCTCCCAATCCTGGTCCTCCAGAACTTCTTAATCTCCCCTGTGGTGTCATAAAACCAGAGGATTTGTCCCTAGAATATTCACATAGTTAATTCTTAAATTGTACTGTGTAAAACATTGAGTAGCTATACAATAGGCTTTGGCCTAGTCTTGGTCTAAGAAGGACACTCCCATGTAGCTTTTGATTGGTTTATTGTAGGACACACCTTAAGTAAATTAAGTATACAATGGGTGTCAACAGTTACTATACACATTAATTTTTTCCTTCTTCACCGCCTGGAAGCATCAGATCTTAGAGAGAGAGGGCACACTGGAGGAGTGCACTGGTTGAGTATATTATCTTTGTTGTGCATTCTTCTTGAGATAGATTTTCTGGTTTACCATGTTTAGTTAGTAGTATTGCTTAACCTAGGTTTATTTAGGCTAGAGTTGCCCTGTATAATTTAGACTAGATGTTGTAGCTTCTGGTATTTTCTTGAAGGTTGTAGGCAATTGTTAATTTTTATGCCTATATTATTTGCCGTCTAATAAAATAATTTAAAAACGTGGATGACCCCTTTTTGTTTTAATACTCTGGTACTAATTACCACCACATCCCCCACTAACGTATGGCCTTTCATATACCTAGAAACCAGTACTCTAGAGCTTACTCAAATTCCAGTATCCAAAGCCAACACCCCCTTCACTTGTGCACTCTGGAACTCTCACTCTGTTTGCAGCAAGCTCACTTCTATTCATGACCTCTTTATCACCCACTCCCTCAACCTTCTGGCTCTCACAGAAACCTGGCTCTCACCCTCAGACACTACTTCCTATGCTGCATTGTCACATGGGGGTCTGCACTTCAGCCCCACACCTAGGCCTGGAAACAGATAAGGATGTGGTGAAAGCATTTTACTTTCCTCTCATTACACCTTTCAGCAAAATAGAACCCATCTCTTCCCTCACATTTCCTGTCATTGAAAGTCACATGATTCGCTTGTACTCCCCTCTCTCAAACTGTTGCAGTTATATATTGCCCCCAGGCTTCAGAACTCTCTTTCACAATCATTTTGCTGCCTGGCTACCTTATTTCCTCTCCTCATACATCCCTGCCCTCATTCTTGGAGATTTCAACCCCCTGTTGAAAATCCTACTGCCCCTGGAGCAAAAAAGATTCTCCCGCTCACTTCCTCTTATGATCTGGACCAATTCTCACTCACACAAGAATGGACACTGCCTTAATCTAATTTTCAGCTATCAATGCAATCTCTCAAACTTCACAAATTCCCCTTTCTAACCATAATCTCCTTGCTTGCTCTTCTCACATAACAGCTCTTCCTATTATTCTCCCTCCATCTAACCCTCATACTAAACTCCACAGAAGCATTAAGTCACTGGATCAACAACATCTCTCAAACCTCTGCTCTCTTCTATCTCCTCCTTTTCCTGCCCTGATCTATCAGTCACTACAACTCCACTCTTACATACTCCTACCATTGCTTGGAAATTAAACGCTAATCCTCAGTCCTGGCATACTGCTCTGATTCCATCAGAAACAAAATAATATTTCAACATACTTCCAGTCTCCAAACCCCCAACCGTTAGCAAACATCCAAATACCACAAACTCCAATCCTCACACATATTTTCAATCAATCCCTCAGTACTGGATTATTTCCCTCATTCGTTAAACATACACTAGTCACAACTATCCTCCAAAACCTTCTCTTCATCCAACTACCGCCCTATTTCCTGACTCCCCCTTGCCTCAAAACTTCAGGAAAGACTAGTCTATACACATTTATCACATTTCCTTACATTAAACTCCCTCTGTGATCCATTACAATCTGGATTAAGCTCCCAACACTCCACAGAGACAGCAATTATTGGGGTTACTAATGACCTAATTACAGCAGAATCAAATGCCATTTCACTCTGTTAATCCTTCTTGATCTGTCTGCAGCATTTGATACTGTTGAGTACCCTCTCTTTCTCCAAACACTCCAATCCTTCGGCATTTGCAACACAGCCATCTTGTGGTTCTCCTCCTACCTGTCCAACCATACCTTTAAGGTAGCCGTCTCTGCTTCATCCTCTGCCCCTTTACCACTTTCTGTTGCTGTACCACAAGGCTCTGTCCTTGGCCTTGTCAGTGTTTTTTCCTTGATTTGTTTGCCATGTGCTGGTGGCAGCCATTTTACTCACCTGTTACTGAACGTGTGATGCTGCTTATTTCCTGCACGCCCTCTTTTGGCCAGACTGGTGTACATCATCCGTGTGAGATAGGTTGCAGTCTCAGAATTGTGATGTCATCACTTATTATTTAAAGGGCCTCTGCTCAGTATGCTTTGCCGTTGCGTTGTCTCAGACCTGTTTGTGAGTTTCTATGTATTACCTGGCTGTCTGACATCCCTCCTGGTCCCTGATCCCTGGCTTGTTCCTGACTCTGCTGTTCTCCTTGTTCCTGACTCCGGCTCGTCTGACTACTTGCTTTGGCTCCGATTCCTGTCACCCTGACAGGCCTCCTCTTCTCAATCTATACATGTTCCTTAGATTCCTTAATAAAGTCCTAGGGGTTTCAATTTAATTTGTATGCTAATGACACTTAAATCTAATTATCTGCACAAGACCTATCCCCCTTCCTTACTAACCCTTGTCACTAGCTGTCTTTCTAATATTTTATCCTGGATTTCCTTGCACTACCTTAACCTAAATCTCTCCAAACCTGAGCTCCCTTTTCCCCCCTTCTTTCAAAATCTCTATCCCCCATCTTTTTATAACTGTTATAACATCATTATCCCAACCCTGCATACCCAATCTTTTTTTCACTCCACACATTCAGCCTTTGGCCTGCTATTTCCACATTACAAACATCAAAAAAATGTGCCACTTCCTCAAACGAGACACAACAAAGATTTTAATTCACCCTCTCATCATTTCCCGCCTTGACTATTGCAAATCCATCCTCTCTGGTTTCCCTAGCTGCCGTCTATCTTCTTACAATCCATAATGAATGCCTCTGCGAAGCTGATCATCCTTACATGCCACTCCTTATCTGCTGCACCTCTCTGCTGCCAAACCCTTCACTGGCTTCCTCGAGCCTAAAGAATAAAAAACTAAATCCTGACTCAGACATTCAAGGCCCTCAATAACACTGCTACCCCTATATCTCAGACCTTGTCTCCAGATACTCTCCCGTCCCCTTCGCTCTGCTCACAACCTCCTCTTTTTTTGTTGCCTACAGGACATCTCCAGAATGGCTCCTACTCCCCAGCTTGGATGATACCTTGTATATGCCAGACGCCACACTCGCAGTGGGAGCTCAGCGTGTTCTTCCGCCGTCCACGTTCAGTTAATGATCCGTTCAGGTCTCGGATGAACTGTAAGTGACAGAGAATGGTCACAAGGGGTTCCCCACCCAATCCGCTTTGTCCGATTCTCGGCTGTGCGATATAGTAAGGCTGTCAGGAAATTCAATGTAGAAATCGGTAGTGTATCTTGTTAACTCTGTGCAGAGTATTTTGCGAACTTGATACACTGTATGTAACTTTAGTATAATGCCAATAACGCGTTTCGCCTTAGGACAGGCTTTATCAAGATGGTTTTCAGTTGTAAATTTTTGTTTTAAATACCCTTCCAGTGCTTTTAATTGGATGGTGCTAATTGCCTGTTAAGGTGGTATTTTTCCTAAAGGTGGTAAAATTTTCTTAAAAATGGTGAGTGATACAATAGCCTATGGGCAGTGAGTTTGAATTCATATATATAGCTAAAAGACAATATTAAACATAAATGAAAATGAAAAAATATATACAATATATATCATACATATAATGCCACTCTGTCACAATCATTATGATCTTAAATATTGGAGTTAATCCAAAATAAAAGGGTTTAAATCAAATTCTGAATTTAACCCAAGGGGATATAATGTTCCTATTTGATGTATCATTTCTGCCTCTTTTTTTAAGATCTGTTTCTGGTAGTCACCTCCTCTCCAATTATTTTTTACTTTTTTGATACCCCACCACATTAAATCTTTTGCGCTGTTATTGTGTACTTTTTTTAAATGGTCATAAAGGCGTGTTTCAAGGTGATCTTTTTCTATATTATTTAAATGCTCAGGTATTCTTTCATGTATAGAAAACAAAATTTATGCTTACCTGATAAATTTCTTTCTTTTGCGATGTACCGAGTCCACGGATTCATCCTAACTTGTGGGATATTGTCCTTCCTGACAGGAAGTAGCAAAGAGAGCACCACAGCAGAGCAGTCTATATAGCTCCCCCCTTAACTCCACCCCCCAGTCATTCGACCAAAGTCCAAGGAAGAAAAGGAGAAACTATAAAGTGCAGAGGTGCTGAAGTTTACATAAAAAAATACTATCTGTCTTGAATAGACAGGGTGGGCCATGGACTCGGTACATCGCAAAAGAAAGAAATTTATCAGGTGAGCATAAATTTTGTTTTCTTTTGCATGATGTACCGAGTCCACGGATTCATCCTGTTAGTAACTGACAGGAAGTATAGCAAGCTAATTGTATATGGATCTTCAACTGCAGATCTAGATGGAATGTTTCACTCAGCACCTGCTTATCATATGTAGAAGAGAAGCGTATGGCTTGGAGTGATTTATTATATCTTGAAAAGAACAGAGTGACACAGGTTAAAACCTGGAGCAGTCTCTTACAGAATCAGCTGTTAGAGAAAACAGGAACCCAAGGGGTTAATTAATTCAGGTAGGAGTTTAAATAAGAAGGAACCATTCAGTCACTGTTTCACTCTTACCAGAGAGTGGTCTTTAGCTATCTGTTGTAACAGCTGATCTGTCAGATTAGGACAGAAGAGAAATCCTCAGGCAGCGTGTGAACGGTTAGAACTGAGGAGCTGCGCTGATAGTAATTAGTGATCCGGTGAAGCAGGTAGTTTCAGGAGTGAAGAAAGATTTGCACAAGCAATATAAAAGTTTAAAACGATATTCAGAATTAAATCCTGTTGTAACAAAAGGGTAATCCAAAGAGCACAATATGCAGTGTTAGCTCAGCTACTAAACTCATTAACTAAGCACCTGTCTGCCCTCAGGAAAAGGTTTAAGTAAGGTAAAAAGGTGCGGCTTCATAGTTAAGGTGGAATTACAGAATATCAGAAGTCAGACAGTTAAGGTGGAGAGATGAGTTCTGACATGACCCCCCCTTCAGGCAAGCCTTCCCAAGGCTTGCAGCCTGGGGCGATCAGGGTTCCTCCTGTGGAACTGAGCAACAAGTCTTGGAGCATTCACGTGAGATGATGGTTCCCAGGTATCCTCATCTGGTGGATAACCCTTCCATCGGACAAGGTACTGGAGTTCACCTTTAGTAATCCGAGAATCAAGTAATTCTTTCACTTCGTATTCTTCTGCATCCAGAATCGGTGGCTTGGGTGGTAAAATCTGTGTGCCGGAGGAGGAAGCTGGTTTGATCAGAGAAACGTGGAAAGTGGAGTGGATGGCCAGAGAGGGAGGTAATTGAAGTGCTACTGCATTTTGATTGATGATTTGTATAATCTGAAACGGGCCTATGAACAGACTGGCTAATTTTTTGCTTGGGATTTGCAATCTCAAATTTTTGGTCGAAAGCCATACCCAGTCACCGACTACGTATTGAGGTGGTGGTCTTCTTCTCAGATCATAATATTTTTTCTGGGCGTTTTGAGCAGATTGCAAATGTTTTTGGAGTAATTGCAAATTTTGTGTCATCCTATCAGCTATATCATCAATTTTGGGACTTGGAGAACTGGTGGTTGTGAGAAAGGACATTTTTGGATGGAACCCATAGTTGGCGTAGAAGGGAGTCATTCGAGATGAAGAGTTGAGTGTGTTGTTGTATGCGAACTCAGCGGTTGATAAATAATTCATCCAGTCTTCTTGGTGGAATGCACAATAGGATCTAATGTACTGTTCTAGCCATTGATTCAGACGCTCTGTTTGGCCGTTCGTCTGTGGGTGATAAGCTGTGGTGTACCTATGGTTTATTTGTAGTTTCTGACATAGATTCCTCCAAAACCTGGAGGTAAACTGAGTCCCCCTGTCGGTGGTCAGAATGGTTGGTATGCCATGAAGTTTCAGAACATTATCTATAAATAACTGGGCTGTTTCTGCGGAGATTGGAAGTTTCCGATATGGGATGAAATGGGCCATTTTTGTCATCAAATCAACAACTACCAATATCGTGTTCATTCCAAGTGAGAGAGGCAATTCGACTATAAAATCCATGCCCAGGTGGGTCCATGGTTTATCAGGAACTTGTATAGGCATCAATAACCCATATGGGGGTCTTCTTTCTGATTTCGATGTGGTACAAATTGTACAATCTTGTATGTATTCCTTGATACTCATGTTCATCTTAGGCCACCAATAGTTCCTTGCTATCAAATCCTTCGTCCTGGAAATTCCTGGATGGCCAGAAAGAGGAGAGTCGTGGTGTTCCTTGATTAACTCCTGTCTTAGAGTCTGGGGTACATAAATCTTGTCTTTGATGTATCCTATACCATCTGAAGCGGTATGGAGTTGTGATGGAGTATCCAAGTCTTGGACCAAAGCCTCTTTGAGTTTAGAGGCGAAAGTTGAGGTGATACCAATGTATCTATCATGTGGTATGATTTCCTTTGGATTGTGGTCATTTACTGGCTTTGGGTCCTTCCGGGATAAGGCGTCAGCCTTACCATTCCTTGAAGCGGGTCTGTATATGATCTGAAAATGGAATCTGCTGAAATATAGACTCCAGCGAACCTGTCTGGCAGAGAGTGTCTTGTTCCTTTGGAGAAATTCCAGATTTTTATGATCTGTATATACTATGATGGGTAATCGTGTTCCTTCTAAAAGATGTCTCCAATGCTCAAATGATCTTTTAATGGTTAACAACTCTTTCTCTCCTATTGGGTAGTTGATCTCCGGAGGAGACATAACTTTAGAATAAAATGCTACTGGATGAAGAGGATGATTCAAGTCTTCTCTCTGGGATAAAACTGAACCTAAAGCGTAATCTGAAGAATCCACTTCTAAAAAGTATTGCAACTCCGGATTTGGATGTCGGAGTATCGGAGCAGAGGTGAACGCAGTTTTCAATGTGAGAAAGGCTTGAGCCGCTGATGGATTCCACAAAAAGGGTGTTGTGCAGCCCGTAAGGGCAGTTAGGGGTTTAGCGATAGCGGAATAACCTTTGATAAATTTCCTATAATAGTTACTAAACCCGAGGAAGCGTTGAAGCTCCTTACGGTTAGAAGGTGTTGGCCAATCTTTTACCGCTTCCACCTTGTTATCCTGCATCTGTATTCCCTCTGGGGATATATCATATCCCAAAAAGGAGATCTTTTCTGTATGGAAAAGGCATTTTTCTGCCTTGGCATATAATCAATGTATTTGTAATCTTGATAATACCCATGTGACGTGTTTAATGTGATCCTCCAAGTTTTGGGAGTATATTAAAATGTCATCGATATAAACTATCACACATATGTCAAGAAGATCCCTGAAAACATCATTGACAAAATGCTGGAAAGTTGCCGGAGCGTTACACAGACCAAAAGGCATTACCAAATACTTATATAACCCATATCTCGTTCTAAATGCTGTCAACCACTCATCTCCCTCTCTTATGCGTATGAGGTTGTAAGCCCCCCTGAGATCGAGCTTCGTGTAGATCTTAGCTTGATGTAAACGCTCTATAAGTTCGGGGATTAGGGGGAGAGGGTAACGATTCTTCACAGTAATTTTATTAAGCTCCCTATAGTCAATAATTGGCCTTAAAGTCTGATCTTTGTTCGTCACAAAGAACATGCCGGCTCCGGCAGGGGAGACAGAAGGTCTGATAAACCCCTTCTTCAAATTATCATCAAGATAGGACTTTAAATGACTTAATTCGGGCTGGCTCAATGGGTATAGATGTCCATATGGGACGCTAGATCCCGGTATTAAATCAATGGACAATCGTAACTCCGATGCGGAGGTAAGCTCTCAGCCTCTCTTTTGCTGAAGACTTCTGCATATTCAGCATAAATCCTAGGGATAACTGTAGTTTCTTCTGCACAATGTAGAGTATGTATGTCATTATAACACAACTTACGGCAATGTGTGGAATCTAATGTGAGTTTTAATGTTTTCCACTCTATGTTAGGCTCGTGTAGTCTTATCCACTGCATACCTAAAACTACGGGAAAGAGTGGGGAAGGAAGTACATCAAATCGTAAATACTCATGATGATTGTCCTGAGTAATGACTAATAGAGGGATTGTGTGATGGGTGATAGGACCGCTTGATATGTAAGACCCATCAACTACTCTGATAGACACAGGAACAGACTTTTTTTCAAGTGGGATTTTATTAACATTCACATACTCCAAATCAATATAAGCCCCATAAGCCCCAGTGTCAATTATAGCCTCTGTAGTCGAACGCTTACGGTCCCACTGCAAAGAGAGAGAGAGATGGTACAGTAAACTGGGTTATATTGAATATGAGGCATAGTATTGGTCATAATGTACTTACTCTTTTTATTTCTCTGCAGTACAGGGCAGTCTTTAACAGTGTGTGCTGGATTAGCACAATACAGACACAGTGCCTGGGCCTTCCTTCTTTGCTTCTCCTCCAAAGATAAAGGACCCCTTAACATGCCTATCTCCATCGGTTCTTGAGGGGCAGCAGCACTGCTGAGGGATTGGTTAGGTGCAGAGGTTCTTTTATACGTAGGTTCTGATGAGTGGCGTTCGCTCTTTCCCTCCTGAAGTCTCTGGTCTATTTGAATGGACAGTCTCATCAACCCTTCCAGGCTGTCAGGAAGTTCCACTCGAGCTAACTCATCTTTTACTTGATCAGAGAGACCTAACCTAAACTGATTTTTTAGGGCTATGTGATTCCATTGGGAATCTGTAGCAAACTGCTTAAAATCAGTTATATATAATTCAACTGATCTGTTGCCCTGTTTCAAAGTCCTCATCTTTGTTTCTGCAGTTAACTGCGAGTTGGTGTCCAGATATAACTCATCCATGGCAATCAGAAAATCATTTAAGGAGTTGATGATAGGGTTGTTGTTTTCATAAAATAAATCTGCCCAAATTCTTGGCTCCCCTCTGAGGTAAGATATTACCGTGAGCACCTTTATTTTATCATTCTGGTAGGTCTTTGGCTTTAAAGTGAACATAAGTAGACAGGCATTCCTGAACTGTCTATACATACGTCTGTCCCCTGAAAATAAATCAGGAGGGGATATCTGTGGTTCTGGGCATGCATCAGGTGGTACCACTTTAGCAGATAGGGAGTCCTTGTTGACCTTCCTTAACGTTTCATTTTCAACTTGAAGATTACTTATAGCCTGACCGAGTTGGTCTACCCTCTGAGAAAAGCCATAAACAACTTGAGGTAGATCCGCTGGATCCATTATTTAGGCTTAGTTAATCTGTTAGTAACTGACAGGAAGTATAGCAAGCTAATTGTATATGGATCTTCAACTGCAGATCTAGATGGAATGTTTCACTCAGCACCTGCTTATCATATGTAGAAGAGAAGCGTATGGCTTGGAGTGATTTATTATATCTTGAAAAGAACAGAGTGACACAGGTTAAAACCTGGAGCAGTCTCTTACAGAATCAGCTGTTAGAGAAAACAGGAACCCAAGGGGTTAATTAATTCAGGTAGGAGTTTAAATAAGAAGGAACCATTCAGTCACTGTTTCACTCTTACCAGAGAGTGGTCTTTAGCTATCCGTTGTAACAGCTGATCTGTCAGATTAGGACAGAAGAGAAATCCTCAGGCAGCGTGTGAACGGTTAGAACTGAGGAGCTGCGCTGATAGTAATTAGTGATCCGGTGAAGCAGGTAGTTTCAGGAGTGAAGAAAGATTTGCACAAGCAATATAAAAGTTTAAAACGATATTCAGAATTAAATCCTGTTGTAACAAAAGGGTAATCCAAAGAGCACAATATGCAGTGTTAGCTCAGCTACTAAACTCATTAACTAAGCACCTGCCTGCCCTCAGGAAAAGGTTTAAGTAAGGTAAAAAGGTGCGGCTTCATAGTTAAGGTGGAATTACAGAATATCAGAAGTCAGACAGTTAAGGTGGAGAGATGAGTTCTGACACATCCTAACTTGTGGGATACCAATACCAAAGCTTTAGGACACGGATGAAGGGAGGGACAAGACAGGAACCTAAACGGAAGGCACCACTGCTTGCAAAACCTTTCTCCCAAAAATAGCCTCCGAAGAAGCAAAAGTATCAAATTTATAAAATTTTGAAAAGGTATGAAGTGACGACCAAGTCGCAGCCTTACAAATCTGCTCAACAGAAGCATCATTTTTAAAAGCCCATGTGGAAGCTACCGCTGTAGTAGAGTGAGCTGTAATCCTTTCAGGAGGCTGCTGTCGAGCAGTCTCATAAGCCAAACGGATGATGCTTTTCAGCCAAAAGGAAAGAGAAGTCGCCGTAGCCTTTTGACCCCTACGCTTTCCAGAATAGACAACAAACAAAGAAGATGTTTGACGACAATCTTTGGTTGCCTGCAAATAAAATTTCAAAGCACGAACCACGTCCAAGTTGTGCAACAGACGTTCCTTCTTACAAGATGGATTAGGACACAGAGAAGGAACAACAATTTCTTGATTGATATTCCTGTTAGTAACAACCTTAGGTAGGAACCCAGGCTTGGTACGCAAAACCACCTTATCAGCATGGAACACAAGATAAGGAGAGTCACATTGTAATGCAGATAGTTCAGAAACTCTTCGAGCTGAAGAGATAGCAACTAGGAACAAAACTTTCCAAGATAAAAGCTTAATATCTATGGAATGCATGGGTTCAAACGGAACCCACTGAAGAACTCTAAGAACTAAATTTAGACTCCATGGCGGAGCAATAGGTTTAAACACAGGCTTAATTCTAACTAAAGCCTGAAAAAAAGCCCGAACGTCTGGAACATCTGACGCTTGTGCAACAAAATAGACAGAGCAGATATCTGTCCCTTTAGGGAACTAGCTGATAATCCTTTCTCCAATCCCTCTTGGAGAAAAGACAAAATCCTAGGAATCCTGATTTTACTCCAGGAGAAGCCTTTGGATTCGCACCAAAAAAGATATTTACGCCATATCTTATAAATTTTCCTGGTAACAGGCTTTCGAGCCTGAATCAAGGTATTTATGACTGACTCAGAGAAATCCCCCTTTGATAGAATCAAGTGTTCATGCTTGAATGGACCTTGAATCAGAAGGTCCTGTCTCAATGGCAGAGACCATGGTGGAAGAGATGACATGTCCACCAGGTCTGCATACCAAGTCCTGCGTGGCCACGCAGGTGCTATCAATATCACCGATGCTCTCTCCTGTTTGATTCTGGCAATCAGACGTGGAAGGAGAGGGAAAGGCGGAAACACATAAGCCAGGTTGAACGACCAGGATACTGCTAGAGCATCTATCAGTACAGCCTGAGGATCCTTTGACCTGGAGCCGTAACGAGGAAGTTTGGCGTTCTGATGAGACGCCATCAGATCCAACTCCGGTGTGCCCCATAGCCGAACCAGCTGAGCAAACACCTCCGGATGGAGTTCCCACTCCCCCGGATGAAAAGTCTGATGACTTAGAAAATCTGCCTCCCAGTTCTCTACACCTAGGATATAGATCGCTGACAGATGGCAAGAGTGAGCCTCTGCCCATTGGATTATCCTTGAGACCTCTATCATCGCTAAGGAACTCTTTGTTCCGCCCTGATGATTGATATAAGCCACAGTCGTGATGTTGTCCGACTGAAACCTGATAAATCTGGCCGAAGCCAGCTGAGGCCATGCCTGGAGAGCATTGAATATCGCTCTTAATTCCACAATATTTATCGTAGGAGAGCCTCCTCCCGAGTCCACAAACCCTGAGCTTTCTGGGAATTCCAGACTGCACCCCAGCCCAGAAGACTGGCGTCTGTCGTCACTATAACCCACGCTGGCCTGCGGAAACACATTCCCTGGGACAGATGATCCTGTGACAACCACCAAAGAAGAGAGCCTCTGGTCTCTTGATCCAGATTTATCTGAGGAGATAAATCCACATAATCCCCATTCCACTGATTGAGCATGCATAGTTGCAGTGGTCTGAGATGCAAGCGAGCAAACGAACTATGTCCATTGCCGCTACCATTAGTCCGATTACCTCCATATACTGAGCCACTGACGGCCGAGGAATGGAATGAAGAGCTCGGCAGGTGGACAAAATCTTTGATTTCCTGACCTCCGTCAGAAATATTTTCATGTCCACCGAGTCTATCACAGTTCCTAGAAATGAAACTCTTGTGAGGGGGGAAAGAGAACTCTTTTTTATGTTCACTTTCCACCCGTGAGACCTTAGAAAGGCCAACACTAAGTCCGTGTGAGACTTGGCTAATTGGAAGGATGACGTTTGAATTAGAATGTCGTCTCGATAAGACGCCACTGCTATGTCCCGTGGCCTTAGAACCGCCAGAAGGGACCCTAGCACCTTGGTGAAGATTCGCTGCGCCGTGGCCAACCCGAAAGGAAGAGCCACAAACTGATAATGCTTGTCCATAAAGGCGAACCTGAGGAACTGGTGATGATCTTTGTGGATAAGAATGTGCAGATACGCATCCTTTAAGTCCACGGTGGTCATATATTGACCCTCCTGGATCAATGGTAAGATAGTCCGAATGGTCTCCATCTTGAAAGATGGAACTCTTAGGAATTGGTTTAGGATCTTGAGATCCAGAATTGGTCTGAAGGTTCCCTCCTTTTTGGGAACCCCTGCCCCTGTTCTGCTTTTGGAACTGGGCAGATCACTCCCATGGTAAAAAGGTCTTCTACACAGCGTAAGAACGCCTCTCTTTTTGTCAGGTTTACAGACAATTGAGAAAGATGGAACCTCCCCCTTGGAGGGGAATCCTTGAAATCTAGAAGGTATTCCTGGGTTACAATTTCTACTGCCCAGGAATCCTAAACGTCTCTTGCCCAGGCCTGAGCAAAGTCGGGGGCTACCCCTTCATGCTGACTTAGTGGCAGCAGCAGGCTTTTTGGCCTGTTTACCCTTGTTCCAAGCCTGATTAGGTCTCCAGGTTGGCTTGGATTGAGTAAAGTTCCCCTCTTGCTTTGCAGCAGGGGAAGAGGTAGAGGGACCACTCTTACAGTTTCGAAAGGAACGAAAATTATTTTGTTTGGTCCTTGTCTTATTTGACTTATCCAGAGGGAGGGTATGACCCTTCCCTCCAGTAATGTCTGAAATTATCTCTTTCAATGCAGGCCCGAATAGGGTCTTACCTTTGAAAGGGATGGACAAAAGCTTAAATTTAGATGATACATCAGCTGACCATAATGCTCTACGCGCTAAAATGGCAAAACCTGAATTCTTAGCCGCTAATTTAGCAAGATGAAAAGCGGCGTCTGTAATATAAGAATTAGACAATTTAAGAGCCTTAAATCTGTCCAAAATATCATCTAGTGGGGTCTCCATCTGAAGAGCCTCTTCTAGAGCCTCAAACCAAAAGGCAGCTGCAGTGGTTACAGGAACAATGCATGCTATAGGTGGAAGAAGAAAACCTTGATGAACAAAAATTTTCTTTAGGAGACCATCTAATTTTTTATCCATAGGATCAATGAAAGCACAACTGTCTTCAATAGGTATAGTTGTATGCTTAGCCAGGATAGAAATATCTCCCTCCACCTTAGGGACCGTCTGCCATGAGTCCTTTATGGTGTCAGAAATGGGAAACATTTTCTTAAAAACAGGAGGGGGAGATTTTTCCATGAGAGATACATTTTGGGCGGGAGTTTCAAACATTGGTTAAGCACATTGGCTTCCAGCAGCAGAGAAGATGACTTGTGAATAATACACAAACAAACAAAAGCCGCACACATAAGGAAGTGCAGACACGCTTTAGAGAAGGAGTATTATCCCATCTAGAACAGCTGGAGTCATTGTCACATAATTTATCCGTGAAACAAGAGCAGAAACGGCAAGAACATGAAGCACTTGACAAGATGAGGGAGACCATTTTGAAACTACGGCTACAAAGGGATGAACTCAAGGCGAAAGTTTCACAACAGAAACAACAGCTCCTGGCACTGAAAGTGAAAGAAGAAGAGGTTATCCCAGATCCTGAAGATGCAGCTGAGGGTGCCCAGAAGGCGGCTCTAGAGATGAGACTGGCAGAAGTGAAGGGGATTCTGGAGGCATATTGGCTGACAGATCTTTCCAGGTCCTTTCATCTGTGGGACCCTGCAAAGGAATTTGTTATGCACTCTGCTCAGTTTTGAGTATAACCTAAAACTAGAAGGCAGAATTTACAACTTCAGTGCAAAACTGCAATACTGCGACATAACTCGTTGCCTTCCCACAAAGGCTGTTGTCACATGTAACAAAAATGCGCCACCTATTCAAGATAAACTATCATCCCACTCTTATTCCAACAAAAACCACTTCATAAAGCTCTTGAGATTGTTAAGTCAGAAGAAGAAACCCTGAATGGAACACATTCATCTCTCGTGGAGTGATTTTTTCAGTATCTGAACTAAGTATGTGCTATTAACCTCTTGACTGCTGGAATGGGTAGCGACACACACTCAAACACTAGACCTTTTAGCCTTTTCTTACAGCAAATGAGAAACCAGTGCCAAAGGACAGAAAATATCATTGGTGTTTTGTGCAAACTGTTTACTGTAAAGCTAGTGAGCTACTATCAAAACGTCTAAAGTAAATTATGACTTGGTGGTGTATAGAACTGGTAAACTTTAAGGATTTGTATTGTATTGTGTGAAGCAAAAACAATAACATTTCCTTAACAAAAAAAAAGAAAATGGTGTCTTTTTTTTTAGTAGCTTAACACCGTAAAAATAGCAGCTTACGAAAGTTACAGGTCTCAATTAAAACCCCCAAATTATCATTATTTTTAAATGCTGGCGCTGTGAAATTATCTCTGTACCACTTCTCTTAGGGAGAAGTATGAAGGAAATAGGAACGTCAGTGACGCTCAGCAAACTCCTGAATATCAGCTGTATGTACAAGGGCAGATGGAACATATTTCTCTGTTTTTTTTTTGCAGTTACAGCCAGTATTGCTCTGCTGTGGGGAGAAGTAGCTTCTGAGCTGAAGTCCAATGTTCAGCCTGCACTTTTACACAGCAATTCTATGCTGCCATACACATAGCTTTTCCATGCCCTTCTTCTTGCTTCTAAATGAAAGCAATGAACAGAACTTTTCACAAAATCAGTGTGTGACAGTAGTGTGTAGCAGGTGTCAATCAACGGATCTATTTGAGCGCCACACAATTTGTAAGTTTATAGGGAACAAATTACCAATATGTATATCTGGTAACACTACAAAAATTTCACATGAACATCTCTGTAAAAAAAATATGTTTTACCTCAAAATTTTATAATTAACCACGTCCCATTGTAATGGAACTTTATGCTTGTCCCAGGACTTACAAGGGAGTGTGAATCTGACATGCTCAGACACAGTCACTTTCTTTCCCTCCTCAGTTAAAAGAAGTTTACTGCAAAATCTTTTAAGATGATTGTGAAATCCCACACAATCATGTTAAAGGCAAGTGTGAATTCAAGACTGATAACACTTTTTTATTTATTTTTCCACCATACAGAGGACAATACGAAGAGTAGCTCTTTCTCACAGTTGCATCAAGGATAAATCAGAATTTAAGTAACACGCCCCTTTAAGTGTATTGTTTCAATGTCCACATTCTGTTAGTAAAACACATAGGGCCGGATTACAAGTGGAGCGCAAACATTTGCTCGAGAGGAATGAGGGGTTTATCGCAGAGTTTTGTGCTCGTCGGGTTTACTGCTGGTGTTGGTAGTTGAAAGTAGACGCAATTGCTTGAGCGACTTCAGAACTCTGAACAGTTGCACAGAACACATACAAAAGTACACTTACACTCATAATAACAATATCTAATAAAAAATTATTCACAAAAAAATATTGCATACAAAAGATATGAGGGCTAAAAAGTTAGAAAAAGGGGGAAAAAGGCAGGCAAAAGGCTTTAACATAGATATACATACATTACATATCTATGCATATGTGTGTATACATATAAATACAGATTTATACGTATCTAGCCAAATATGTAAGGGCATTGTAGCCCTTTGCAGTAATGTAGATGAAAACATGTAAATCATATATATATGCAATATTCATATTTAATAAAGTATTATACTGTGTATTTACTGTGGGTATTTCACATTCCAATGTTCTGCACGTGGCAGAATATATTCTATTTATAAGTAGATATTCCTATATATGTCTGTATATATCTATACCTTTTATGTAGTTATATATATATGTATATATATGTATATATATATATATATATATATATATATATATATATATATATCCATATCCAAAAACCATCAGATATATGTAGAAAACATAATTTATGCTTACCTGATAAATTTATTTCTCTTGTAGTGTATCCAGTCCACGGATCATCCATTACTTATGGGATATTAACTCCTCCCCAACAGGAAGTGCAAGAGGATTCACCCAGCAGAGCTGCTATATAGCTCCTCCCCTAACTGCCATTACCAGTCATTCGACCGAAAACATGCAGAGAAAGGAAAACCATAGGGTGCAGTGGTGACTGTAGTTTAATGGAAAAATTACCTGCCTTAAAGTGACAGGGCGGGCCGTGGACTGGATACACTACAAGAGAAATAAATTTATCAGGTAAGCATAAATTATGTTTTCTCTTGTTAAGTGTATCCAGTCCACGGATCATCCATTACTTATGGGATACCAATACCAAAGCTAAAGTACACGGATGACGGGAGGGACAGGCAGGCTCTTTATACGGAAGGAACCACTGCCTGAAGAACCTTTCTCCCAAAAACAGCCTCCGAAGAAGCAAAAGTGACAAATTTGTAAAATTTGGAAAAAGTATGAAGAGAAGACCAAGTTGCAGCCTTGCAAATCTGTTCAACAGAAGCCTCATTCTTAAAGGCCCAAGTGGAAGCCACAGCTCTAGTAGAATGTGCTGTAATTCTTTCAGGAGGCTGCTGTCCAGCAGTCTCATAGGCTAACCGTATTATGCTACGAAGCCAAAAGGAGAGAGAGGTAGCCGAAGCTTTTTGACCTCTCCTCTGACCAGAATAAACAACAAACATGGAAGACGTTTGTCGAAAATCCTTAGTTGCCTGTAGATAAAATTTCAGGGCACGGACTACATCTAGATTGTGTAGCAGACGTTCCTTTTTCGAAGAAGGATTAGGACACAAAGATGGAACCACAATCTCTTGATTGATATTCCTGTTAGTGACCACCTTAGGTAGGAACCCAGGTTTAGTACGCAGAACTACCTTGTCTGAATGAAAAATCAGATAAGGAGAATCACAATGTAAGGCAGATAACTCAGAGACTCTTCGAGCCGAGGAAATCGCCATTAAAAACAGAACTTTCCAAGATAACAACTTGATATCAATGGAATGAAGGGGTTCAAACGGAACCCCCTGTAAAACATTAAGAACTAAGTTCAAACTCCATGGTGGAGCAACAGTTTTAAACACAGGCTTGATCCTAGCTAAAGCCTGACAAAAAGCTTGAACGTCCGGAACTTCTGACAGACGTTTGTGTAAAAGAATGGACAGAGCTGAAATCTGTCCCTTTAAGGAACTAGCGGATAAACCCTTTTCTAAACCTTCTTGTAGAAAAGACAATATCCTCGGAATCCTAACCTTACTCCATGAGTAACTCTTGGATTCGCACCAATATAAGTATTTGCGCCATATCTTATGGTAAATCTTTCTGGTAACAGGCTTCCTAGCCTGTATTAAGGTATCAATAACTGACTCAGAAAAACCACGTTTTGATAAAATCAAGCGTTCAATTTCCAAGCAGTCAGCTTCAGAGAAATTAGATTTTGATATTTGAAGGGACCCTGGATCAGAAGGTCCTGTTTCAGAGGTAGCGACCAAGGTGGACAGGATGACATGTCCACTAGATCTGCATACCAAGTCCTGCGTGGCCATGCAGGTGCTATTAGAATCACTGATGCTCTCTCCTGTTTGATTCTGGCAATCAATCGAGGAAGCATCGGGAAGGGTGGAAACACATAAGCCATCCCGAAGGTCCAAGGTGCTGTCAAAGCATCTATCAGAACCGCTCCCGGATCCCTGGATCTGGACCCGTAACGAGGAAGCTTGGCGTTCTGTCGAGACGCCATGAGATCTATCTCTGGTTTGCCCCAACGTCGAAGTATTTGGGCAAAGACATCCGGATGAAGTTCCCACTCCCCCGGATGAAAAGTCTGACGACTTAAGAAATCCGCCTACCAGTTCTCCACTCCCGGGATGTGGATTGCTGACAGGTGGCAAGAGTGAGACTCTACCCAGCGAATTATCTTTGATACTTCCATCATTGCTAGGGAGCTTCTTGTCCCTCCCTGATGGTTGATGTAAGCTACAGTCGTGATGCTGTCCGACTGAAACCTGATGAACCCCCGAGTTGTTAACTGGGGCCAAGCCAGAAGGGCATTGAGAACTGCTCTCAATTCCAGAATGTTTATTGGTAGGAGACTCTCCTCCTGATTCCATTGTCCCTGAGCCTTCAGAGAATTCCAGACAGCGCCCCAACCTAGTAGGCTGGCGTCTGTTGTTACAATTGTCCAGTCCGGCCTGCTGAATGGCATCCCCCTGGACAGATGTGGCCGAGAAAGCCACCATAGAAGAGAATTTCTGGTCTCTTGATCCAGATTCAGAGTAGGGGACAAGTCTGAGTAATCCCCATTCCACTGACTTAGCATGCACAATTGCAGCGGTCTGAGATGTAGGCGTGCAAAGGGTACTATGTCCATTGCTGCTACCATTAAGCCGATCACCTCCATGCATTGAGCTACTGACGGGTGTTGAATGGAATGAAAGACACGGCATGCATTTTGAAGCTTTGTTAACCTGTCTTCTGTCAGGTAAATCTTCATTTCTACAGAATCTATAAGAGTCCCCAAGAAGGGAACTCTTGTGAGTGGAAAGAGAGAACTCTTCTTTTCGTTCACCTTCCATCCATGCGACCTTAGAAATGCCAGTACTAACTCTGTATGAGACTTGGCAGTTTGAAAGCTTGAAGCTTGTATCAGAATGTCGTCTAGGTATGGAGCTACCGCAATTCCTCGCGGTCTTAGTACCGCCAGAAGAGCACCCAGAACCTTTGTGAAGATTCTCGGAGCCGTAGCCAATCCGAATGGAAGAGCTACAAACTGGTAATGCCTGTCTAGAAAGGCAAACCTTAGATACCGGTAATGATCTTTGTGAATCGGTATGTGAAGGTAAGCATCCTTTAAATCCACTGTGGTCATGTACTGACCCTTTTGGATCATGGGTAAAATTGTCCGAATAGTCTCCATTTTGAACGATGGAACTCTTAGGAATTTGTTTAGGATCTTTAAATCCAGGATTGGCCTTAAAGTTCCCTCTTTTTTGGGAACCACAAACAGATTTGAGTAAAACCCTTGTCCCTGTTCCGACCGTGGAACTGGATGGATTACTCCCATTAATAAAAGCTCTTGTACGCAGCGTAGAAACGCCTCTTTCTTTATTTGGTTTGTTGACAACCTTGACAGATGAAATCTCTCTCTTGGGGGAGAGTATTTGAAGTCCAGAAGGTATCCCTGAGATATTATCTCTAGCGCCCAGGGATCCTGGACATCTCTTGCCCAAGCCTGGGCGAAGAGAGAAAGTCTGCCCCCCACTAGATCCGTTCCCAGATCGGGGGCCCTCAATTCATGCTGTTTTAGGGGCACCAGCAGGTTTCCTGGCCTGCTTGCCCTTGTTCCAGGACTGGTTAGGTCTCCAGCCTTGTCTGTAGCGAGCAACAGATCCTTCTTGTTTTGGAGCAGAGGAAGTTGATGCTGCTCCTGCTTTGAAATTCCGAAAGGAACGAAAATTAGATTGTCTAGCCTTAGGTTTGGCTCTGTCTTTAGGCAGGGCATGGCCTTTACCTCCTGTAATGTCAGCGATAATTTCTTTCAATCCGGGCCCGAATAAGGTCTGCCCTTTGAAAGGTATATTAAGAAATTTAGACTTAGAAGTAACGTCAGCTGACCAGGATTTTAGCCACAGTGCTCTGCGCGCCTGAATGGCGAATCCGGAATTCTTAGCCGTAAGCTTAGTTAAATGTACTACGGCATCTGAAATAAATGAGTTAGCTAACTTAAGAGCTTTAAGCCTGTGTGTAATCTCATCTAATGGAGCTGATTCAAGTGTCCCTTCCAGAGACTCAAACCAAAATGCTGCTGCAGCCGTGACAGGCGCAATGCATGCAAGGGGTTGCAATATAAAACCTTGTTGAACAAACATTTTCTTAAGGTAACCCTCTAACTTTTTATCCATTGGATCTGAAAAGGCACAGCTATCCTCCACCGGGATAGTGGTATGCTTAGCTAAAGTAGAAACTGCTCCCTCCACCTTAGGGATCGTTTGCCATAAGTCCCGTGTGGTGGTGTCTATTGGAAACATCTTTCTAAATATCGGAGGGGGTGAGAACGGCACACCGGGTCTATCCCACTCCTTAGTAACAATTTCAGTAAGTCTCTTAGGTATAGGAAAAACGTCAGTACTCGACGGTACCGCAAAATATTTATCCAACCTACACATTTTTTCTGGTATTGCAACTGTGTTACAATCATTCAGAGCCGCTAACACCTCCCCTAATAATACACGGAGGTTTTCCAGCTTAAATTTAAAATTTGAAATATCTGAATCCAATCTGTTTGGATCAGAACCGTCAGCCGCAGAATGAAGCTCTCCGTCCTCATGTTCTGCAAGTTGTGACGCAGTATCTGACATGGCCCTAACATTATCAGCGCACTCTGTTCTCACCCCAGAGTGATCACGCTTACCTCTTAGTTCTGGTAATTTAGCCAAAACTTCAGTCATAACAGTAGCCATATCCTGTAATGTGATTTGTAATGGCCGCCCAGATGTACTCGGCGCCACAATATCACACACACCCCGAGCGGGAGATGCAGGTACTGACACGTGAGGCGAGTTAGTCGGCATAACTCTCCCCTCGTTGTTTGGTGAAATGTGTTCAATTTGTACAGATTGACTTTTATTTAAAGTAGCATCAATACAGTTAGTACATAAATTTCTATTGGGCTCCACTTTGGCATTAGCACATATAGCACAGATGTCTTCCTCTGAATCAGACATGTTTAACACACTAGCAAATAAACTAGCAACTTGTAAATACTTTTCAAGTAATTTACTATAATATGAAAACGTACTGTGCCTATAAGAAGCACAGAAAGAGTTATGACAGTTGAAAGTTAATAAACTGAAAGGTTATAGCATCAAATCTTTGTAAAAAACACAATTTTAGCAAAGGCTTGTTCCCATTAGCGAAGGATAACTAACCCTGATAGCAGAAAAAAAAGTTACAGAAATAAACGTTTTTTATCACAGTCAACTACAATCTCACAGCTCTGCTGTGAATGATTACCTCCCTCAAAACAAGTTTTGAAGACCCCTGAGTTCTGTAGAGATGAACCGGATCATGCAGGAAATACAGTGAGCTTCTGACTGAATTTTTTGACCTCCCCCTCACACACAACAGTGAGAGAGATCAGTAAACTGTCATAAATTAAATAAAACAACTGCCAAGTGGAAAAAATAATGCCCAAAACATTTTATTCACCCAGTACCTCAGAAAATGAAACGATTTTACATGCCAGCAAAAAACGTTTAACATAAATTAAGTGTTATTAAAGAGCCTGTTGCCAGTCCCTGCAAATTAGGCTAAAGTCTTATGCACACAGTATAATTCCAGTGAAGTGCCATTCCCCAGAATACTGAAGTGTAAAATATACATACATGACAGCCTGATACCAGTTGCTGCTACTGCATTTAAGGCTGAGTTTACATTATATCGGTATGGCAGAATTTTCTCATCAATTCCATTGTCAGAAAATAATAAGCTGCTACATACCTCTTTGCAGATTAATCTGCCCGCTGTCCCCTGATCTGAAGTTTACCTCTCCTCAGATGGCCGAGAAACAGCAATATGATCTTAACTACGCCGGCTAAAATCATAGTAAAAACTCAGGTAGATTCTTCTTCAAATTCTACCAGAGAAGGAATAACACACTCCGGTGCTATTATAAAATAACAAACTTTTGATTGAAGGTATAAAACTAAATATAATCACCATAGTCCTCTCACACATCCTATCTAGTCGTTGGGTGCAAGAGAATGACTGGTAATGGCAGTTAGGGGAGGAGCTATATAGCAGCTCTGCTGGGTGAATCCTCTTGCACTTCCTGTTGGGGAGGAGTTAATATCCCATAAGTAATGGATGATCCGTGGACTGGATACACTTAACAAGAGAAATACTTATTTTTGAATGAATGGAATGCGTTCTGTTGTGTGGACAACGTTGGAATAGGAAATATTCACATTTTCATGTTGGGTTAACGACTTGGTACACATGAGAATATGCGATCGGGTTTGCGTGAGTACGTTTTTTTTCTCACTCACAAGTGAAAACAGTTTGCTTTCGACTCACAATGCGAGCGCAGCCCGACGCGCGCAAAAAGCTTACGTTAATTGGCGCTCCACTCGGTATCTGGCCCATTGTTGTCACTGTACCCAAGTTATTCCTGTAGGAGCAAGGTTGTTTCATTTCAGGGATATTTGAGTAAAAACAATTCCAGATGTATGGGTTCTGGATGTTCCAGACAGGCTATCTCCAATTTCTTTGTGATGGATTTCAACATGGTCTGTCTTCAGCTACACTCAAGGTTCTAGTCTCAGCAATATCAGGGATCCAGTATCCAGTAGTGATTCAGGTCTTTCAAGCATTATCTCATATTCGTCCTTTTGTTTAGAACGCCTAATCTTTTGTGGGATCTTACGCTTGAATTGGATGCTTTGATGGTGCCTCCCTTTAAGCAATTAAAATCACTCTCTATCTAACATTGAAGAATGTGTTTGTTGTGGCTATCACATCTGCGATATGTGTGTCTGAATTACAAGCAGTGTCAGTTGAACCTTTTCTTTCATTTCACCCGGATAAAGTGGTTCTTTGGATTGTTCCAGAATTCTTACTAAAAGTAATGTCAGATTTTCACTCTTCTAAAGACATTGTGCCATCATATTGTTTCACAAAGAAGTTAATGGTTGGGAAAACCACGGTATACTTTGGATGTGGTATATTGCCTCTATTACTATGTTGATAGGATGAAGGACTAGGAAATCTGTTTGTTTGTTGTACCCATGAGCTAGTGCATTTAGAAAGTTTACCAGCTTAATAAGCTTCAAGTTCCAGATGGGCTTAGGGCACATTCTACTAGGAAAGTATCTACTTCCTGGGCACTTCAGACTGATGCAATATCTGACATCTATCAATTAGCAGTCTGGAAAGCGCATCACACTTTTTTGACTCATTACAGGCTGGATGTCCTACAACCTTCATCAGCAAAATATTCTGTACTAACTAAATAAAGTTTTTATTCTCTTTTGCATTGAAAAAAAAAAAAAACAGGAGGGGGAGAGAATGGAATACCTGGTTTATCCCACTCCTTAGTAACAATGTCCAAAATCCTCTTAGGGACCAGAAACACATCAGTGTAAACAGGAACCTCTAAATATTTGTCCATTTTACACAATTTCTCTGGAACTACAATAGGGTCACAATCATCCAGAGTAGCTAAAATCTCCCTGAGCAATAAGCGGAGGTGCTCTAGCTTAAATTTAAATGCCGTCATATCTGAATCTGTCTGAGAGAACATCTTTCCTGAATCAGAAATCTCTCCCTCAGACAACAAATCCCTCATCCCTACTTCAGAACATTGTGAGGGAATATCGGATAAGGCTACTAAAGCGTCAGAAGGCTCAGCATTTGTTCTTAACCTAGAGCTACTGCGCTTCCCTTGCAACCCAGGCAGCTTAGATAAAACCTCTGTGAGGGTAGTATTCATAACTGAAGCCATATCTTGCAAGGTGAAAGAATTAGACGCACTAGAAGTACTTGACGTCGCTTGTGCGGGCGTTACTGGTTGTGACACTTGGGGAGAACTAGATGGCAAACCCTGATTTCCTTCTGTCTGAGAATCATCTAATGCCAAACTTTTATAAGTCAAAATATGCTGTTTGCAATATATAGACATATCAGTACAAGTGGGACAAATTCTAAAAGGGGGTTCCACAATGGCTTCTAAACAAATTGAACAATGAGTTTCCTCAGTGTCAGACATGTTTAACAGACTAGTAATAAAGCAAGCAAGCTTGGAAAACAATTTATTTAATGAAAAAAACACAATTTGCAAAAATGGCACTGTGCCTTTAAGAGGAAAAAAATGCATACACAAACTGCAAAACAGGTTAAAATTGCTTCAATTTTTCTGAAATTTTAACAGTGTACCCACTAAGCTTTAGAAGGATTGCACCACAAGTTAATAAGCAATAAACCCCCAAATGACAAAACCTCACTCGATGTTGCTGGGGCCTACACAAAACTAACAAACCCTGCCTGAAAGCCATGTGGGTTATAAACAACCCCAAAGAACCCTCAAGCAAATGTCTCATAAAACAGAAAACGTTACTCCCAGACACAAAAACGTTTGTCCCAAATTCACATAACAAACTGAGTGCCCACAAAAAATTAACCCTTTATGCAAGCTAGTAAAAACCTCTGATAACACTAGGATTACTGCTTCCCCTTCCCCTAATGGGGACACTGTCAGCCTTTCTGAGTTAACACAGTCTCTGCAGAAAATATGACTGAACATACCTCATTGCTGTATAGCAAGAAACCGTTCCTCACACTGAAGTTTTCCTGTACTCCTCAGCTACTGTGGGAACAGCAGTGGACCTTAGTTACAAATGCTAAGCTCATCATCCTCCAGGCAGAAATCTTCATCTATGTCCTGCCTGAGAGTAAATAGTACAACACCGGTACCATTTAAAAATAACAAACACTTGATTGAAGATAAAATAAAACTAACAGTTTAACACCTCTTCTCTTTACTCTTCCTGCTTAGAGCCAGCAAAGAGAATGACTGGGGGGTGGAGTTAAGGGGGGAGCTATATAGACAGCTCTGCTGTGGTGCTCTCTTTGCTACTTCCTGTCAGGAAGGACAATATCCCACAAGTTAGGATGAATCCGTGGACTCGGTACATCATGCAAAAGAAATATACGTGAGCATATAAATAATATAGAACACGCTGAGCTCCCACTGCGAGTGTGGCGTCTGGCATATACAAGGTATCATCCACGCTGGGGAGTAAGTTAAATTTACAGTGAAACCGTGTGAAATATATTACCTAAGAGGTCGGATGTCCAAGGCATGATTGCGTAAAGGTAACATTAACAGCACTCTAACAACTTTTATCAGCCAAAGTTTTCTGCTATAGGAATAGCAGTATACGTGACTGTTGGGATTTATCAACTGCATTAAAAAAGGTGATACGTGACTCTTAATATAATAGCCGCAGTGAGTAGTATTTTTAGCCCTATATGGTGGATTTTCTAATACAGACTTATTTTAGGCTAGCATATTTTACATGGCATATCATTAAGCATTTTATATTGTCAGTGACTGGTCACATATTGTTATTGTCTTTTAACTGCACTATTCATTATAAAAAGCTGTATGAAATTATCTGTGGGATCATTTGTAGATTTGATTTTAACCGTATATTGATATTTGTATACATATATAGTGCCACTAGTACTTTCCTCTGCACTTCTTGCGCTTCTCACAGAATACCTTTCACACACATATACATTCCAGTCTTAGGGGTGACTTTTTATCTATGGGAAACTGAGGAAGAGTTCAGGATTAGCGCAAGAGTTATACCTTTTACAATTATGCATACAACCTACGCTAACCTTTCTTACCTCAGTTCCTCTCCTCCTCCATTTTCATCCCCTTGAACCCCCTTAGCATGTAAGCCAACAAGCCCAGCTGGTTTGTAGATCACATTCATGAGAGATGTTTTACAACAGTGCAACACTTGGCAGGGCTCTCTATGCATTTATCTGTGCAGCAGAATTTGTTGATGCGCTACAAATATATAAAAATTATAATAATAATTGACTCTTGGACAGAAATTAGAAAGCCTATAATTTTCAAAATTAAAGGAAAAGGGACAAACACAAAATGTATGCTTACCTGATAAATTCAGTTATTTCATGGTGGTGAGAGTAAACCAACCATTAAGTATGGGATTCACTTCCTAGCCACTAAGAGGAGGCATAGATTCCCCAAAACTTTCATGAGCATTTCATCCCTCCCACCTCACCAGTATGTCAGTTGTACGTATAGCCAAGCATGATAAATAGCAAAGAAAGGTAGGAAAGGACAAAGCAGGAAAAATAGAGGTGCAAAATGGTACTTGTAATGCTCGTGGGATACTCCTCTATCAGACCGAACTCGAGCAGTAGTCTTGTTATCCTGGCTTTCAGCCAGAATGATATGGAATATCCCAGAGCAGAGAAAGTTAGTAAGATGAGGAAGGCGGCACTCACCACAGGCAGGACAGTCCTCAGCGGCAATGGCAAAGCGGTCCAAGGCAAATCACTTGAATGGTCAGACAGGCAGGGCTTAGCAACAGTAAAGCAATCCAAGGGCAAACCATTAGAATGGTCAGACAGGCAGGGTTTGGCAACAGTAAAGCAGTCCAAGGGCAAACCACTAGAATGGTCAGGCAGGGTTTGGCAACATTAAAGCAGTCCAAGGGAAAACCACTAGAATGGTCAGGCAGGCAGGGTTTGGCAACGGTAAAGCAGTCCAAGGGCACACCACTAGAATGGTCAGGCAGGCAGGGTTTGGCAACGAAGAGGTAATCCAGAACAACAGGGGTTAATAAGCAGAGTAGTCAGACAAGCAGAGTTCAGCAGCAGTAATCAATCCAGCAATTTATGGGTTAAACAGATAGAGCAGTCAGACAGGCAGGGTTCAGCAGCAGTAATCAATCCAGCAATTTAGGGATTAAACAGGCAGAGTAGTCAGACAGGCAGGGTTTATACACGAATAGGCTAATTGAAGCAACAAACTATCACACCCAGGAGCACACAAAGTAACACCTATACTTGGGCAGTGATAGATCGTTGTGACAGAACTTACATAGGCGCAGGATTCGCGCCAAAGGCGTCCGGACCGGCATCAGGGAGAGAGGAGTGTGCGGGGATGAAGTCAGCGCCGCACGCATCCAGACCTGACACAACCCCTGGCAACAAGCAGGGAAGGAGACGCTGCACTCCTAGCAACGGCTAGAGTGGCGCGGCGTGACAGTACTGTCCCCAAAATTTTAAATATTAACAAAATTGGCCGGGTCTCATGGACTCTCAACACCATGAAAGAAATTAATTTATCAGGTAAGCATACATTTTGTTTTATTTTATAAAGTGATGAAAGTCCACGATCCATTACTCATGGGAATTAATACCTATGAGTAATGTTAGGCAGGACAAACATTTTTGAAAAAGACACTACTGCCTGGAGAACTTTCTACCAAAAGCCGCTTTCAAAGCAAGTAAAACATCAAAATAGTAGAATTTAGTAAAAGTATGAAAAGATGACCATGTTGCTGCCTTGCGCCTAATTTTTGAAAGTCCAGGAAGTAGAAACAGATATAGTATTGTGGGTTATAATGCGTTGTCAGGGCCACCACTAGAAATTTTGGGGCCCCTGACTTGATCAGGCCCCCCCCCCCTTTGACATGTGCAATTTTTGACCAAGTGGCTAAAACCTATATGCACTTTATTCTTAAGTGTAGTCAAACTTGGAATTGTTGTAAAGGTAGTAAGACACAAACACAGAAACACACAGACACACTCATACACTAAAACACACACTCACACATAAGGATTCATATATAGACACTCTAGTAGACACGCAAAGTAACACACAAACACTCAGACACAGACACCCAAACAGACACTCAGCACTTGTTTACATTGACCTGACAAGTAATGAGGTAGACTACAGTATTGTCAAAAAAAGGAGATTTACAAAACAAAATATGGAGTTCTGCTTATCTTTTTGTTAAGGAAGATGCCAACTAAATGATGACAACAGCATGCAGTGGCTGAAAGGAAGGGCCCTGAACTGCCTAAACAATAATTTAAAGGTTAAATGGTGGATTGGTGACTTCCGTAAAGGTCTCATTAGTCGCAAAGTCTGTAGAAAGATGCGAATAATCAGTAGTAAGGTCAAAATGTCCTACAAAATAACAGACAATGGACACACAAACTCAAACACAAACTTGCACATACACCCAAGGAAACACCGACAGAGACAGCCTCAGAAAACACAATAAGACATACACACACAGAGAGACAACCACATAAAACACAGAAAGACATACACACACCCTCACTAAGACATCCACAGAAAACACACAAAGACATATACACACTCTCACAGACACCCACAAAAAATGCACAGGCAAACACACACCCTCACAGAGACACCCACAGAAAACACACACCCTCACAGAGACATCCACAGAAAACACAAACATACATACATACATACACCCACCCTCACAGAGACATTCACAGAAAACACAGAGACATACACACCCACCCTCACAGAGGCATCCAGAGAAAATACACAAAGACATACATACACACACCCTCACAGACACCCATAGAAAAAGCACAAAGACATATGCACACACCCTCACAGACATCCACAGAAAATGCACAAAGACATACACACCCACCCTCACAGAGAGACCCACAGTAAAAAAAATACATACACACTCATAGAGACACAAACAAAAGCACAAAGACATAAACACAGAAACCCACAGAAACACTCACAGGAGGTAACATTTCTACACATTGCATCCCCTAAATCAGTGATTTTTAACCTTTTTTTGCCGTGGCACACTTTTTTACATTATAAAATCCTGTGGCACACCACCATCCCAAAATTTAAAAAAAAATCACACATTGTAGCCTAATACAGCATATATATATATATATATACACATACACACAAACACACACATACTGTATGTATTGTGCTGTTATGCCATGCCTCCTACAAACTACCCTTGCAATGGGAGTAAAAAACAAGCAAAGTTTAAAAATTATGTCACACTGTTGTCAGTCTGCCGTGGCACACCTGAGGATCTCTCACGGCACACTAGTGTGCCACGGCACACTGGTTGAAAAACACTGCCCTAAATCAACAGTGTGTGACATGCATGATAAAAATAATTGCAGAAATTAACGCCTAGATTTAGAGTTCTGTGTTAGCCGTCCAAACCAGCGTTAAGGGGTCATAACGCTGGTATTTAGAGTCAGTCAGGAAAGGGTCTAACGCTCACTTTCCAGCCGCGACTTTTCCATACCGCAGATCCCCTTACGTCAATTGCGTATCCTATCTTTTCAATTGGATCTTTCTAACGCTGGTATTTAGAGTCTTGGCTGAAGTGAGTGTTAGAAATCTAACGACAAGACTCCAGCCGCAGAGAAAAGCCAGGAGTTAAGAGCTTTATGGGCTAACGCCGGTTCATAAAGCTCTTAACTACTGTGCTCTAAAGTACACTAACACACATAAACTACCTATGTACCCCTAAACCAAGGTCCCCTCACATCGCCGCCACCCTAATAAAATTTTATTATTATTATTTATTATTATTATTTTTTAACCCCTGATCTGCCGACCGCACACCGCCGCAACCTACATTATCCCTATGTACCCCTAATCTGCTGCCCCTAACATCGCCGACACCTACATAATATTTATTAACCCCTAATCTGCCCCCCCCCCCAATGTCGCCGCTACCTAACTACACTTATTAACCCCTAATCTGCCGACCGGACCTCACCGCTACTCTAATAAATGTATTAACCCCTAAAGCTAAGTCTAACCCTAACACTAACACCCCCCTAAGTAAAATATAATTTAAGTCTAACAAAATAAAATAAATCTTATTAAATAAATTAATCCTATTTAAAGCTAAATACTTACCTGTAAAATAAACCCTAATATAGCTACAATATAAATTATAATTATATTGTAGCTACATTATCAATAAATTAATTAACTAAACTATCTACAATTATCTACAATTAAATCAACTAAACTAAATTACAAAAAAAAAAAATTACAAGAATTTTAAACTAATTACACCTACTCTAAGCCCCCTAAAAAAATAACAAAGCCCCCAAAATAAAAAAAATGCCCTACCCTATTCTAAAATAAAAAGTTTGTATGGAGAGAGTGGTGTGTACTCAGTGGACACACCACGCCCTTAGGGGGCGCTTCCTCAGTTTCAATATAATAGGTGATATGGTAGTGCTTGTAATGTCTCAACAAAAAAAAAAACAGGCCTAAATCTAGAAATATGATAATAGCAACAATAATAAAACTATAAATAAAACCCTAAAAAATCTAAAATGTGGACATAAGTAAGTATGGGTCCAGGGTAATGACAGTTCCCAGATGTTTGAGGCTGCACTCTGTCAAATGATGGCTATCCTGTAGTATGGAATCTAAAAAAGAATAAAAAACAGAGGCGCCACCATGGCCTAATATCGCCAGTACAGGTAAAATGAGCAGCAATATGAGAATGTGAATACTCACAAACATAAAGCACCCCACTGGTGCTAGTAGAGCAGACTGACACTTCTCAGTGGTTCAGCACACTGTATCCAAAGCACAGAGACAGTCAGGAATCCTCTGACACTCCAATGTATATGTGCCTATGGATAAAGGAAAAAGCAACACGACATGGCCCAATATCATCAGGACAAGGGGAAAATAATACCAATAGCTTGCACTTACAAGATGGTGGGCACCTGCAGGTGCAATCTCAGCAAACTGGAGCCAAAACGTCGCCCAGTAGACTTAAAGGGACAGTCTACACCCGTTTTAACCTTCGCTTATCATTTTTATTTACTGCTGATAGTTGTAGTTCACCCGCTCTACGCTTCATATGTTGATTCCCAAACCGACATCTACAAAATAAAAAGTTTCTTACCAAGCGTTATAAATGGCCGCAAAACTCCGCCCATTCACTTCTCCTTTCAAATTTTTCTCCCCTTCTCTATCGAACGCATACTCGTGCACGGTCAGTCACCTACGTCACACGCGTGTAAATACGCATGCGCGAATATATAGAAGTGACGTGTATTCAACAGCCCATCTGTCCTGCACGTTTAAGAATCCCCATATTGATTTTTAGTTCCAACGCTACACGCGTTATTGATTTTTCGTTCCGGTTTTTAAGTTCCGACATGAGTGCGCATGCGCGAATGACGAAAGCGCGATCATGTTTTTCCATCTGGGATCTAGTTTGTATTGGACGGTTTCAACAGAGAGGCTTGATGAGGTAATAGTAGGAGGAGCGTGGCGGCCATTTCTAACGGAGATCAAGTGAGTTTAGTATATCAATATCTCAGTTGGTGAATCACTATTGTGACTGAAGTGGGGTGAGTTAGAACTATCAGCACTAGATAGAAAGGATAAGCAACGGTTATTACGGGTGTAGACTGTCCCTTTAAAACAGCAATCCTCAACAGGAACCAGGATCAACGATATAATTTATCACAGGAGGTGAAAAAAATACACACAATAGCAAGTGTATAAAAGTATAAAAAGTCTTTATTAACACAGCAACTAGTTTCTCAGCCTACTCAGGGCTGTTTCATCAGGCTATGACAAACATTATAAAACACTTGCTATTTAACAGAAATCTAAAAACAAATGGGCTATTGTGATTTGATAATCAATTAGCAGAAACACAATTGGCAAAAAAACCACATCTAACTACAATCACCTTTGTGTGGTTGTTAAGGTAGCCTTTGTAAACACATGTAGGTAAGAAGATATTTACATGTTGAACCTCCTTACAAATACAATGTATAAATAGATGTATAAAAACATACAATACAAAATAACTAGAAAACTACATTAAACATAAAAAATTTTGTCCAAAGTCTATCTCAATAGGACATATTAAAAAATTGATATAAATCATAGAACCATTGCTTTTATCTATATACATAAACCCAAAGTGCATCTAAAATAACTGCCTATACATTCTCTCAATTTAAATCTCCTTAGTTTCTCAGTATGCTGCAAGTCTGATACTCTTAATATTAATGTTGCCACTTGTTGAGACTAGCTGATTGATCTCAAATGTTAGATAACACATTAGTGCTGACTTACGGTTTATTAGGGTAACGTATGATTGTCTTGAGCAGACTTTCCATAACTGTTTATTTTGATATTTGTATTGGTACTATTACTTCAAAAGTAGAGCTGTAACTCCTTAAACATAAAAATAATAGAGCCATAACTGTTTTGTGAACATATTGGACCCCGCAACAACAGCTCAATAAGTATACAACAAAGGATGTCTCACATGTTAGAAAACCTTTAACTTTAAAGGTTTCTTCTGTGGTGTGTGATGTGAAGCTTGTGGCCTTGTGTGATGTATAACTGCACATACCACAACGTTTCCTATAGCACTTGGATATTCTGTTGAGATCAGAATTGGTGCCATGACTGTTTCTCTCTTGGTATTTGTCCCTAACCACCTTACTGGGAGCTAGAGCAGTCCAGTAGGGTTAGGCAGGAAGATAGATCTTGCTATTTCAACACTAAATCAAAAGTTAAGGAACAATTCAAAGATTGCAATCCCCCGTTGTTTATTACCAAATTTAACTCTAATCACCATGCTATTATCAAAATTCTCAATAAACACTGGCCAGTCCTCATGCAAGATCCAACTCTTACCAAAATAGTAGGTAATAAGCCTAAAGTAGTATTTAGGAGAGCACCTACTCTCAAGACTGCTCTAGCTCCCAGTAAGGTGGTTAGGGACAAATACCAAGAGAGAAACAGTCATGGCACCAATTCTGATCTCAACAGAATATCCAAGTGCTATAGGAAACGTTGTGGTATGTGCAGTTATACATCACACAAGGCCACAAGCTTCACATCACACACCACAGGAGAAACCTTTAAAGTTAAAGGTTTTCTAACATGTGAGACATCCTTTGTTGTATACTTATTTAGCTGTTGTTGCGGGGTCCAATATGTTGGACGCACCTGTCGCAAGGTAAAAAAGAGGTGGAGTGAACACTCCTACAACATAAATAAAAAATCCAAATTACATAGTGTATCAAGACATTGTCTTGCCTACCACCACCAACAAAAAAACCCAATGAAAATTATACCCTTAGAGGCTATCTCTAGAGGTTCACCTGATGCTTTCCTGACGCTCAGGAAAAGAGAGACTTTTTGGATCAGGAAATTGAGGACACTTCAACCAGATGGACTCAATGAAAAACATAATTTATGTAAGAACTTACCTGATAAATTCATTTCTTTCATATTAGCAAGAGTCCATGAGCTAGTGACGTATGGGATATACATTCCTACCAGGAGGTGCAAAGTTTCCCAAACCTCAAAATGCCTATAAATACACCCCTCACCACACCCACAATTCAGTTTAACGAATAGCCAAGAAGTGGGGTGATAAAAAAGTGCGAAAGCATATAAAATAAGGAATTGGAATAATTGTGCTTTATACAAAATCATAACCACCATAAAAAAAGGGGCGGGCCTCATGGACTCTTGCTAATATGAAAGAAATGAATTTATCAGGTAAGTTCTTACATAAATTATGTTTTCTTTCATGTAATTAGCAAGAGTCCATGAGCTAGTGACGTATGGGATAATGACTACCCAAGATGTGGATCTTTCCACACAAGAGTCACTAGAGAGGGAGGGATAAAATAAAGACAGCCAATTCCTGCTGAAAATAATCCACACCCAAAATAAAGTTTAACGAAAAACATAAGCAGAAGATTCAAACTGAAACCGCTGCCTGAAGTACTTTTCTACCAAAAACTGCTTCAGAAGAAGAAAATACATCAAAATGGTAGAATTTAGTAAAAGTATGCAAAGAGGACCAAGTTGCTGCTTTGCAGATCTGGTCAACCGAAGCTTCATTCCTAAACGCCCAGGAAGTAGAAACTGACCTAGTAGAATGAGCTGTAATTCTCTGAGGCGGAGTTTTACCCGACTCAACATAGGCAAGATGAATTAAAGATTTCAACCAAGATGCCAAAGAAATGGCAGAAGCTTTCTGGCCTTTTCTAGAACCGGAAAAGATAACAAATAGACTAGAAGTCTTACGAAAAGATTTCGTAGCTTCAACATAATATTTCAAAGCTCTAACAACATCCAAAGAATGCAACGATTTCTCCTTAGAATTCTTAGGATTAGGACATAATGAAGGAACCACAATTTCTCTACTAATGTTGTTGGAATTCACAACTTTAGGTAAAAATTCAAAAGAAGTTCGCAACACCGCCTTATCCTGATGAAAAATCAGAAAAGGAGACTCACAAGAAAGAGCAGATAATTCAGAAACTCTTCTGGCAGAAGAGATGGCCAAAAGGAACAAAACTTTCCAAGAAAGTAATTTAATGTCCAATGAATGCATAGGTTCAAACGGAGGAGCTTGAAGAGCTCCCAGAACCAAATTCAAACTCCAAGGAGGAGAAATTGACTTAATGACAGGTTTTATACGAACCAAAGCTTGTATAAAACAATGAATATCAGGAAGAATAGCAATCTTTCTGTGAAAAAGAACAGAAAGAGCAGAGATTTGTCCTTTCAAAGAACTTGCGGACAAACCCTTATCTAAATTATCCTGAAGAAACTGTAAAATTCTCGGTATTCTAAAAGAATGCCAGGAAAAATGATGAGAAAGACACCAAGAAATATAAGTCTTCCAGACTCTATAATATATCTCTCGAGATACAGATTTACGAGCCTGTAACATAGTATTAATCACAGAGTCAGAGAAACCTCTTTGACCAAGAATCAAGCGTTCAATCTCCATACCTTTAAATTTAAGGATTTCAGATCCTGATGGAAAAAAGGACCTTGTGACAGAAGGTCTGGTCTTAACGGAAGAGTCCACGGTTGGCAAGAGGCCATCCGGACAAGATCCGCATACCAAAACCTGTGAGGCCATGCCGGAGCTACCAGCAGAACAAACGAGCATTCCTTCAGAATCTTGGAGATTACTCTTGGAAGAAGAACTAGAGGCGGAAAGATATAGGCAGGAAGATACTTCCAAGGAAGCGATAATGCATCCACTGCCTCCGCCTGAGGATCCCGGGATCTGGACAGATACCTGGGAAGTTTCTTGTTTAGATGGGACGCCATCAGATCTATTTCTGGAAGTTCCCACATTTGAACAATCTGAAGAAATACCTCTGGGTGAAGAGACCATTCGCCCGGATGCAACGTTTGGCGACTGAGATAATCCGCTTCCCAATTGTCTACACCTGGGATATGAACCGCAGAGATTAGACAGGAGCTGGATTCCGCCCAAACCAAAATTCGAGATACTTCTTTCATAGCCAGAGGACTGTGAGTCCCTCCTTGATGATTGATGTATGCCACAGTTGTGACATTGTCTGTCTGAAAACAAATGAACGATTCTCTCTTCAGAAGAGGCCAAAACTGAAGAGCTCTGAAAATTGCACGGAGTTCCAAAATATTGATCGGTAATCTCACCTCCTGAGATTCCCAAACTCCTTGTGCCGTCAGAGATCCCCACACAGCTCCCCAACCTGTGAGACTTGCATCTGTTGAAATTACAGTCCAAGTCGGAAGCACAAAAGAAGCCCCCTGAATTAAACGATGGTGATCTGTCCACCATGTTAGAGAGTGTCGAACAATCGGTTTTAAAGATATTAATTGAGATATCTTCGTGTAATCCTTGCACCATTGCTTCAGCATACAGAGCTGAAGAGGTCGCATGTGAAAACGAGCAAAGGGGATCGCGTCCGATGCAGCAGTCATAAGACCTAGAATTTCCATGCATAAGGCTACCGAAGGGAATGATTGTGACTGAAGGTTTCGACAAGCTGCAATCAACTTTAGACGTCTCTTGTCTGTTAAAGACAGAGTCATGGACACTGAATCCATCTGGAAACCCAGAAAGATTACCCTTGTCTGAGGAATCAAAGAACTTTTTGGTAAATTGATCCTCCAACCATGATCTTGAAGAAACAACACAAGTCGATTCGTATGAGATTCTGCTAAATGTAAAGACTGAGCAAGTACCAAGATATCGTCAAAATAAGGAAATACCACAATACCCTGTTCTCTGATTACAGACAGCAGGGCACCGAGAACCTTTGTAAAAATTCTTGGAGCTGTAGCTAGGCCTGAATGTTGGTATCCTTACATAATGATTCAATATTTTTAGATCCAGAACTGGTCTGAAAGAATTCTCCTTCTTTGGTACAATGAAGAGATTTGAATAAAACCCCATCCCCTGTTCAAGAACTGGAACTGGCATAATTACTCCAGTCAACTCTAGATCTGAAACACATTTCAGAAATGCTTGAGCTTTTACTGGATTTACTGGGACACGGGAAAGAAAAAATCTCTTTGCAGGAGGTCTCAACTTGAAACCAATTCTGTACCCTTCTGAAACAATGCTCTGAATCCAAAGATTGTGAACAGAATTGATCCAAATTTCCTTGAAAAAAACGTAACCTGCCCCCTACCAGCTGAGCTGGAATGAGGGCCGCACCTTCATGTGGACTTAGAAGCAGGCTTTGCCTTTCTAGCTGGCTTGGATTTATTCCAGACTGGAGAAGGTCTCCAAACTGAAACTGCTCCTGAGGATGAAGGATCAGGCTTTTGTTCTTTGTTGAAAGATGGATTCAGAAACAAAATCTCTTATATTATCAGGAACATTCTGCACCTTAGATGTTGAAGGAACTGCAACAGGCAATGGTACTTTACTAAAGGAAATATTATCTGCTTTAACAAGTTTGTCATGACAATCAATACAAACAACAGCTGGAGGAATAGCTACCAAAAGTTTACAGCAGATACACTTAACTTTGGTAGATTCAGCACTTGACAGCGATTTTCCTGTAGTATCTTCTGACTCAGATGCAACGTGAGACATCTTGCAATATGTAAGAGAAAAAAACAACATATATATAAAGCAAAATTGATCAAATTCCTTAAATGACAGTTTCAGGAATGGGAAAAAAATGCCAAAAGACAAGCTTCTAGCAACCAGAAGCAATAAAAAATGAGACTTAAATAATGTGGAGACAAAAGTGACGCCCATATTTTTTCGCGCCAAATAAGACGCCCACATTATTTGGCGCCTAAATGCTTTTTGGCGCCAAAAATGACGCCACATCCGGAACGCCGACATCTTTGGCGCAAAATAACGTCAAAAAATGACGCAACTTCCAGCGACACGTATGACGCCGGAAACGTAAATAGTTTTTTTGCGCCATTAAAGTCCGCGCCAAGAATGACGCAATAAAATGAAGCATTTTCAGCCCCCGCGAGCCTAACAGCCCACAGGGAAAAAGTCAAATTTTAAGGTAAGAAAAAATGTTAAATTAAAATGCATTATCCCAAATATGAAACTGACTGTCTGAAAATAAGGAAAGTTGAACATTCTGAGTCAAGGCAAATAAATGTTTGAATACATATATTTAGAACTTTATAAACAAAGTGCCCAACCATAGCTTGGAGTGTCACAGAAAATAAGACTTACTTACCCCAGGACACTCATCTACATATAGCAGATAGCCAAACCAGTACTGAAACGAGAATCAGCAGAGGTAATGGTATATATAAGAGTATATCGTCGATCTGAAAAGGAAGGTAAGAGATGAATCTCTACGACCGATAACAGAGAACCTATGAAATAGACCCCGTAGAAGGAGATCACTGCATTCAAATAGGCAATACTCTCCTCACATCCCTCTGACATTCACTGCACGCTGAGAGGAAAACCGGGCTCCAACTTGCTGCGGAGCGCATATCAACGTAGAATCTAGCACAAACTTACTTCACCACCTCCATCGGAGGCAAAGTTTGTAAAACTGAATTGTGGGTGTGGTGAGGGGTGTATTTATAGGCATTTTGAGGTTTGGGAAACTTTGCCCCTCCTGGTAGGAATGTATATCCCATACGTCACTAGCTCATGGACTCTTGCTAATTACATGAAAGAAATCTAGATATGGCAGCCTTCTAAATAGAATTACTGAAATATGAGCACTCCAGTTGTTATTTCTATTATGATATTTATGATTTTTTATCTCTAGGGTCCTGCAGTTATCTCGTTTTTTAGACCCATTATTTAATTAGGGGTGCATTTATTCTGCAATATCTGATATATACAATGTTTGTATGACTGTCTGTCTCACACAGAATATCATTCAAACTCTATTAACCTCAGTAGAAGTGATTACCATTATCATTTCAGATCTTACCCACTTCCATTGACTACAGTCACCTATATAAAGGGTATATATATTTATTTTATTAATTAGTTACACCATATACACCACTAATACAGTCACTCTTTATATCAACCCCATTATTAATTATTTCTAGTCACACCTCTCACATCATTAATATAGTCACTGCTACACAGTGTTATCATATTTTAAATTGGTATTAGTCACACATATATATTATCAACATTCATTTTATTATTTTATTTTATTTATTTTTTTAACACATCACTTTTCACACCACTAATTTAGTCACTGTTACACAGTGCTATTAATATATTCTTCATATTTGCACTAGTCCCTATAAACACACCATTAACTTTTTATATATTATTTAGTTTTTAATACTTAATTATTTAACATGTATATCACTTTTTTATAGGATATCACCATGTATCTATTCTAGCACTACTAAATCATATGGAACAGTGATTACCATTTGTAATTTAATATACATGTTCTCTATGTGAACACTGATAGTTACTGGCAGCACAGGTCTAATCCCCTGGATGAGATATAAATTATTTAATAAAACAGAATATAGATAAGCACTTTAATGTTTTTCTCAATTGGAGAAAGAGGATTCACTAACAAGAAATTATTGTTTAGTTACTGTGTCTCTTAATAACTTGTTAAAATAGATTCACCAAATAGTGAATTAACAATGCACATCATATATTTTCCAATATGTTATACCTGTTTATTATTTACATAAAATATCATGCCTTTACAACTAAAAAAACATTTTATAAATCCTGCATTTCTGCCCTTACCCTTAGCAATTGCAACTGTCTGTTCAATTCTGGATTTATAAAAAAACATTTTATAAATCCTGCACTTCTGCCCTCACCCTTAGCAATTGCAATTGTCTGTTCAATTCTGAGGTTCATTAATATGCACAATCTCAGTGTTTGACTGGCATCTATGTGGACCAATCACCTAACACTTCACATCAAAACACTTGATACACCCATTCAATGAATCAAGTGTGACAGGCAGCAAAAGCTGCATTCAAGACATCTGTTCACAACAGTTATGGCTCTATTATTTTTATGTTTAAGGAGTTACAGCTCTACTTTTGAAGTAATAGTACCAATACAAATATCAAATTAAACAGTTATGGAAAGTCTGCTCAAGACAATCATACGTTACCCTAATAAACCGTAAGTCAGCACTAATGTGTTATCTAACATTTGAGATCAATCAGCTAGTCTCAACAAGTGGCAACATTAATATTAAGAGTATCAGACTTGCAGCATACTAAGAAACTAAGGAGATTTAAATTGAGATAATGTATAGGCAGTTATTTTAGATGCACTTTGGGTTTATGTATATAGATAAAAGCAATGGTTCTATGATTTATATCAATTTTTTAATATGTCCTATTGAGATAGACTTTGGACAAAAAATGTTATGTTTAATGTAGTTTTCTAGTTATTTTGTATTGTATGTTTTTATACATCTATTTATACATTGTATTTGTAAGGAGGTTCAACATGTAAATATCTTCTTACCTACATGTGTTTACAAAGGTTACCTTAACAACCACACAAAGGTGATTGTAGTTGGGTGTGTTTTTTTTGCCAATTGTGTTTCTGCTAATTGATTATCCAATCACAATAGCCCATTTGTTTTTAGATTTCTGTTAAATAGCAAGTGTTTTATAATGTTTGTCATAGCCTGACGAAACAGCCCTGAGTAGGCTGAGAAACTAGTTGCTGTGTTAATAAAGACTTTTTATACTTTTATACACTTGCTATTGTGTGTATTTTTTTCACCTCCTGTGATAAATTATATCGTTGATCCTGGTTCCTGTTGAGGATTGCTGTTTTAAGTCTACTGGGTGACGTTTTGGCTCCAGTTTGCTGAGATTGCACCTGCAGGTGCCCACCATCTTGTAAGTGCAAGCTATTGGTATTATTTTCCCCTTGTCCTGATGATATTGGGCCATGTCGTGTTGCTTTTTCCTTTATCCATAGGCACATATACATTGGAGTGTCAGAGGATTCCTGACTGTCTCTGCGCTTTGGATACAGTGTGCTGAACCACTGAGAAGTGTCAGTCTGCTCTACTAGCACCAGTGGGGTGCTTTATGTTTGTGAGTATTCACATTCTCATATTGCTGCTCATTTTACCTGTACTGGCGATATTAGGCCATGGTGGCGCCTCTGTTTTTTATTCTTTTTTAAAATAAAAAGTTAACAGCTCTTTTACCTTACCAGCCCTTAAAAGGGCCTTTGCGGGGCATGCCCCAAAGAAAACAGCTCTTTTGCATTTAAAAAAAACATACAATACCCCCTCCCAACATTACAACCCATTACCCACATACCCCGACTTTAACCCAAACACCCCTTAAAAAACCTAACACTAAGCCCCTGAGGATCTCCCTACCTTATCTTCACCACGCCGGGTATCACCGATCCGTCCAGAAGAGGGTCCAAAGTCTTCATCCTATCCGGCAAGAAGATGTCCAGAAGACGGTCCGAAGTCTTCATTCTATCCGGCAAGAAGAGGACATCCGGACCGGTAAACATGTTCATCCAGGCGGCGTCTTCTATCTTCATCCATCCGGCGCGGAGCGGGACCATCTTGAAGCAGCCGACGCGGATCCATCCTCTTCTTCCGGCGACTCCCGACGAATGAAGGTTACTTTAAGTGATGTCATCCAAGATGGCGTCCCTCGAATTCCGATTGGCTGATAGGATTCTATCAGCCAATCGGAATTAAGGTAGGAAAAATCTGATTGGCTGATTGAATCAGCCAATCAGATTCAAGTTCAATCCGATTGGCTGATTGGATCAGCCAATCAGATTGAGCTTGCATTCTATTGGCTGTTCCGATCAGCCAATAGAATGCAAGCTCAATCTGATTGGCTGATCCAATCAGCCAATCGGATTGAACTTGAATCTGATTGGCTGATTCAATCAGCCAATCAGATTTTTCCTACCTTAATTCCGATTGGCTGATAGAATCCTATCAGCCAATCGGAATTCGAGGGACGCCATCTTGGATGACATCACTTAAAGTAACCTTCATTCGTCGGGAGTCGCCGGAAGAAGAGGATGGATCCGCGTCGGCTGCTTCAAGATGGTCCCGCTCCGCGCCGGATGGATGAAGATAGAAGACGCCGCCTGGATGAACATGTTTACCGGTCCGGATGTCCTCTTCTTGCCGGATAGGATGAAGACTTCGGACCCTCTTCTGGACCTCTTCTTGTCGGATAGGATGATGACTTCGGACCCTCTTCTGGATGTATCGGTGATACCCGGCGTGGTGAAGATAAGGTAGGGAGATCTTCAGGGGCTTAGTGTTAGGTATTGGTAAAGGGGTGTTTGGGTTAGATTAGGGGTATGTGGGTGGTGGGTTGTAATGTTGGGGGGGTATTGTATGTTTTTTTTAAATGCAAAAGAGCTGTTTTCTTTGGGGCATGCCCCGCAAAAGGCCCTTTTAAGGGCTGGTAAGGTAAAAGAGCTGTTAACTTTTTATTTTAGAATAGGGTAGGGCATTTTTTTATTTTGGGGGGGCTTTGTTATTTTTTTAGGGGGCTTAGAGTAGGTGTAATTAGTTTAAAATTCTTGTAATTTTTTTTGTAATTTAGTGTTTGTTTTTTTTGTAATTTGGTTTAGTTGATTTAATTGTAGATAATTGTAGATAGTTTAGTTAATTAAGTTATTGATAGTGTAGTGTTAGGTTTAATTGTAGCTTAGGTTAGGATTTATTTTACAGGTAATATTGTAATTATTTTAACTAGGTAGCTATTAAATAGTTATTAACTATTTAATAGATATTGTACCTATTTAAAATAAATACAAAGTTGCCTGTAAAATAAATATAAATGCTAAAATAGCTACAATATAATTATTTGTTATATTGTAGCTATATTAGGGTTATTTTACAGGTAAGTATTTAGCTTTAAATAGGATTAATTTATTTAATAAGATTTATTTTATTTTGTTAGATTTAAATTTAATTTAGGGGGGTGTTAGTGTTAGGGTTAGACTCAGCTTTAGGGGTTAATACATTTATTAGAGTAGCGGCGAGGTCCGGTCGGCAGATTAGGGGTTAATACTTGAAGTTAGGTGTCGGCGATGTTAGGGAGGGCAGATTAGGGGTTAATACTATTTATTATAGGGTTTTTGAGTCGGGAGTGAGGCGGTTTAGGGGTTAATACATTTATTATAGTGGCGGCGAGGTCCGGTCGGCAGATTAGGGGTTAATAAGTGTAGTTAGGTAGCGGCGACGTTGGGGGGGGCAGATTAGGGGGTAATAAATATAATATAGGGGTTGGCGATGTTAGGGGCAGCAGATTAGGGGTACATAGCTATAATGTAGGTTGCGGCGGTGTACGGAGTGGCAGATTAGGGGTTAATAATAATATGCAGGGGTCAGCGATAGTGGGGACGGCAGATTAGGGGTTAATAAGTGTAAGGTTAGGGGTGTTTAGACAGGTGTTAGTTTTTTTTCAGCTCAAACTGCCCCATTGTTTCCTATGGGAATATCGTGCACAAGCACGTTTTTGAAGCTGGCCGCGTCCATAAGCAACGCTGGTATTGAGAGTTGAAGTGGCGGTAAATTATGCTCTACGCTCCCTTTTTGGAGCCTAACGCAGACCTTCAGAGAACTCTAAATACCAGCTTTGTTTAAAAGGTGCGGGCGGAAAAACACGCGTAGCTAACGCACCCCTTCTAACGCAAAACTCTAAATCTAGGTGTAAGAGATTACTTTTTAAAGAATCATATTTGTAAATGTGCAAACAAAAATAATTCTGTGAATTAAAAATTGTACATTGATGATCTGGGTAGATAGCTAGATGAAGAAAAGTACTTTTAAAAGGTTGACATATTTTTGGTTTCCCCCCCCCCCCCATGTTCCCCAACCAAGAGCACCACTTCAAATACAGTATACAAATGATCCCATCTGTCAGCTGTACTTATGGATTTTGAAAATGCTGTACTCTACATGGTCTTGGTGGAAGCATAAGCTATAGTTCTCATACCATTAGATCTGGTTAAATGCAGGATTTAGGCTTGTTTGTATGTATTTAAAAATTAAGTCAGCTGTAGTGTAAACTGAACACTTTTAAGTTAACCTGTCTCATTTCAAACACTGAGCAATCTTAGTCTGAGAGTATAACATTTTATGCAGATGTAAAAATCTTAGATAAAATGCCTCCTTGCATCTGGAAAGTCCTTGCATAAAGAGGCAGTAAACTGGAATGTTTTATATATATATATATATATATATATATATATATATATAAACACATATCTGCCAAAAGGGCACCTACCATTTGTGTATTGAGGAGGAAACATTTCAGCATGGCTTTAAATATATAATTTCAACAGCATTGTCAAATAATCATAAATACACTGCTGCTAAAAAAAATGTTTTTATGGACCAATGGCCCCACCATACAACTACTACCACACTGAAGTTACAATCCGAAATTGCACAAAGAAATAAAAAACATTTATTAAGTAAGTCCTATCTCCTCTGCAAATGAAAGTGATCTGCCGTCTGACTCAGGTACACACTGTACAAACAAAGTGCCAAGTCTGTCTCACACTGTGCATAGTGGTTTAGTGCACACTCAAAAAACCTCTCAAATGCTAATACTTTACTCCTTGTAATAACATTTCCCATGCTCAATTAGCACTCTGCTGTAGTTCCCACTGGTGGCTGCCAAAATGTAAAAAAAAGGAGTCACCCCTGTCACCCCCTGATGGCGGCCCTGTGCATTGTTGAGGAGGCTTACCTGCCTCCAAGTAAGATATGCGTTTTGATCAGAAGCTTTAACCAAGAAGCTACAGTAACAGCTAATGCCTTTTGGCCTTTACAAGAACCCAAGAAATGAATGAACAGATTGGTAAATTTGTTATTATTTAAAAAGATAGATAATCCCTTTATTATCCATTCCATAATAACCATGCAAAATCAACACTCTTATATTAAAGGATCAATAAATACAGTAGATTTTCATAATCAACAAATGCATGATAAAAAGGTATTGCAAATTTTTTTTTTTTTTTTTTACAATTTTCAAAGCTATTTCCATTCCTTTTGTATTATGTGATACCGATCAGCCAATTACAAATGCATATACGTATATTCTGTAAATTCTTGCACATGCTCAGTAGTAGCTGGTGACTCAAAAAGTGTAACTATAAAAATACTGTGCACATTTTGTTCATGAGAGTAAATTGCAAAGTTGTTTAAAAACAGAATTTATGTTTACCTGATAAATTACTTTCTCCAACGGTGTGTCCGGTCCACGGCGTCATCCTTACTTGTGGGATATTCTCTTCCCCAACAGGAAATGGCAAAGAGCCCAGCAAAGCTGGTCACATGATCCCTCCTAGGCTCCGCCTTCCCCAGTCATTCGACCGACGTAAAGGAGGAATATTTGCATAGGAGAAATCATATGATACCGTGGTGACTGTAGTTAAAGAAAATAAATTATCAGACCTGATTAAAAAACCAGGGCGGGCCGTGGACCGGACACACCGTTGGAGAAAGTAATTTTTCAGGTAAACATAAATTCTGTTTTCTCCAACATAGGTGTGTCCGGTCCACGGCGTCATCCTTACTTGTGGGAACCAATACCAAAGCTTTAGGACACGGATGAAGGGAGGGAGCAAATCAGGTCACCTAGATGGAAGGCACCACGGCTTGCAAAACCTTTCTCCCAAAAATAGCCTCAGAAGAAGCAAAAGTATCAAATTTGTAAAATTTAGTAAAAGTGTGCAGTGAAGACCAAGTCGCTGCCTTACATATCTGATCAACAGAAGCCTCGTTCTTGAAGGCCCATGTGGAAGCCACAGCCCTAGTGGAATGAGCTGTGATTCTTTCAGGAGGCTGCCGTCCGGCAGTCTCGTAAGCCAATCTGATGATGCTTTTAAGCCAAAAGGAGAGAGAGGTAGAAGTTGCTTTTTGACCTCTCCTTTTACCAGAATAAACAACAAACAAGGAAGATGTTTGTCTAAAATCCTTTGTAGCATCTAAATAGAATTTTAAAGCACGAACTACATCCAAATTGTGCAACAAACGTTCCTTCTTTGAAACTGGATTCGGACACAAAGAAGGCACGACTATCTCCTGGTTAATGTTTTTGTTAGAAACAACTTTCGGAAGAAAACCAGGTTTAGTACGCAAAACCACCTTATCTGCATGGAACACCAGATAAGGAGGAGAACACTGCAGAGCAGATAATTCTGAAACTCTTCTAGCAGAAGAAATTGCAACCAAAAACAGAACTTTCCAAGATAATAACTTAATATCAACGGAATGTAAGGGTTCAAACGGAACCCCCTGAAGAACTGAAAGAACTAAATTGAGACTCCAAGGAGGAGTCAAAGGTTTGTAAACAGGCTTGATTCTAACCAGAGCCTGAACAAAGGCTTGAACATCTGGCACAGCTGCCAGCTTTTTGTGAAGTAACACAGATAAAGCAGAAATCTGTCCCTTCAAAGAACTTGCAGATAATCCTTTCTCCAAACCTTCTTGAAGAAAGGATAGAATCTTAGGAATTTTTATCTTGTCCCAAGGGAATCCTTTAGATTCACACCAACAGATATATTTTTTCCATATTTTGTGGTAGATTTTTCTAGTTACAGGCTTTCTGGCCTGAACAAGAGTATCAATGACAGAATCTGAGAACCCTCGCTTTGATAAGATCAAGCGTTCAATCTCCAGGCAGTCAGTTGGAGTGAGACCAGATTCGGATGTTCGAACGGACCTTGAACAAGAAGGTCCCGTCTCAAAGGTAGCTTCCATGGTGGAGCCGATGACATATTCACCAGGTCTGCATACCAAGTCCTGCGTGGCCACGCAGGAGCTATCAAGATCACCGATGCCCTCTCCTGATTGATCCTGGCTACCAGCCTGGGGATGAGAGGAAACGGCGGGAATACATAAGCTAGTTTGAAGGTCCAAGGTGCTACTAGTGCATCTACTAGAGTCGCCTTGGGATCCCTGGATCTGGACCCGTAGCAAGGAACCTTGAAGTTCTGACGAGAGGCCATCAGATCCATGTCTGGAATGCCCCACAACTGAGTAATTTGGGCAAAGATTTCCGGATGGAGTTCCCACTCCCCCGGATGAAATGTCTGACGACTCAGAAAATCCGCTTCCCAATTTTCCACTCCTGGGATGTGGATTGCAGACAAGTGGCAGGAGTGAGTCTCCGCCCATTGAATGATTTTGGTCACTTCTTCCATCGCCAGGGAACTCCTTGTTCCCCCCTGATGGTTGATGTACGCAACAGTCGTCATGTTGTCTGATTGAAACCGTATGAATTTGGCCTTTGCTAGCTGAGGCCAAGCCTTGAGAGCATTGAATATCGCTCTCAGTTCCAGAATATTTATCGGGAGAAGAGATTCTTCCCGAGACCAAAGACCCTGAGCTTTCAGGGGTCCCCAGACCGCGCCCCAGCCCACCAGACTGGCGTTGGTCGTGACAATGACCCACTCTGGTCTGCGGAAGCTCATCCCCTGTGACAGGTTGTCCAGGGACAGCCACCAACGGAGTGAATCTCTGGTTCTCTGATCTACTTGTATCGTCGGAGACAAGTCTGTATAATCCCCATTCCACTGACTGAGCATGCACAGTTGTAATGGTCTTAGATGAATTCGCGCAAAAGGAACTATGTCCATTGCCGCTACCATCAAACCTATTACTTCCATGCACTGCGCTATGGAAGGAAGAGGAACAGAATGAAGTACTTGACAAGAGTTTAGAAGTTTTGATTTTCTGGCCTCTGTCAGAAAAATCCTCATTTCTAAGGAGTCTATTATTGTTCCCAAGAAGGGAACCCTTGTTGACGGAGATAGAGAACTTTTTTCTACGTTCACTTTCCACCCGTGAGATCTGAGAAAGGCCAGGACAATGTCCGTGTGAGCCTTTGCTTGTGGAAGGGACGACGCTTGAATCAGAATGTCGTCCAAGTAAGGTACTACTGCAATGCCCCTTGGTCTTAGCACCGCTAGAAGGGACCCTAGTGTCGACTTCCGGTTTGGAGGCGGAGCGAGGTGGTTGGTTGCTGCTTCGCGCGCCGAAACACAGGGCCTGCTACATCGCCCCAACGCTATCCCTCCTTGTGCTGCAATCCTTCCTTGCAGACCGGAGATCTGGCCTACGGCCATTAGCGTGACCGAAGTCACAAGACAGAAGCGGCTTCGTTGTGGAAGCACTGCCGCCCTGGCGCGGCGTCTACCTTCTTTTCTTACATAGTTCAACTTGTGAGGGGACCCCAGTGATTGGAACTGCGTGAGAAAGCTCTCGGGACGTGCAGCAGAGTCCGGTATTCATCTCTCTCAGGACTATCTTGCAAGAAAAAGCACTCAGCGAGAAGATTTAACAATCGTTATATCGGAAGTTTGGTCGTGAGTACTAAAAGACTTATACTGCCTGGGCCCCCCTGTCTATTTATGCTCTTTATTGGGGCTATATTCGTTTGGCTATATCCCTCTAAGAATAGCGGTGTATGTGCTACATAAAGTTATAACAGAACAGTGTGAAATAGTGGCCTGCTTTGGAGAGACTTAAAGCTGGGAAAAGTGCTCCTAAGATCTGTTTCCAGATTATTTCCATTAGTTACATCGCACAATAAGTTACTCATGGGCTGACAGTAGTGGCGTTTTTTTTGGGACTCTCAGATTATATTTAAAGGCTGTAAAAAGAAATTTGATATTAGAAAGTGAACAGCAGTTCCCAGGACCCTGATACAGGGTAGGAACACTGGCCCTGATACCCCCATTATTAAAGGGTCCGGCTCTCACCCGGGGCTACGAAGTTTTGCAATAAGCCCGGCCGCTGAGGTTAATGAACATAGGGCCCTTACTAATAAATTCTTCATGGGAAAAGGATCTAATACCCTGATAGCCTTGTAACAGCTCCCAGGACCCTGATCCAGAGCAGGAACATAACCTTGGTATTAACCTCTATCTAAGGGATATTACCATACATTTTGACCGAAGTTCTTTATCAACTTTTAATGGTACCCTTAGGCTATCCTTTACCCTAATTAGAAGCTCAAGAAGAAAATTCAGCACGAGTGCCTCACAACACTGTTACACAACAGGACTTTAACATTGTCACTAGTATTGTTCCCTACTGCGGATACACATTCTGTTATCAAGCCTTGTATTTGCCCTAAGAGGGCTAAAGTGAAGGAAGTTTAACATAGGAAGATTGGATCTCTAAAGAAGTATTTATTGCTGTATGACTTTGTGTCTGGATATTAAGTGGTCTACACCTAAGACTGTTTTTCCTGTTTTTTTTTTTTTTCTCTGTTTTTTCTTTTCTTCTATCTACATGAACATTGAACAGTGTGCCTGGTAGTCCGCAAAAGTTATATCATCCTGTTTTTTTTTCTTTTTTTTTTTTTTTTTTTTCTTTTTGGGATGAAATGGTCAATTGTTAATGGACTTTAAGAGTGTCCTGGAGACAGGGCAAGCAAGACCATCGGATATTTAAGAGAGTCCTCAGATCCATTTTTAACAGTTTTCCTAGGTTGATAGTAATCTGTGTTCAGATAGATAATATTGTGATAAAAGGAAATTAGGCAAGCTAGTTAGTGGTAGTAAGCTCTGACAATATTGCAACATGAGTTATAAATGTAAGAACACTTAAGCAGTTCAATTTTGGGTTAGAGAACTTGGATACGACTTTCTAAAGGAAGTTCTTCCTTTTCTTTTCTTTTCTTTTTTTTTTTTTTTTCTCTTTCTCTTTCCCTCTCACGTTTCACTGTTTTATTTATTATCACACTTCATCACATGCCCTCATTTAGGACATTATCCTTTGCCTCACTTAGGGAAACCAAGTGATAATTGGAATCACACTTTCACTTTTTTTTCACACCTTCCCTTCCCTTCTCTCTTTTTTATTATCTACTTAGTCACTGATTTATTTACTTATTTTTGCACACACCATATTTTCATTTTAAGGCTTGCACATTAACAAGTCTTTACCCACACTATTTGTAGTCTGTCACATTGACGGATAGTAAGTGACAGTCGGAGTCTCCCCACTTCTCCAAACCCCCCCCCTTTTCCCCTTTCTGGGTTTTTTTTTTTTGTTTTTTTTTTGTTTTTTTCTTCTTGATTTTTTCTTTCTCCTCTTCTTCCTCTCTTTATTTTTATACCGTTCTTTTTCTTAACTTGAATAAAAAGCACACCATACATGGATAGATTTGTTACACAACATAAACAAACATCTCCGGCTATGCCTCCCAAACATAAAGACAAGAAAGCTACGAAATCATCTGAGAGCGCCTTAATAGTCCCACAAGAACTATATAATGGTATAGCCCCAAATTCTGACTTCTCTGAATTAGTTGAGCAGATTTCAAGGATGATCTCCCCGCAATTAGAGGTTGTTAAACAAGAAATCAAACAAGATATAAATAATATTGTTCTGGAAGTGAGGCAGTTTACAGCTCGATTGGAGGAAATTGAGACTCGAATTTCAGACTCTGAAGATAGACTATATAAATGTGAGCAGTCCAATAAAGAATCTGGGTCTCAAATAGCTCTATTACAAGCCAAATTAGAGGACCTAGAAGACCGCTCGCGGCGGAACAATTTAAGAATTATTGGTCTTCCCGAAACTACAGAATATTCAGATCTAGTTGATTTCATTTCAATTAAACTCCCTCAATTATTAAAAATGCCAGCCCCCCCGATACCAATGATTATTGAAAGAGCTCACAGAGTGGGCCCACGACGGCAAAATTCTGAAGGTATTACTAGACCCAGACCCATATTGGTTAAAATGCTAAACTTCCAGGACAAGATTAATATTCTTAAATACTACAGAAAAGCTAATCCATTAATATTAGAGCAACAAAAAGTATTAATCTTTCAAGATTTTTCCTCCGAAACTACGAATAAGAGGAAAGAAATGTCTCCCTTTTGTTCTCGACTTTTGAAAGCAAACTATAATGTTAGGCTTGTCTATCCGGCAAGATTAATCATGATTATTGAGGGTCAAACAAGTATACTAAATAATACTGTAGAAGCGCAGAAGTTTTGTTTAGATAATGGTATCCCTTGAATGTTAAGGATTGGTTTGATTGACTGAAGTCATTTTTATGTTGGAACATGAGTAATTTTTTTATTGTAAAATTATTGTTGAAAAGAAGATTTTTTCAAGAGTATGTATGTAAAGATGTATTTTTACTTTTGGTATGTAAACGGGGGGGGGGCCTGTTTTCCTTTATTCCTTTTTTTTTTTTTTTTTTTTTTTTTTTTTTTTTTTTTTTTTTTTCTTTTCTGCATCCTTCCCACCCCTCTGCCCTCTTGCTTTAATATATCTTATGGCCTGTGATTGCTTTTTACTTTATAAATTGATGGCTGGTTATAAAATGTTTTGCAATATCTTAGTAAAATTGGCTCGGACATAGGGTCGATCAAAATTCTTTCCTGGAACGTAGGTGGAATTACTTCACCTATCAAACGGAAAGCCGTAATAAAATTATTGGGATCACATAAGCCTGGCATAGCTCTGCTTCAAGAGATTCATCTAAAAAGCCATGAAATTGACAAACTCAAATCTAGATGGGTGGGGGAGGTGGTCGCTGCCCCGTCACAGGCTAGGAAGAAAGGAGTGGCAATATTGATTAACAAAAATTTAAAATATAAAATAAATAAGAGCCAAATTGATCCAGAGGCCCGTTATCAAATTCTTGACATTGAAATAGAGAAGAGCTCTTTTATTCTCTGTAACATTTATGGCCCCAACCAACCTGATGTCAGGTTTTGGGAGGACTTAGCATCAGAATTAATAGTATACAGCGGACGCAATCTGGTGATTGGAGGGGATTTCAATTTAACAATGTTCCCCAACTTAGACAGACTAAGTAGATCTAAAAGCAATATGCGAGCTAAGAAAACACGAACACTACAAAAATTCTGTCACAAAGTAGGTGTATATGACATCTGGAGAAGCCTGAACCCAGATGTTAAAGCTTTCACATGTCTATCTAAAGGACATCAAGCGTTGTCGCGCATAGACATGTTTTTAATTTCTGAAAACTTAAGTGGTAAGGAGGTAAAGGCCGATATTAAAGATATAGTTCTTTCTGACCACGCGGTGATAGCTTTAGAACTCAACTCTAAATCCCTCACACCCAGACCGAATAACAATTTCTTCTTTCCCAACCATTTACATAGTAATCTTCATTTCCAAAATTGGTTAGCTAACAAATGGAGGGAATTTGAGAGTTATAACCATGACTATAAGGACAAGCCAGAAATACTCTGGGAGACTGGAAAGGCTGTGCTACGTGGGGAGATCAAGGCTTACATGTGTGCCCTTAAAAAAAAAATTTTACAGAAAGAAATCCAACTCTCTAATAGTGTGAGGAACGCATACAACGCGTTCATAGCTGTTCCCTCCAAAAAGCTTGGAGAAAAATATACAAAATTAAAAACACAAAGGGATATCTTTCTTAAACAACAAATGATATCTGAAGATATTAGAAAGAAATCACTTTATGGTGGCTACTCAGGGAAAGCAGCAAAATATCTCGTTAAAATCACTAAAAAGAGATCGTCTAACTATATCACTGCAATTAGATCTGGGAAAAACAGATTTACCTCCAACCAAGACATTCAACATACGTTTATAGACTTCTTTAAAAATCTTTATAAAGCTGAACCCCCCAATATAGAATCAAAAGAGAGGTTCTGGGAGAATGTTAAGATACCTAAACTCCCACAGGAGATAATTAATCAACTTAATGCTCCGATCTCTATACAAGAAATTCTTACTGGTATTACAAATGCCAAACTTAATAAAGCCCCCGGCCCCGACTCGCTCCCTGCCGAATTCTACAAGATCCTTACAGATCAAATAGCTCCTATCTTACATAAGCTATTTAATTCTTATTTTTCCGCAGATATCCCATGTTCCCAGTACTTCGCGACATCTAATATAGCTTTAGTTCTTAAAAAAGAAAAAGATCCTGAAATTCCTTCTTCATATCGACCTATTTCCCTATTAAACTTTGATTATAAACTTCTTACGTCCATAATTGCAAAAAGATTGGCTCCCCATTTAAATAATATTATACATGATAATCAGGCTGGCTTCATGATGGGGAGAAGCCCGACAAAAAACATTCGTAAGGTTATGCTGGTTCTGGACTACCTGCGGAATAATAAGAAAGTACTAAAAAAAGAAGATGCTGCTATCCTAACAGTCGACGCCGAAAAGGCTTTCGACTATATCTGCTGGGACCATCTTTTTGTGGCCCTGGAAAAGTTTGGCTTTTTCGGAAATTTCATAAATTTGATTAAGGCTATTTATAACAGTCCATCCTCAGCAATCTTCATCAATGGTACTATTACGGATCGCTTTATTTTACAGAGAGGTACTAGGCAGGGATGCCCCCTTTCGCCTATCCTCTTCAATATATCATTAGAACCATTGGCGATTTTCCTTAGGCAACAGCTAGAAGGTATCCAGATTGGCAATCAAAAATATGTTCTTGCCCTGTATGCGGACGACTTACTCCTCTTCCTATCTGGGCTAAAAGAAAGCCTTCCTAAGCTATTAGAGTCAGTGCAAATATTTGCGTCTTTCTCTGGCTACAAAATTAATCTTCAAAAATCCGAACTACTATGGATACACAGAACTGCCTGCCATGCACTAGATCACCCATTTAGAGAAGTTACTCAAATAAAATATCTAGGAATAACACTGTCAAAATCTTCTCACGAATGGTATGAGTTGAATTATGCTAAATTTTTTAATTATTGTAAGCAGAAATTGAATGACTGGGCCTTGCTTCCTATTTCTCTTTCAGCACGGATAATGCTTATTAAAATCATACTTTTACCTAAGTTAATATACCTTCTTCAAAATATTCCCTTACTTTTACATAAGGCAGACATAAAATTATTTAACCGATCATCGAATGAATTCCTCTGGAAAGGGAAAAGACCTCGAATTGCTTTAAGTGCATTATCATTTTCTAAAGATTCGGCGGGCCTTGCTTTCCCGAATATTACCCACTATAATATTGCTTCAATCGCAAAACTGGCGGCTGATTGGATTTCAGAGAAAGAATTTTTTACTGTTTCTGCTGGGGAGGCAAACCTTGTCCACCCATTTAACTTAAAAGCTCTCCTACATTGCCCAATTCCACAACTGCCTCCGCTAATTGCTAAAATGCCGACGTTTAAAAATGTGATCCTGGCATGGCAGAAGTTCTGTGTAGAAATTGGTACAATCCCATTTGTTTCGGAATATCTCCCAATTCAGGGATGCCCAGGATTTGCTCCAGGCTTCACATATAAGGTTTTTGAGAGGTGGAAATTGAAAGGGCTGACCTCTTTAAAACAGCTAGTTACTCCCAGTACAACAATAATTAGATCATTCCTCGACATCAGAGCAGAGTATGAGCTTCCTCAAACCGATCACTTTGCGTATTTGCAAATAAAGCATTACATTACAGATCTTAAACTTAAATTCAGCTCGAATTGGACATATCCCCCGTTAAGGAGCTTAATGAACCAATATACTAGCGGGGCTTCGTCAATTTCTTCATTCTACCGGTTGATGTCGCTCCCTAAACACGAGGCCCAACTGGAGAAAATAGTATCTATTTGGAATAATACCTTTCCAGAGCTTAGGCCTCGACAAATCCAAGTAAGCCTGAACTTGTTGAATAAAACAGGAAACGCCTTAGCATGGCGCGAAAGGCACTTAAAAATGATTTATGCTACATATATTACCCCTGACAAATTGTCTAAATGGTATAGAAAAGATATTGGATGTTGGAAATGTCAGGCTCAACAAGCAAATCTCTTACATTGTATCTGGTTATGCCCCAAAGTTCATCAGTTCTGGCTGAAAATACAGTTCTGGTTGAATAAAATATTAGATGTAGAAATTAGGCTAGAGGCCCAAATGGTCATTTTCTTAGTTGAATTTTCACAACAGCAGAAGAACTATAAGCTAATTAATACTGTAATTCTATTAGCTAGGAATGCGCTTCTGACATCCTGGAAGCTCTCCCACCTCCCTTCTTTCATAAAATTTAAAAAAGAAGTATTGAAACAATGTATGGTGGAACAATATGCAATATCTAAGTATAATGACGCTCATATAAAGAGATTCTTAGAAAAATGGGGCCTAGTAATATTGTCACTTCCTGTTCAGGCACAGCAGCAGTTAATTAAGCCCCTTAGCCAATCGGCCTACATGCTTGAATTGATTAATGCGGGCAGATACCCAGCAGCCTGGGTTGAATAGTGAAAGAGCAGAGTGGGTTGGGGGGCAATGCAGTTTTTTTTTTTTTTTTTTTTTTTTTTTTTTTCGGTCTCTTTCTTCTTTTTTCTGTGTCTTCCTTCTCTTTGTTTTTCCCCTACCCTCCCCCCCCCGTAGTGACATCACTTAAAATTATGTTTAAACCTAGGACAGATATCTATGTATTTACGTCCTTATAGAGATTAGCTTTATATATTCTTTGGATAAACTCAAATTACGTGACACACAAGCTATAACTTTCCTTGGTCTCACCCCCTTGAGACATCATTGTACTTTTTATTTTTAAGCTGTGCTTCTTTTTTCTTTTTTTTTTCCCACTTACAAATTATTGTCATTGGCTTAAGTGCTATTTAATTTGTTAACATTTGTCTCTCCGCTGTAAACAATATTGTTTGTAATCTTGTTTCAAGGCTTGTAACAAGATGAATGTGTGTACGTTATCAATAAATAAATTAAAAAAAAAAAAAAAAAAAAAAAGAAGGGACCCTAGTACCTTTGTGAAAATTCTTGGAGCAGTGGCTAATCCGAACGGAAGTGCCACAAACTGGTAATGCTTGTCCAGAAATGCGAACCTTAGGAACCGATGATGTTCCTTGTGGATAGGAATATGTAGATACGCATCCTTTAAATCCACCGTGGTCATGAATTGACCTTCCTGGATGGAAGGAAGAATTGTTCGAATGGTTTCCATTTTGAACTATGGAACCTTGAGAAACTTGTTTAGGATCTTGAGATCTAAGATTGGTCTGAATGTTCCCTCTTTTTTGGGAACTACGAACAGATTGGAGTAGAACCCCATCCCTTGTTCTCCTAATGGAACAGGATGAATCACTCCCATTTTTAACAGGTCTTCTACACAATGTAAGAATGCCTGTTTTTTTATGTGGTCTGAAGACAATTGAGACCTGTGGAACCTCCCCCTTGGGGGAAGCCCCTTGAATTCCAGAAGATAACCTTGGGAGACTATTTCTAGCGCCCAAGGATCCAGAACATCTCTTGCCCAAGCCTGAGCGAAGAGAGAGAGTCTGCCCCCCACCAGATCCGGTCCCGGATCGGGGGCCAACATCTCATGCTGTCTTGGTAGCAGTGGCAGGTTTCTTGGCCTGCTTTCCTTTGTTCCAGCCTTGCATTGGCCTCCAGGTTGGCTTGGCTTGAGAAGTATTACCCTCTTGCTTAGAGGACGTAGCACTTGGGGCTGGTCCGTTTCTGCGAAAGGGACGAAAATTAGGTTTATTTTTGGCCTTGAAAGACCTATCCTGAGGAAGGGCGTGGCCCTTGCCCCCAGTGATATCAGAAATAATCTCTTTCAAGTCAGGGCCAAACAGCGTTTTCCCCTTGAAAGGAATGTTAAGCAATTTGTTCTTGGAAGACGCATCCGCTGACCAAGATTTTAGCCAAAGCGCTCTGCGCGCCACAATAGCAAACCCAGAATTTTTCGCCGCTAATCTAGCCAATTGCAAAGTGGCGTCTAGGGTGAAAGAGTTAGCCAATTTGAGAGCATGAATTCTGTCCAAAATCTCCTCATAAGAAGAATCTTTATTGAGCGCCTTTTCTAGTTCATCGAACCAGAAACACGCTGCTGTAGTGACAGGAACAATGCATGAAATTGGTTGTAGAAGGTAACCTTGCTGAACAAACATCTTTTTAAGCAAACCCTCTAACTTTTTATCCATAGGATCTTTGAAAGCACAACTATCTTCTATGGGTATAGTGGTGCGTTTGTTTAGAGTAGAAACCGCCCCCTCGACCTTGGGGACTGTCTGCCATAAGTCCTTTCTGGGGTCGACCATAGGAAACAATTTCTTAAATATAGGGGGAGGGACGAAAGGTATGCCGGGCCTTTCCCATTCTTTATTTACAATGTCCGCCACCCGCTTGGGTATAGGAAAAGCTTCGGGGGGCCCCGGGACCTCTAGGAACTTGTCCATTTTACATAATTTCTCTGGAATGACCAAATTCTCACAATCATCCAGAGTAGATAACACCTCCTTAAGCAGGGCGCGGAGATGTTCCAATTTAAATGTAATCACATCAGGTTCAGCTTGTTGAGAAATTTTCCCTGAATCTGAAATTTCTCCCTCAGACAAAACCTCCCTGGCCCCCTCAGACTGGTGTAGGGGCACTTCAGAACCAATATCATCAGCGTCCTCATGCTCTTCAGTATTTTCTAAAACAGAGCAGTCGCGCTTTCGCTGATAAGTGGGCATTTTGGCTAAAATGTTTTTGATAGAATTATCCATTACAGCCGTTAATTGTTGCATAGTAAGGAGTATTGGCGCACTAGATGTACTAGGGGCCTCCTGTGTGGGCAAGACTGGTGTAGACGAAGGAGGGGATGATGCAGTACCATGCTTACTCCCCTCACTTGAGGAATCATCTTGGGCATCATTTTCTCTAAATTTTGTGTCACATAAATCACATCTATTTAAATGAGAAGGAACCTTGGCTTCCCCACATACAGAACACAGTCTATCTGGTAGTTCAGACATGTTAAACAGGCATAAACTTGATAACAAAGTACAAAAAACGTTTTAAAATAAAACCGTTACTGTCACTTTAAATTTTAAACTGAACACACTTTATTACTGCAAATGTGAAAAAGTATGAAGGAATTGTTCAAAATTCACCAAAATTTCACCACAGCGTCTTAAAGCCTTAAAAGTATTGCACACCAAATTTGAAAGCTTTAACTCTTAAAATAACGGAACCGGAGCCGTTTTTATATTTAACCCCTTTACAGTCCCTGGTATCTGCTTTGCTGAGACCCAACCAAGCCCAAAGGGGAATACGATACCAAATGACGCCTTCAGAAAGTCTTTTCTGTGTATCAGAGCTCCTCACACATGCATCTGCATGTCATGCTTCCCAAAAACAAGTGCGCAATAGAGGCGCGAAAATGAGGCTCTGCCTATGATTAGGGAAAGCCCCTAGAGGATAAGGTGTCCAATACAGTGCCTGCCGGTTATTTTACATAATCCCCAAGAATAAAATAATTCCTCAAAGCTATGAAGTATTAAAATATGTTTATATATCAATCGTTTTAGCCCAGAAAATGTCTACAGTCTTAAAAGCCCTTGTGAAGCCCTTTTTTTTCTTATGTAATAAAAATGGCTTACCGGATCCCATAGGGAAAATGACAGCTTCCAGCATTACATCGTCTTGTTAGAAATGTGTCATACCTCAAGCAGCAAAAGTCTGCTCACTGTTTCCCCCAACTGAAGTTAATTCCTCTCAACAGTCCTGTGTGGAAACAGCCATCGATTTTAGTAACGGTTGCTAAAATCATTTTCCTCTTAGAAACAGAAATCTTCATCACCTTTCTGTTTCAGAGTAAATAGTACATACCAGCACTATTTTAAAATAACAAACTCTTGATTGAATAATAAAAACTACAGTTAAACACCAAAAAACTCTAAGCCATCTCCGTGGAGATGTTGCCTGTACAACGGCAAAGAGAATGACTGGGGAAGGCGGAGCCTAGGAGGGATCATGTGACCAGCTTTGCTGGGCTCTTTGCCATTTCCTGTTGGGGAAGAGAATATCCCACAAGTAAGGATGATGCCGTGGACCGGACACACCTATGTTGGAGAAATGGCATGGTCTATCTGAATCATGAAAGTTTAATTTTGACTTAAGTGTCACTTTAATATACTTTTTACCTCTGTGATTACCTTGTATCTAAGTCTCTGCATACTGCCCCCTTATCACATATCTTTTGACAGACTTGTATTTAAGCCAAACAGTGATGACTCATAAATAACTCCATGGGAGTGAGCACGTTATCTATATGACACCCATGAACTAGCACTGTCTAACAGTACCAAAATGCACTGAGATAAGAGGTGGCGTTCAACGGTTTAGAAATCAGTTTGAACTTACCTAGGTTTAGCTTCCAAAATAGAATACCAAGACAATAAAGCAAATTTGATTATCAAAGTAAATTGGAAAGTTGTTTAAAATTGCATACCCTTTCTGAATCATGACATTTTAAATTTTGACTGACTGTCCCTTTAATGCCCTTACTACATCCAAATTATGAAGAAGTCTTTCCTTTGAATTTTGAGGATTAGGAGGACAAAGAGAAGGAATTACAATCTCTTGATTGATATTATCAGAATAGAAAAACTTTGGTAAGAAAACATAATTTATGTAAGAACTTATAAATACTTATAAGAACTGATAAATTAATTTCTTTCATAGAGTCCATGAGATAGTGACATATGGAATATACATTCCTACCAGAAGGGGGCAAAGTTTCCCAAACCTCAAAATGCCTATAAATACATCTCCCACCTCATTCATACCTAAGTTTAATGTTTAGCCAAGAAGTGAGGTGTAAAAAATGACTAAAAAGCATACAAAAAGAGGAACTGGAAAAAAAATAATGTGTTTTATACAAAAAATCATAACCACAAAAAATAGGGTGGGTCTCATGGACTCTTGCCACTATGAAAGAAATGCATTTATCAGGTAAGTTCTTACATAAATTATGTTTTCTTTCAGGCAAGTGGCAAGAGTCCATGAGCTAGAGACGTATGGGATATAATACCCAAGATGAGGAATCCATGAGCCACTAGAGAGGGAGGGATAAAATAACAACAGCTAAATCTGCTGAGAAATTAAATCCAAAAAAGAATCAAGTTTTCTTTAAAAATTAAAAAACAAAAACAAATCAAAGGCACTAGAATCAAACTGAGACAACTGCCTGAAGAACCTTTCTATTAAAGACTGCTTCTGAAGTAGCAAACACATAAAAATGGTAAAATTTAGTAAAAGTATGCAAAGAAGACCAAGTTGCTGCTTTGCAAATTTGATCAACTGAAGTTTCATTCTTGAAAGCCCAAGAAGTGGCAACTGATCTAGTAGAATGAGCAATAATTATCTGAGACGGAAACTGCCCCGCCTCCAAATAAGCCTTGTAAATCAAAAGTCAAGAAGCCAGAGAAATAGCCAAGAAGCCAAGAAGCCAGAGAAATAGCAGAGGCTTCCTGACCTTTCCTAGAGCAAAAAATAAATAAATAAAAAGACTAGAAGTCTTTCTAAAATCTTTAGTAGCCTCAACATAATATTTCAAAGCTCTTACCACATCCAAAGAATGTAAAGACCTTTCAAGAGTATTCTTAGGATTAGGACACAAAGAAGGAACAACAATTTCCCTATTGATGTTCTTAGAATTCACAACTTTATGCAACAATTTAAATATAGTCCGCAAAACAGCTTTATCTTGATGGAAAATCAGATAAGGAGACTCACAAGAGAGAGCAGACAATTCAGAAACTCTTCTAGCAGAAGAGATAGCCAAAAGAAATAACACTTTCCAAGAAAGTAATTTAATGCCAAGAGAATGCATAGGCTCAAAAGAAGGAGCCTGTAAAATCTTCAAAACCAAATTGAGACTCCAAGGGGGAGAAATAGATTTAATAACAGGTTTAATATGAATCAAAGCAGTGGATATCAGGAAGTTTAGCAATCTTTCTATGAAATAAAACAGAAAGAGCAGAAATTTGTCCCTTTCAAAGTATTTGCAGACAAACCCCTATCCAAACCATCTTGAAGAAACTGTAAAATCCTAGTAATTCTAAAAGAATGCCAAGTATAATCATGAGCTGAACACCATGAAATCTAGGTTTTCCAAACCCAATAATACATTTTCCTTGAAACAGCCTTATGAGCCTTTATCATAGTGCTAATAACTGAGTCAGAGAAACCTCTATGACTAAGCACTAAGCGTTCAATTTCCATGACTTCAAATTTAGAGATTTGAGATCCTTATGGAAAAACGGCCCTTGAGACAAAAAGTCTGGCCTTAAAGGAAGTGGCCAAGGCTGGCAACTGGACATCCTGACAAGGTCTGCTTATCAAAAAACCTGAGAGGTCAAGTTGGTGCTATAAAAAACACATAAGATTGTTCCATTATGATCTTGGAGATCACCCTTGGAAGAAGAACCAGAGGCGGAAAAATGTAAGCAGTTTGGTAAAACCAAGGAACTGCTAGATCATCCACCATCTCTGCCTGAGGATCCTTGGACCTGGAAAGGTATCTTGGAAGCTTCTTGTTCAGACCCGAGGCCATCATATCTATTTCTGGAGGACTCCACATCTGTACCAATCTGGATGGAGAGACCACTCTCGCGGATGTAAAGTCTGACGACTGAGATAATCCGCTTCCCAATTATCTACTCCTGGGATATGAATCGCAGAAATATGACAAGTTGGATTCCACCCAAGAAAGTATCAGAGATACTTCTTTCATTGTTGAAGGACTGCGAGTCCCCCCTTGATGATTGACATATGCCACTGTAGTGACATTGTCTGTTTGAAATCGAATGTAAAGTTCTCTCTTCAATAGAGGCCAAGCCTGAAGAGCTCTGAAAATAGCACGGAGTTCTAAAATATTGATTGGTAACCTCGCCTCCTGAGGCTCCCAAACACCTTGTGCTGTCAGAGACCCCAGACAGCTCCCCAACCTGAAAGACTTGCATCTGTTGTGATCACAGTCCAGGAAGGACGAACAAAGGAGGCCCCTTGAACAAAAAGGTGATGGTTTAACCACCAAGTCAGAGAGTGTTGAATGTTGGGATTTAAGTATATCAACTGTGATATCTGAGTATAATCCCTGCACCATTGGTGCAACATGCAAAGCTGTAGAGGTCTCATATGAAAACGAGCAAAGGGGATCGCGTCCGATGCTGCAGTCATGAGACCTAAAACTTCCATGCACATAGCTATTGAAGGGAATGAAAGAGACTGAAGGTTTAGACAAGCTAAAACCAACTTCATTCGTTCATGACCTTGCTGAACAAAAGGCAGAATAGTCCTTATAGGCACCATCTTGAAAGTTGGGACTCTTACAAAACGATTTAGAGTTTTCAGATCCAGAATTAGTCTGAATGAATCTTCCTTCTTTGGGACAATGAACAGATTTGAATAAAAACCCAAACCCTGTTCCTGTTGAGGAACTGGAACAATCACCCCTGAAAGCTCTAGATCTGAAACACACTTCAGAAAAGCCTGAGCCTTCACAGGGCTTGTTGGAACATGGGAAAGAACGAATCTTCCCATGGGAGGTCTTATTCTGAAACCTATTCGATAACCCTGAGAAACAATATCCTGAACCCACTGATTTTGGGCAGAATCTGCCCAAATATCTTGAAATAATTTCAATCTGCCCCCCACCAGTTAAACCAGTTTGAGGACCGCACCTTTATGCAGTCATAGGGGCTGTATTTGGTTTCTTCTTATAAGGCTTGGATTTATTCCAATTCGTAGATGGTCTCCATTTGGAACCAGAGGCCTTAGGGGAAGGAGTGTTTTTTTGTTCTTTAATCTGACGAAAGGAACAAAAACGATTGGGAGCTTTGAATTTACCTTTAGATTTCTTATCTTGGGGCAGAAAAACTCCCTTACCCCCAGTGATAGTGGAGAAAATAGAATCCAATTGAGAACCAAATAAATTATTACCCTAAAACGATAGAAATAGTAATCTAGACTTAGACACCATATCAGTATTCCATGATTTAAGCCATAAAGCTCTTCTAGATAGAATATCTAACGACATAGATTAGATATCAATCTTAATAATATCAAATATAGCATCACAAATTAAATGATTAGCATGTTGAAGTAAAAGAACAATGCTAGACAATTCAGGATCTGATAACTGCTGTGCTAGACTGTCCAACCAAAAATTTGGAGCAGCAGCAACATCAGCCATAGAAATAGCAGGTCTAAGAATATAGCCAGTATGTAAATATGCCTTCATAAGATAAGATTCAAATTTCCTATATAAGGGATCCTTAAAGGAACACTCAATCAAAATTAAACTTTAATTATTCAGATAGAGCATGCCATTTTAAACAACTTTCCAATTTATTCCATTAACAAAATGTGCACAGTTTTTTATATTTAAACTTTTTGAGTCACCAGCTCCTACTGAGCATGTGCAAGAATAAGTGTGTATGCATTTGTGAATGGCTGATGGCTGTCACATGGTACGTGTATGCATTTGTGATTGGCTGATGGCTGTCACATGGTACAGGGGGAGTGGAAAAAGACATAACTTTTAAAATTGTCAGAAAAAATATCTACTACTAATTTGAAGTTCAGACTAAGTGCTATTGCATTGTCTTGTTATCTTGCATTTGTTGATTATGCAAATCTACTGTGTTGACTGGTCCTTTAAAAGAAGTATTAGCCTTCATAGGAATAGTAGTATGTTTGGCAAGAGTAGAAATAGCGCCACCAACCTTAGGGACTTTCTCCCAAACCTCTAAATTTGACACAGGTAAAGGATACAATTTTTTAAACCTATAAGAAGGATTAAAAGTACCACCAGGCTTAGACCATTCCTTAGAAATCATATTAGAGATAGCATCTAGAATAAGAAAAACTCCAGGAGTAAGCTCTGAAGTCTTAAAAACAGAATTCAAATGTTTGCTATGCTTGTTATCAATAGGACTGGATTCCTCAATACCTAAAGTAAACAATACTTCCTTTAACAAAGAACTAATATTCAGTGTCTGAAGTAGGATCCTCTGAGCCAGAGAAATCCTCATCAGCAGAAAATACTTCAGTATGCTGTTGATCAATACAAACTTCATCAGATTTATGAGAAGTTAGGAGAGACCTTTTACGTTAATTTATAGGCGGAATAGCAGTCATAGCCTTCTCTATGGCTGCATCAATATACTCTTTTATATCTATAGGAATATCATGTACATTAGACTGTGAAGGTTTAACAGTAGATTTACATTATCAGCATGTAATAATTTTTGATAACAAGTGCCCCATATTTGAGCTGAAGAAGTAAGATCAGCTAATTTACAACATACACACTTAGCTTTGGTAGATTTGTTTTCAGCAACTTGGTTCTTACAGTAACATCAGAGGCAGAATCAGTTTGAGACATCTTGCAAAATGTAACAAAAAAAATAAATAAATAACATTTAAACAAAATATCTAATTTCCTCAAAATAGCAGTTTCAGGAATGGGAAAAAATGCTTATGATAAAATAGTTATATGAAAATAAAATCAAAAGCAAACATCATAGCCCTCTGTAAACAAATAAGAGCAGAGAGCAAAAGAGCGAGAGACTTAATATAACAAATTTTTTGGCGCAAACAAAGATGACGCAAATGCAGAGAAAAAAACTTTTGCCGCCAAAGCTAAGAAGAAATGACACGACTCGCATCATAACAGGCGCAACTTCCTACCAAAAAAATTTGCATCAACAGAGACGCAAGAAATAACGTGACTCGCGTCACAACAAATGCAACCTCCGCGCCAAAATATTTGCGTCAAGAATGACGCAATAAATAGAAGCATTTTGCGTCATCGTGAGCCTAATTTGCTCGCGAAAATTTGAAAAAACAAGTCTGAAGTTACCACTAGCTGGAACCACAGGTAAGAAAAAATTACTAAATTTCTCCCAAAAATATAATTTCCATGCTGAAACTGAGACTGCAAAGGGTAGGCCAATTGAGACAGAACCGTTAGTCAACCAGGCGAGGCAGACAGGGGAGCAAATATCAGTATTCAGGAATAGTAATGTGATCAATCTATCTGAATATACATTATCTGAAATGGAGGTTAGGGTATTGAATTTGGGCTTAGGTTTTGTACCGTCACAAAAGTTCAATTTGTTTAAGACCTTAATCGATGTCAATAAACTGATTAGAGGTTTGACAGTACGGAAATTCTTTCATAATAGCGATGATGATAAAGCAGATTTGAACACTAATGGCAATCTAATGAGACAGAGTGTCACAAATGAACTCACTTTTAGTGTGATAGCTGTGATATTGTGAGTCTTGAGTCTCTTTTGCATGAAGGAACATCAGACGAGTACACAACTACGTATCATACACCCAAATTCAAGGAAACCTCCAGATTTTACCCCATACACTATAGGGGCAATAGATTTTCCAGGAGAGAATTGAGAGGAACCTCACGTTGCTACACCAAGCACCCCCTAAAAAACAGCACAATTTGAATTTCAGGGAGAGAGAAGCTCTGAAAAAATTACAATCTAATGAGGATTTGGTCATTAGGAGTGCTGATAAGGGGGGCTCGGTTGTCGTAATGTCTAGGATGCAATTTATGTCTGAAGCAGAAAGGCAGTTCCATGATACACGTTACTATCAAGTTTTGAGTGGGGACCCCACGAGTAAATATAGGAGAGAACTGGCACAGATCCTGGATGATGGTAGAGAATTGGGCATTTTGGATGGGTCTACCTGTGACTTCCTCCTGGTGGACAATCCAATAGTACCAATTTTTAACCACTTACTGAAGGTCCACAAGTCCCTGGAGGGGGTCACAGGTAGACCTATCGTAAGTGGTATAGGATCACCTCCTTGAAAGGGTCTCTCAGTGGGTAGATAGTATACCACAGTCTTTGGTAGGGGGCCTCACCAGCTTTATACAGGACACAACACATGTCCTGAAACTGATGGAGAATTTAAGCTGGGAAGAAATTGATATGTGGCTGACTATAGATGTCAAGGCCCTATATACCTCCATACAGCATGAGAAAGGCCTAATGGCCATTGAATTCTTCTTGAGAAGGGATGCCGGCTTTTCGGATGAATTAGTCACGTATGTGCTCAGGATTGTGCAATTCCTTCTGACACATAATTATTTCTCCTTCAAGGGGTTTTTTTGTCTCCAGAGATGCGGGACAGCCATGGGCGTGAAATTCGCGCCCTCTTTCGCCAACCTCTTTATGGGGTGGTGGGAGCTGTCCCACATCTATGGAGATGAGAACCCCTTCAGGAGAAATATACAGTTTTTCAGACGGTATATTGATGATTTGCTCCTGGTGTGGAGGGGCACTGAAATTGATGCCAAGGCTTTTGTTTAATGGCTCAACAATAACGACATTGGCCTGGAGAGGAATTGCTGGATAAAAGGGAGCCAAAGAACAAAAAGAGTGGAGAAATTTTCTTTGTAACAGATTACAGTACACAATATAGTAAAATCTGCCAGATAGTTAGGAAACATTTCAAAATGCTGGCGGCAGATGAGGCTTTAATGGATATAGTGGAACAAGGATGCAAATGCTCCTTTAGGAGAGGAGTCTCCATGGGGAATATTTTGGCCCCCACCCAACTCAAGGATACATGTAAGGAGGAGTCTAGCTCCTGGCTTAGATGTAGAGTCTACAGATGTAGTAATATCACATGCAAGGCATGTGAACATTTACGGATAGGTGAAGGTTTTGTATGCAGTGTCACTAACAGAAAGTACAGTCACAAAAAGTGTATGAATTGTAGAACCAAGTACACGGTGTACCTAGCGGGCTGTGAGGCCTGTAACCTACAATACGTAGGGATGACCACAAGGGAGACTAGAGTGCGCATCAGGGAACACCTCTGTGACATCAGGGCTGGCTCCATGACCACCCCACTCATTCAGCATTTTAAAACAGTCCATAATAAAGACAATTCGCATTTCAAATGGACTATAATAGAGAATGTTGACGTTGGGCGAAGAGGGGGTGACAGGGAGGCAGCGCTTGCAAAAAGAGAGGTGTTTTGGATATTCCAAATGAAGACCAGATACCCCACTGGATTAAATTCTACATATGACCTTATAAATCACTGGTATTAGGGGTGATTCACACTGGAAAGAAGAGGAAAACACAATTTATGCTTACCTGATAAATTTATTTCTCTTGTGGTGTATCCAGTCCACGGATCATCCATTACTTGTGGGATATTCTCATTCCCAACAGGAAGTTGCAAGAGGACACCCACAGCAGAGCTGTAATATAGCTCCTCCCCTAACTGTCATAGCCAGTCATTCGACCGAAAACAAGCCGAGAAAGGAGGAACCATAGGGTGTAGTGGTTACTGTAGTTTAAATTTAAAAATTACCTGCCTTAAAATGACAGGGCGGGCCGTGGACTGGATACACCACAAGAGAAATACATTTATCAGGTAAGCATAAATTGTGTTTTCTCTTGTAAGGTGTATCCAGTCCACGGATCATCCATTACTTGTGGGATACCAATACCAAAGCTTAAGTACACGGATGAAGGGAGGGACAAGGCAGGAACTTAAATGGAAGGAACCACTGCCTGTAAAACCTTTCTCCCAAATATAGCCTCCAAAGAAGCAAAAGTATCAAATTTGTAAAATTTTGAAAAAGTATGAAGCGAAGACCAAGTCGCCGCCTTGCAAATCTGTTCAACAGAAGCCTCATTTTTAAAGGTCCAAGTGGAAGCCACAGCTCTAGTGGAATGAGCTGTAATCCTTTCAGGAGTCTCATAGGCTAAGCGGATTAAGCTTCTTAGCCAAAAAGAAAAAGAGGTTGCCAAAGCCTTTTGACCTCTCCTCTGTCCAGAGTAGACAACAAACAAAGCAGATGTTTGACGAAAATCTTTAGTAGCTTGTAAGTAAAACTTTAAAGCACGGACCACATCCAGATTGTGTAACACAAGGATGGAACCACAATCTCTTGATTGATATTCTTGTTAGATACCACCTTAGGTAAGAACCCAGGTTTGGTACGCAGGACTAACTTATCCGTATGAAAAATCAGATAAGGAGAATCACATTGTAAGGCAGATAGCTCAGAGACTCTATGAGCCGAGGAAATAGCTACCAAAAAAAAAAAAAAAAGAACTTTCCAAGATAAAAGTTTGATATCTATGGAATGAAGAGGTTCAAACGGAACTCCTTGAAGAACCTTAAGAACCAAGTTTAAGCTCCATGGTGGAGCAACAGGTTTAAACACAGGCTTGATTCAAACTAAAGCCTGACAAAATGCCTGAACGTCTGGAACATCTGCCAGACGCTAGTGCAAAAGAATAGACAGAGCAAAAATATGTCCCTTTAAGAAACTAGCTGACAATCCTTTTTCCAAACCTTCTTGGAGAAAAGATAAAATCCTAGGAATCCTGACCTTACTCCATGAGTAACCCTTGGATTCACACCAATAAAGATATCTACGCCATACCTTATGGTAAATTTTCCTGGTGACAGGCTTTCGTGCCTGTATTAAGGTATCAATGACTGACTCGGAGAAGCCACGCTTTGATAAAATCAAGCATTCAATCTCCAGGCAGTCAGCCTCAGAGAAATTAGATTTGGATGGTTGAAAGGACCCTGAAGTAGAAGGTCCTGTCTCAGAGGCAGAGACCATGGTGGAAAGGATGACATGTCCACTAGATCTGCATACCAGGTCCTGCGTGGCCACGCAGGTGCTATCAGAATCACTGATGCTCTCTCCTGCTTGATCTTGGCAATCAGTCGAGGGAGCAGAGGAAACGGTGGAAACACATAAGCCAGGTTGAAAGACCAGGGCGCTGCTAGAGTATCTATCAGTGTCGCCTTGGGATCCCTGGAACTGGATCCGTAACACGGAAGCTTGGCGTTCTGGCGAGACGCCATGAGATCCAGTTCTGGTTTGCCCCAACGGAGAATCAGCTGTGCAAATACCTCCGGATGGAGTTCCCACTCTCCCGGATGAAAAGTCTGACGACTTAGAAAATCCGCCTCCCAGTGCTCTACACCTGGGATATGGATAGCTGATAGGTGGCAAGAGTGAATCTCTGCCCAGTGAATTATTTTTGAAACTTCTAACATCTCTAGGGAACTTCTTGTTCCCCCTCGATGGTTGATGTAAGCTACAGTCGTGATGTTGACCGACTGAAATCTGATGTACCTCAGAGTTGCTAACTGAGGCCAAACCTGAAGAGCCTTGAATATCGCTCTTAGTTCCAGAATATTTATTGGAAGGAGAGACTCCTCCTGAGTCCACGATCCCTGAGCCTTCAGGGAGTTCCAGACTGCACCCCAACCTAGAAGGCTGGCATTTGTTGTTACAATAGTCCAATCTGGCCTGCGAAGGTCATACCTTTGGACAGATGGACCCGAGATAGCCACCAGGGAAGAGGATCCCTGGTCTCTTGGTCCAGATTCAGTTGAGGGGCCAAATCTGTGTAATCCCCGCTCCACTGACTGAGCCTGCATAGTTGCAGTGGTCTGAGATGTAAGCGTGCAAACGGCACTATGTCCATTGCCGCTACCATTAAGCCGATTACTTCCATACACTGAGCCACCAAAGGGCGCGGAATGGAATGAAGAACCCGACAGGAATTTAGAAGCTTTGATAACCTGGACTCCGTCAAGGTAAATTTTCATTTCTACAGAATCTATCAGAGTCCCTAGAAAGGAAACTCTTGTGAGTGGGGATAGAGAACTCTTTTCCTCGTTCACTTTCCACCCATGCGACCTCAGAAATGCCAGTACTACGTCCGTATGAGACTTGGCAATTTGGAAGTTTGACGCCTGTATCAGGATGTCGTCTAAATAAGGGGCTACTGCTATGCCCTGCGGCCTTAGGACCGCCAAAAGTGACCCTAGAACCTTTGTAAAGATTCTTGGGGCTGTAGCAAATCCAAAGGGAAGAGCTACAACTGGTAATGCCTGTCTTGAAAGGCAAACCTGAGAAACCGATGATGATCTTTGTGTATCGGAATGTGAAGATAAGCATCCTTTAGATCCACTGTAGTCATATATTGACCCTCCTGGATCAGTGGTAGGATGGTACGAATAGTTTCCATCTTGAACGACGGAACTTTGAGGAATTTGTTTAAGATCTTTAGATCCAAAATCGGTCTGAAGGTTCCTTCTTTTTTGGGAACCACAAACAGATTTGAGTAAAAACCCTGTTCCTGTTCCTCCTTTGGAACTGGATGGATCACTCCCATAACTAGGAGGTCTCGTACACAGTGTAAGAATGCCTCACTCTTTATCTGGTTTGCAGATAATTGTGAAAGGTGAAATCTCCCTTTTGGGGGGGAAGCTTTGAAGTCCAGAAGATATCCCTGGGATATAATTTCCAACACCCAGGGATCCTGAACATCTCTTGCCCATGCCTGGGCGAAGAGTGAAAGTCTGCCCCCTACTAGATCCGTTACCGGATAGGGTTCGTTCCTTCATGCTGTCTTAGAGGCAGCAGCAGGCTTTTTGACCTGCTTACCTTTTTTCCAGGTCTGGTTTGGTCTCCAGACCGTCTTGGATTGAGCAAAAGTTCCCTCTTGTTTATTATTAGAGGAAGTTGATGCCGCACCTGCCTTGAAGTTTCGAAAGGCACGAAAATTAGACTGTTTGGCCCTAGATTTGGACCTGTCCTGAGGAAGGGCACAACCTTTTCCTCCCGTGATATCAGCAATAATCTCCTTCAAACCAGGCCCGAATAGGGTCTGCCCCTTGAAGGGAATGTTAAGTAGCTTTGATTTTAAAGTCACGTCAGCTGACCATGATTTAAGCCATAGCGCTCTGCGCGCCTGTATAGCAAAACCAGAATTCTTAGCCGTTAGTTTATTCAAATGAACAATGGCATCAGAAATAAAATAATTGGCTAGCTTAAGTGCTCTAAGTTTGCCAAGTATGTCATCCAATGGAGTCTCTACCTGTAAAGCCTCTTCCAGAGACTCAAACCAGTACGCCGGAGCAGCAGTGACAGGGGCAATGCATGCAATGGGCTGTAGGATAAAACCTTGTTGAATAAATATTTTCTTAAGGTAACATTCTAATTTTTTATCCATTGGCTCTAAAAAAGCACAACTGTCCTCGACAGGGATAGTAGTACGCTTTGCTAGAGTAGAAACTGCTCCCTCCACCTTAGGGACTGTCTGCCATAAGTCCCGTGTGGTGGCGTCTATTGGAAAACATTTTTCTAAAAATAGGAGGGGCAGAGAACGGCACACCTGGTCTATCCCATTCCTTATTAATAATTTCTGTAAACCTTTTAGGTATTGGAAAAACATCAGTACACACCGGCACTGCAAAGCATTTATCCAGTCTACAAAATTTCTCTGACACTGCAATGGTATCACAGTCATTCAGAGCAGCTAAAACCTCCCTAAGTAACACGCGGAGGTGTTCAAGCTTAAATTTAAATGTAGAAATATTAGAATCAGGTATCTTTCCTGAGTCATTAACATCACCCACTGACTGAAGCTCTCCTTCCTCAGCTTCTGCATATTGTGAGGCAGTATCAGACATGGTTCTTAAAGCGTCAGTATGCTCTGCATTTTGTCTCACCCAGAGCTATCTTGCTAACATCTAAGTTCAGGTAGTCTGGCTAATACCGCTGACAGTGTATTATCCATGACTGCCGCCATGTCTTGTAAAGTAAACGCTATAGGCGCCCTAGATGTACTTGGCGCCATTTGAGCGGGAGTCCCTTGGGCGGGAGTCAAAGGGTCTAACACGTGGGGAGAGTTAGTCGGCATAACTTTCCCCTCGTCAGATTCCTCTGGTGATAATTTTTTTAAAAACAGAATATGATCTTTATTGCATAAAATGAAATCAGTACATTTGGTACACATTCTAAGAGGGGGTTCCACCATGGCTTGTAAACATAATGAACAAGGAGTTTCTTCTATGTCAGACATGTTTATACAGACTAGCAATGAGACTAGCAAGCTTGGAAAACACTTTAAATCAAGTTAACAAGCAAATATAAAAAACGGTACTGTGCCTTTAAGAGAAACAAATTTTGTCAGAATTTGAAAAACAGTGAAAAAATGCAGTAAATCAAACGAAATTTTTACAATGTATGTAATAGGCTAGCAGAGCATTGCATCCACTTGCAAATGGATGATTAACCCCTTAGTTCAAAAAACGGATCAAAAAAACGAAATAGATTTTTTTTTTTTTTTTTTTTTTAACAGTCACAACCAACTGCCACAGCAAGCTGTGGTCCTACCTTCCCCAATAAAAGACTTTGGAAAGCCTTTGAGCCCTTTAGAGATGTCCTATAGCATACAGGGGACTCCTGAGGGAAGCTGGATGTCACAGTTTGTAATTTTAACTGCACCAACTGTAACTTTTATACTATAACAGTGGAAAGCCTCAGTAAAACTGTAACTAGTCAAAATTTAAGCCAGCCATGTGGAAAAAACTAGGCCCCAATAAAGTTTTATCACCAATGCATATATAAAAAACGATTAAACATGCCAGCAAACGTTTATATTGCAATATCATAAGGGTATTACCCCTGGGAGTAAGCATGATACCAGTCGTTATTAAATCACTGTATTCAGGCTTAACTTACATTAATCCGGTATCACCAGCATTTTCTAGTGTTTTCCATCTCTAGAAAAAATTATAACTGCACATACCTGATAGCAGAATAAACTGCACGCCATTCTCTCGCTGAAGTTACCTCATCTGTGTAATCCCCTCAGACATATGTGAGAATAGCAATGGATCTTAGTTACAACCTGCTAAGATCATAGAAACCTCAGGAAGATTCTTCTTCTATTTACTGCCTGAGATAAAATAGCACAACTCCGGTACTATTTACAAATAACAAACTTTTGATTGAAGAAAATAAACTAACTATATTTAACCACTCTCTCCTACAACATCCTAGCTTGTTGAGAGTTGCAAGAGAATGACTATGACAGTTAGGGGAGGAGCTATATTACAGCTCTGCTGTGGGTGTCCTCTTGCAACTTCCTGTTGGGAATGAGAATATCCCACAAGTAATGGATGATCCATGGACTGGATACACCTTACAAGAGAAATTAGTGTGTACGTCATCAATTGCTTATACCTAGGTTTGAGTTATAGACTATTTGTTTTAGGTATAGTCTGCCTAATGTTAGCAATTATATTTGGTGTATTTGTTAAATTTTGGAGGGTTATTAATAACCAAAAGATCCCGCTATATGTAAATAGTGTTCCACAAGGCTCATTATTTGACACAAGCAGAAGTCTAGAGGAATGGTTAACTGGCACTACACACGTATGCTAAGTAAGGAAAAAGAATCTGTGAAACAGATTCCGGTGCTGTCCCTTAAAATTTGGATAAACAGAGGAGAGACAGAAAAGACAGGGGCTTAAATAGCACTCATCCTTACTAGATAATGGTGAAAATAGATATAAAAATTATATACTTTAATATTAAATGTTAAAATAGGGTAGAACACCCCTAAAAATACTCAACCCACTACCATAGAAACAAAAAGCAAAAACTAACACCAAACCGACAGTCACTTTTCTGTTTCCTGGCCGATAACAGGAAACGTCGGCATCAGGTGGCTAAAGTGACTGTACAGTATTGGGGTAAAGTAATTAAAACAAACGCGTTTCGGCTAATACATAGCCTTTCTCAATGCTATACTTTACAGTGTCAAATTGTTTAAGCTGAAGCTCAAGCGTGTATGGCCTTTTATACCGGTCTACAGTTTTACAAACAGCCAATCCAGAGTGTCTAGAGAGAAACGCCTACACATTATCCAATCGTAGTGTGAAACTAGAGACGCCCTCCGTTATGACTGCTATGTGTGGCTAAGAAGTGTAACTTCCGCCATAACCTACACGCTCATTGGGTGACTAGAAAGAGCTAACACAAATGCCCGATTATATGGTACCAATATTGCAATCATATCGTCAACCCAGGGTAACATAATTTATACAGTAAAAAACGATCGATGATCTGTAAAACATCACTCTGTGGCACAGCAATATCTTACCAGTGAATCCTTCACGATCGTGATAAGCATAATAATACCCTGATGTGATCGTCTTAAAAACACCAAAGCTACAACCTGATCCAAATGAACACACTATCTGTTTTCCCAGGATACAAGAATGTTCAAATAGAAATTCAGTATATAAATCCTGAGTACCATATATCGTTGTGAGTGAGATTTGTATTATATGTGTGATTTTCATTTAGGTTTCAGGTTATTTGGCAAATGTTAAGACTATGATCTTGTTAATATAAAGCAGTGTCTGTGTGCACCACTAAACTTTTTTAAAATAGGAAATTGATCAGTAACCCGCAATCTAAATCCTACTTTATACAGTAATGCAATAAAATGTGTACTCTTAAATTCACATTTAAATTGTACTGTATATATATATATATAGGAATGTTCAGATATATATAGGTTATGATCATAAGTTCCGTAATTTTAAGTATGTATGGTGTATTACAGCTGACATATGCATTATATAATGCCATTATGGATCGTGTCAGAAGGACATTAGCATAACCATAATGGACTAGGTTGCCATAGTTTAAAAGGAGCATAAGGTTCCCTAAGAGTCATCCAATTAGATATACACCCAATAATTATTATACTCGTTCATACCATTGGGTATGACAGTATTCAGATTGAAAACCCACTTAGTTTCCATCTGTAATAATTTATTCTCAGTACTTCCCCCTCTTATTCCAGGCTTAAGTCTTTCCAAACCCCAACATTTTAAAGCATTGGTCTTAAGATCAATGAGATCAGTATTGAGACTAACTCAGTATTGGTGTCATGCGATGTAGAATGTAGAAAAAAGGCAGCTCAATTGAAACTAATGCATACAGAAAACCCACGTCTACCAACAATATACTACATGCAAGCAGTTACCATCATCCTGCCACAATTAAAGGGTTACCAATGGGATAATATACACGCCTGCGTAGAAATTGTAGTACTCTAGATAGTTTCAAAAAAGCTGCACATGATCTAAGAAAAAGACTACTTGAAAGAGGTTACTCTAGAAAATTATTGGCTAAAGCCTATAACAGAGCATTGCTGAAAGATAGGGGAGAGTTATTAACCCCTAAAGTCAAAGAGAATAATACTCCCGTGAGATGTATCACTACATATTCCACACAAAGTGATAAAATTACCAACATTTTACAACAACATTGGCATGTCCTTACCAGAGACGAACTATTGAAACCATTGCTACCAGATAGACCTCTATTAACATATAGGCGAGCTAGCAACATCAGGGATACGCTTATAACAAGCCATTATGACAGAAATGCTAAAAAATCACCTATTTATGAAGGTTCTATCGCGTGTGGGCATTGCTCAGTATGCCAGCATATGGTTAAAAAACAAACAATAGTGGATAGATTTGAAAATACGTATAAAATTAAACAACATATCAACTGCCAGAGTACTAATGTCATCTACTGTATCTCGTGTAGCTGTTATTTATACTATGTTGGCATGACAACAAGGAGTATGGGAACACGTATTACAGAACATCTCAGTAATATAAGGACTGCCCAGGGGGATGTAGATAAACATAAACAAATTACAAGTGTTGCTAGACACTTTCTACATGCCCATAATGGGAAGACCAATGCTTTAAAATGTTGGGGTTTGGAAAGACTTAAGCCTGGAATAAGAGGGGGAAGTACTGAGAATAAATTATTACAGATGGAAACTAAGTGGGTTTTCAATCTGAATACTGTCATACCCAATGGTATGAACGAGTATAATAATTATTGGGTGTATATCTAATTGGATGACTCTTAGGGAACCTTATGCTCCTTTTAAACTATGGCAACCTAGTCCATTATGGTTATGCTAATGTCCTTCTGACACGATCCATAATGGCATTATATAATGCATATGTCAGCTATAATACACCATACATACTTAAAATTACGGAACTTATGATCATAACCTATATATATCTGAACATTCCTATATATATATATACAGTACAATTTAAATGTGAATTTAAGAGTACACATTTTATTGCATTACTGTATAAAGTAGGATTTAGATTGCGGGTTACTGATCAATTTCCTATTTTAAAAAAGTTTAGTGGTGCACACAGACACTGCTTTATATTAACAAAATCATAGTCTTAACATTTGCCAAATAACCTGAAACCTAAATGAAAATCACACATATAATACAAATCTCACTCACAACGATATATGGTACTCAGGATTTATATACTGAATTTCTATTTGAACATTCTTGTATCCTGGGAAAACAGATAGTGTGTTCATTTGGATCAGGTTGTAGCTTTGGTGTTTTTAAGACGATCGCATCAGGGTATTATTATGCTTATCACGATCGTGACGGATTCACTGGTACGATATTGCTGTGCCACAGAGTGATGTTTTACAGATCATCGATCGTTTTTTACTGTATAAATTATGTTACCCTGGGTTGACGATATGATTGCAATATTGGTACCATATAATCGGGCATTTGTGTTAGCTCTTTCTAGTCACCCAATGAGCGTGCAGGTTATGGCGGAAGTTACACTTCTTAGCCACACATAGCAGTCATAACGGAGGGCGTCTCTAGTTTCACACTACGATTGGATAATGTGTAGGTGTTTCTCTCTAGACACTCTGGATTGGCTGTTTGTAAAACTGTAGACCGGTATAAAAGGCCATACACGCTTGAGCTTCGGCTTAAACAATTTGACACTGTAAAGTATAGCATTGAGAAAGGCTATGTATTAGCCGAAACGCGTTTGTTTTAATTACTTTACCCCAATACTGTACAGTCACTTTAGCCACCTGATGCCGACGTTTCCTGTTATCGGCCAGGAAACAGAAAAGTGACTGTCGGTTTGGTGTTAGTTTTTGCTTTTTGTTTCTATGGTAGTGGGTTGAGTATTTTTAGGGGTGTTCTACCCTATTTTAACATTTAATATTAAAGTATATAATTTTTATATCTATTTTCACCATTATCTAGTAAGGATGAGTGCTATTTAAGCCCCTGTCTTTTCTGTCTCTCCTCTGTTTATACAAATTTTAAGGGACAGCACCGGAATCTGTTTCACAGATTCTTTTTCCTTACTTAGCATACGTGTGTAGTGCCAGTTAACCATTCCTCTAGACTTCTGTATTATTGATGTGAGAATTGCACTCACATTTTTCTCTTTAACTTGAGCACACACGTATTAAAACTCCTAACTATGGCCTCTTTTGATTTAGGAGCAGAAATGCTCCAATGGACTAATGATATAACAAATCTTACTGCTGATATAAAAAACAAAAGTACTATTGAGAATAATAACATTATGGAATTTGGATCAGGTTGTAGCTTTGGTGTTTTTAAGACGATCGCATCATGGTATTATTATGCTTATCACGATCGTTGAGGATTCACTGGTAAGATATTGCTGTGCCACAGAGTGATGTTTTACAGATCATCGATCGTTTTTTACTGTATAAATTATGTTACCCTGGGTTGACGATATGATTGCAATATTGGTACCATATAATCGGGCATTTGTGTTAGCTCTTTCTAGTCACCCAATGAGCGTGCAGGTTATGGCGGAAGTTACACTTCTTAGCCACACATAGCAGTCATAACGGAGGGCGTCTCTAGTTTCACACTACGATTGGATAATGTGTAGGTGTTTCTCTCTAGACACTCTGGATTGGCTGTTTGTAAAACTGTAGACCGGTATAAAAGGCCATACACGCTTGAGCTTCGGCTTAAACAATTTGACACTGTAAAGTATAGCATTGAGAAAGGCTATGTATTAGCCGAAACGCGTTTGTTTTAATTACTTTACCCCAATACTGTACAGTCACTTTAGCCACCTGATGCCGACGTTTCCTGTTATCGGCCAGGAAACAGAAAAGTGACTGTCGGTTTGGTGTTAGTTTTTTCTTTTTGGTTCTATGGTAGTGGGTTGAGTATTTTTAGGGGTGTTCTACCCTATTTTAACATTTAATATTAAAGTATATAATTTTTATATCTATTTTCACTATTATCTAGTAAGGATGAGTGCTATTTAAGCCCCTGTCTTTTCTGTCTCTCCTCTGTTTATACAAATTTTAAGGGACAGCACCGGAATCTGTTTCACAGATTCTTTTTCCTTACTTAGCATACGTGTGTAGTGCCAGTTAACCATTCCTCTAGACTTCTGTATTATTGATGTGAGAATTGCACTCACATTTTTCTCTTTAACTTGAGCACACACATATTAAAACTCCTAACTATGGCCTCTTTTGATTTAGGAGCAGAAATGCTCCAATGGACTAATGATATAACAAATCTTACTGCTGAGTTAAAAAACAAAAGTACTATTGAGAATAATAACATTATGGAATGGTTTGATTCTTTAAAAGATTTAAAGAAATTTAGAAGGAAACAAATTAAAAAGCAGTGGAATATAGGAATGTACAATTTTTACAAAGACAACAATGTCATTCCTAGAGGTCTGAGATTGAAATTGTTTCCTTCTTTTAGTGATTATAAACCTGAATTCAAATTAAAATGGGAAAGTGCTTTAACTGAATGATCACTCAAACTGATGGGATATTTAACTGAACACGAATTAGACAAACTTAATGAGATTAATGAGGGAATATCTAAACTATGTGATGAACTCAAACAATATGAGTGCAATGAGGAATTTCAAAAGTCATACAACAAAACTAAGGGAGAGGTTGAGAAATTTGCACGTTATATCTCTGAAAGGAAAGAACGCAAAATTGACAGGGACCTTAGTGATTATTCCTCAGACACAATATATACATGGGGTCAGAACAAAACAGCTAGTCTAGATATAGACAATTCAGATAAGGAAGGAGATAGTACTGACGCAGAAGTATCCAATGGTGAAACTCTACCCAAAACTATCTTAAAAAATAGAATTGTACCTCACAAAGTGAATAATACAAATATCCCTTGAGGCGTAGAACACGAAGGGGCCGCAAGCACAAAACCCAGAACCAGGAGACAAGTCAGGTTCAATTACAAACCACAACACAAGAAGAAGTAGATAGCCCTGAACTCAATATTATCAACCTTTCTAATTTAACTCTAACTAATGATCAGATATCAGTCCTAAAAAGAGGCCTGTCTTTTATACCCACACCTAAATTTAACAAATTCGAAGCTATTAAAGATATACACCTCTTTACCCGCAAAATTCTATTGAAGAAATATTTCAGTAACTCTGAATCGAATTCCTTAAATGCCAGTGATCAAGCGGCTATTAATGATTTAATTGCCCTAATAGATGAAGCCATTAGTACTACCTCAGAAGAAGAAAATAGTAGCTGGCGTAAAATTCTCAAGGCCAAATCAAAATTTGTACCTCCTAACACCACGTCACATAATACATTAACCTTTCTCAATTTAGTATGTCAAGACATTTTAGAAATACAAGGTAATGATGGGAGTACCAATCACAATTTGACAAAGGGAGAATGTTTGGCTCTAAAACAACTGAAAAATATGAAAGGAATACAAATAAAAAGTAGTGACAAGGGAGGTAATATTGTCATTTGGCCTGATACAATGTATCGTGAGGAAGCAACACGCCAGTTAAATAATCCTTCAAATTATAAGGCACTTCTGTGTAACCCTACAGATATGTTTTTGAATAGTTATAATACACTTATTCATTCAGCTTTTACTAATGGAATTATAGATCAAAAGGAATTCAAATTTCTAGAAGTCAAAGAACCAAAAACAACCACATTATATTTGCTGCCAAAAATACATAAGGACATATATAAGCCCCCAGGAAGGCCGATAGTGTCTGGGATCGGCTCCCTTACAGAAAAAGCAAGCAAATATGTAGATGCACGCTTAAGATACATTGTAGACTCTTTACCATCTTACACCCGAGATCCAATGCATCTACTTAACAAGATCAATGAGATCAGTATTGAGACTAACTCAGTATTGGTGTCATGCGATGTAGAATCGCTCTACACCAGTATAAAAACACACTGGGGGTGTAGAGCGGTTTCATACTATCTAAACAAAAACACCAGTATGAGTGAGGAGGTCAAAGAATTTCTGCTGAATATGATAGAATTTATATTAACTCACAACTTCTTCGTATTCAATGATAAATTCTATCTGCAGATCTGTGGAACTGCCATGGGCACTTCATGTGCCCCAACATATGCGAATATATATCTGGGCTGGTGGGAGGCAACAGGAGTGTTTAATGAAAACCTAAAATATCTTACTCAATATGTCTCCCACTGGTCCAGATATATAGAAGACATTCTATTTATATGGAATGGCCCAGAGAATCTCCTCAAAGATTTCATTGATATTCTTAATGATAATCCATTTGGATTATACTTGACATCTACCATACAAAAATCTAAAGTAGAATTTCTAGATCTTACTATCCATAAGAAAGGCAGCTCAATTGAAACTAATGCATACAGAAAACCCACGTCTACCAACAATATACTACATGCAAGCAGTTACCATCATCCTGCCACAATTAAAGGGTTACCAATGGGAGAATATACACGCCTGTGTAGAAATTGTAGTACTCTAGATAGTTTCAAAAAAGCTGCACATGATCTAAGAAAAAGACTACTTGAAAGAGGTTACTCTAGAAAATTATTGGCTAAAGCCTATAACAGAGCACTGCTGAAAGATAGGGGAGAGTTATTAACCCCTAAAGTCAAAGAGAATAATACTCCCCTGAGATGTATCACTACATATTCCACACAAAGTGATAAAATTACCAACATTTTACAACAACATTAGCATGTCCTTACCAGAGACGAACTATTGAAACCATTGCTACCAGATAGACCTCTATTAACATATAGGCGAGCTAGCAACATCAGGGATACGCTTATAACAAGCCATTATGACAGAAATGCTAAAAAAAATCACCTATTTATGAAGGTTCTATCGCGTGTGGGCATTGCTCAGTATGCCAGCATATGGTTAAAAAAACAAACAATAGTGGATAGATTTGAAAATACATATAAAATTAAACAACATATCAACTGCCAGAGTACTAATGTCATCTACTGTATCTCGTGTAGCTGTAATTTATACTATGTTGGCATGACAACAAGGAGTATGGGAACACGTATTACAGAACATCTCAGTAATATAAGGACTGCCCAGAGGGATGTAGATAAACATAAACAAATTACAAGTGTTGCTAGACACTTTCTACATGCCCATAATGGGAAGACCAATGCTTTAAAATGTTGGGGTTTGGAAAGACTTAAGCCTGGAATAAGAGGGGGAAGTACTGAGAATAAAATTATTACAGATGGAAACTAAGTGGGTTTTCAATCTGAATACTGTCATACCCAATGGTATGAACCAGTATAATAATTATTGGGTGTATATCTAATTGGATGACTCTTAGGGAACATTATGCTCCTTTTAAACTATGGCAACCTAGTCCATTATGGTTATGCTAATGTCCTTCTGACACGATCCATAATGGCATTATATAATGCATATGTCAGCTGTAATACACCATACATACTTAAAATTACGGAACTTATGATCATAACCTATATATATCTGAACATTCCTATATATATATATATATATATACAGTACAATTTAAATGTGAATTTAAGAGTACACATTTTATTGCATTACTGTATAAAGTAGGATTTAGATTGCGGGTTACTGATCAATTTCCTATTTTAAAAAAGTTTAGTGGTGCACACAGACACTGCTTTATATTAACAAGATCATAGTCTTAACATTTGCCAAATAACCTGAAACCTAAATGAAAATCACACATATAATACAAATCTCACTCACAACGATATATGGTACTCAGGATTTATATACTGAATTTCTATTTGAACATTCTTGTATCCTGGGAAAACAGATAGTGTGTTCATTTGGATCAGGTTGTAGCTTTGGTGTTTTTAAGACGATCGCATCAGGGTATTATTATGCTTATCACGATCGTGACGGATTCACTGGTAAGATATTGCTGTGCCACAGAGTGATGTTTTACAGATCATCGATCGTTTTTTACTGTATAAATTATGTTACCCTGAGTTGACGATATGATTGCAATATTGGTACCATATAATCGGGCATTTGTGTTAGCTCTTTCTAGTCACCCAATGAGCGTGTAGGTTATGGCGGAAGTTACACTTCTTAGCCACACATAGCAGTCATAACGGAGGGCGTCTCTAGTTTCACACTACGATTGGATAATGTGTAGGCGTTTCTCTCTAGACACTCTGGATTGGCTGTTTGTAAAACTGTAGACCGGTATAAAAGGCCATACACGCTTGAGCTTCGGCTTAAACAATTTGACACTGTAAAGTATAGCATTGAGAAAGGCTATGTATTAGCCGAAACGCGTTTGTTTTAATTACTTTACCCCAATACTGTACAGTCACTTTAGCCACCTGATGCCGACGTTTCCTGTTATCGGCCAGGAAACAGAAAAGTGACTGTCGGTTTGGTGTTAGTTTTTGCTTTTTGTTTCTATGGTAGTGGGTTGAGTATTTTTAGGGGTGTTCTACCCTATTTTAACATTTAATATTAAAGTATATAATTTTTATATCTATTTTCACCATTATCTAGTAAGGATGAGTGCTATTTAAGCCCCTGTCTTTTCTGTCTCTCCTCTGTTTTGACACAAGCAGAAGCCTTTAGAATGTCTAGGTTTAGCGCAAGGCCATTGTTAATTTGTTAATTTTCTAAATAGGATGTGAGTGCCTTACAATCATTTGTGTCGATATATAGTAGTCACAATCCACTCCTTTATGCAGTTTATAGTTTATTCCCTTTATATAGTTTATTCAATTGTCATATGTTAGCTAATTTAAGTATGAGTAAATACCTTCTATTCACAGGTTTAATACAAGGTAACAGGTTAAGCAAACACATTATGAAGCATTAGGTTTAACAGGCAAGCAAGAGTTAAACCAATTAGTGCCCTTCAGCCAATCCAATGTTTTTAAACCCTTTATTAGGCCTATCAGTAGTAAGGGATTCTGAGAGCTATGAATACGGCAACCAAGCCGACACTTACTGAAGGGCATGTTCGTGTCAATACTGTTACCATACCTGTTTTATGGTTAATAAAGTTAATCATCTTTTTCTGCGGCTCTGGACTTTACTTTTGTTATTTACACTTTGAGCCGATATTTGGAGTTCGCAGTTTTCATCCCAGTACCTGTGGTATTTACTTGCCAGGATACAGACGAGGTGGTCGAGAGAGGTCTGTTGACCGACCACGGAGAATCTGGGATTCCTTACCCCCCCGTAAGCCGGCATCCGATGATGACGTAAAACCTGAGAGTGTGAACAGGCGGTGTCCGAGGAAGCGGCTTGTTAGAGCGAGGAGGCTCCAAGCAAGGCAAACATAACAATAACCGCCCAGGGACCAAGTCACTCGCACGGCATCCTACGAATAGGTGAGCACGTTGGGTTCGTAAGCCGTGAAGATGGGGGCAAGTGAAATACTATCTACCGACATACATCCACATTTCTGGTATCCACACTTGACACGACTTTACAAGGTTTTTTCCTCTTGGAGAGCGTTGTTTATTGAAATAAACATAGACCTGACTCATGGCAAATATATGCAATATATATTAAAACTTTAAAATATAAAGTGCCAAACATAGCTGAGAGTGTCTTAAAAAAAGATATATACTTACCTAAAGACACCATTCACATTTAGCAGACAGCCAAACCAGTACTGAAACATATCAGCAGAGGTAATAGTAGAGGAGTATAATGTCGATCTGTAAAGGGAGGTGGCAGATGAATCCCCACAACCGAATTTACAGAGAGCCTTAGAATAGATTTTCTATAGGTGATAACATGGCATCATCAGGCAATACTCCCTTCACATCCCTCAGACAAACACTGTACTTTGAGAGGAATTGGGCTTCAAAATGCTTAGAAGCACCTTTCACAGAAGAAATCAAGCACAACTTGATTCACCATCCTCCAACGAAGGCAAAGTTTGTAAAACTAAGGTATGAGTAAGGTGGGAGGTGTATTTATAGGCCTTTTGAGGTTTGGGAAATTTTGCCCCCTCCTGGTAGGAATGTATATCCCATACGTCACTAGCTCATGGACTCTTGCCACTTACATGAAAGAAATCAAATTTTGTTCTTAAAACAGATTTATCTTGGAGAAAAATAAGATAAAGAGGATCACAAGAAAGAGCTTGTAACTCAGAGACCCTTGGCCTAAGACATTAAGATAGCAATATTACAATTATAAATGCTGTTTCTACTAGGTACATGCAGAGAGGGGCTTTAACCAAACAGAATAACAAGTTCACTAATGAGAGTAGAATTTCTGGGAAAAGTTATGAGGGTATGTCTGAGATGTGGGTCATAAGATGTATGATATATGGGGTTGAGAGTAAATGAAAGAGACCTGTGTGTGGAGGAAACGGGTAACTGGAACATATAACAGTGAAACCTCTTTTTATTACCTTTGACTTAGTGAGGATAAGAATGGTCCCCAAATTACTATGTAAACCATAAAGTAATTTATCTATTCTGAGTGAATTGTAGTAAAGTGGGGGTTAGTATGATGGTTTTATTTGGGGAGAGGGAAGTTCAGCGGGCAAGAGCCGCTCTAGATGAGAAGGAGAAGAGAGGGGGCGGAGCCTGTTAAGATGGAGATCTGGGAGGGCTTTTGGGTCTCTAGGTGTATTAAGTATAATACATCTGAAGGAACTTCCTGAGGAAATTATGTATAGGGGGGGTAAGCTAATATATACTGTATGTTACTTAGTTTGGGTGCTCAACCAGGGGCAGTATAGACAGTGTTTATATAAATAGGATAGGGGTAAATATATTACTTGATGTAAATGCTTAAGCATAATACATGGTCATAATAATGGGGGTGGAGCGGTGAAATAAACCTTGGCTGCCACTTCAGATAAGCTTCACGTATGCGGTCTAAGCACTATAGACAGCAGCTCTTGCATGGGCATAGATTTGGGTTTCTAATGGCTGGGTCAGACCTATTGGCTGGCTATAGAAGGATAGGATTCCTTGAGATCTCAGGAAATACATGAGTTACTATCCGTTACATCATCAGATAATAATATATAAAATTAGCTAGCGTGGTGTGAGTGGTTGCGCCATGAGTTTTAATAATATATTTATAAAGGAAGATATATTCACTTGGGACATAGGTAGGTAATATTTTAAACCCTGATATACTAATTATAGTGGAGTATTAATGTATCCCTAGGGAGCTAAAGAAGTTAGGCGAAAATTGCTATGCGTAATGAGGGAGATGGATAAGTGCTGCTGAGCTTTTATGTTCAAGTAGAAGTGGGGGAATATGTCTGGATAGGTAGCAGTATCAAAATAATGTTAGGTGTAATAAAGGTAACGTGAGCATGCGTGTAGAGTTCAGGAAGGAGAGTTTATTTGAAAATACTCAAGGTGTTAATCTGACATTTAGTTGAATAGTATTACTGCAGGCAAAAAGTCTGCTATACTGTTCTGGCTAATATATACTAAGCAACATGGTAATGAAGGATGTGCGTACTAACTTGGCAAGGATAGATAAGGAAACGATGCCGCTAATGAGGAGACTCCAGTAATGAAGTGTAAGGAGGAAATAGGAGGATATATATATATATATATATATATATATACTTATATTGAGATTTGTGTCTAGGGTTCATTGGTGCGTATGGTACAAGGGTAATGCAACTATGATCTCAGTAGTATGCTAATTCATTTTACTCTTGACTAAACTAGCCAATACACGCCCATATATAGAGAAGAAAATATTAAGGATGCTAGCGGCTACAAATATATACTTTTTTTTTTTTTTTTAAGAGGAGATGTATAGGGAATACCATATCTACAACCATGGAGCCTTAAATTGAGCTTCAAAATTACCATATTAGCAATGTTTTAATTAGTGATGTTAAATATGTGGTGGTAGTCTCAGGTTGAATGTATAGGAAAAAATAACATGTTCCAATGATACAACTGTATACAGCGCCACTTAACTTATGCTTGGTTTTATTTCATGCTTACCTCATGGTGTATGTGGAGAAGGGGTGGACATAGATTGAAGCTAACTTTGTCTGAACTTAGGAAATTAATACTAGTAAAAATAATGTATTTCTCATGTTTCTGCTATATAGGGGAATCTAAACTCTTATGCATACACAACAACAGCAAGGGAAGAAAAAAAAAATGACATAATGATATAGGCAGACATATTGACTCAAATATTCAAATTGTATTAATAACAGATCTAAACCTGTGAAAAAGATTGCTCCATAGATGGGTCATAAGAAATATTATTGTGCATATGCACAAAGTAGTTAGATAAGAGCATAGGCCCTCACACTTATAGAAAGATATAAGATATAATAAGTCCAACATCCAACTAGATCCTAAGCCCAGCCTTTAGTTACAAAATATTTATATATAGTAATGATACCCGGGCTTACTGGGGAGTTTAAAATATAAGAACTTTAACAAACAAGGTCCTCAAACATGCAGGATGACAGCGTCCACATGAGCATAACAGTAATAACATTTCTGAATATGGTATTATAGGATAACAAAATATGCATGTATAAATATAAGATTCATAGCCCTATGTCATAGATTACAGGAATTTGATTTAGAAGCGTGGTTAAGCTATAGATGTGACATGGTCTGAGTGAACCAATCCATATCTTATGGGTGTTATTGTGCTTAGAGGCCTACAAATCTGTACAGCCTCATCATATATTGTTGCAGGCATAGACCCCTGACAGTAACAACAAACAAATCTATTATAAACCAGTGATGCCGCAACATGTTTCAAGTGTCCAACACAGTTATGCTGCCATAACTAGTAGTAAATAGAGTATAACATTAATAGTTTGTCAGGTAAACAGAGACATAAGGGCAGTGGATTATAGTAAAATACTAGAAAAGTATGCAAATTTGGTAATAAGCTCCTCTATGCTTTGGAGCTATAGCTATGGGACTGGCATAAACCACTCATATAAGTTGCTAGTACATTACTTGAAAGATCTCCAACATTTAAATGCACAGAGACGGTAACCAATATATAAAAAAAATAAAACAGTAGTAAACAGGGATATGACCCATTTAGTGCAGCCATGTACTTCTACAAACGTCATCAAAGTATATTGTATTAGACAAACTAGGGAATAAAACTGCAAGGCATTAGTAAATAACAGGGGAGCTTGAAAGTAACAGCAAGTTCAAACCAGCTCATGGTGGAGAGTTCAGAAATAATCAAACACGTCGCCGCCATAGTCAAAGTCACTCAAAAGCCCTCAGGGTTCTAGCCGATGCCTACCCTGTACAGCTTGGCTGAGATGTCTGACTGCTGCTGTCCGCAGATGAGAAGGGCTGACTGAGCTCTGCCAAAGAAGAAGCGGTGTAAGTCCATAAACCTCTGAGTCATTGTATTGCGGTCTGCTGCTGCGCTTGGGCAAATCCAAATAGAGCAGCCTAGCGATGAGGAAGTTACCACTGAAGTAAGGTGTATACCTCTCCGGGTTGCTTTAGTTGCAGGCGATAGTATCTGCGTATGGCTGCTAGTGACAGCGAGAAGTGCTTGATGGCGCAGAAGGTTGGAGCTCCTTAGCGTTCCCGTCGATAAACCGGTAGGGGCAGTTCCATTCCCCGCTTTCAAAACAATATGCTCAGGAGGTGAGGGACGCCGGGGCCCCAAGGCGCCGCCACCCCCCGGCATGGCCATGCAGATGGGCACTTGAGTAGGACAAGCCAGAAGCTTGTCGTCTGCCTGTCGGAGCGCCAGACTGGGTAAACGCTCAAGTATGCTGCAGCACCCATCAAGAAACAGATGGATCTTCTCCATAATTTGCTCCGCTGTTAACATGCCGGAAAATAGTAGTGGGCTCCAGGGATGTATTAAAGATAGGTCCAAGATGGCCGACTTCAGAGCCTCTTGCTAGCAGGTTACCCACGAGATTTTTGAATGTCTATCACTCTGGCAGAGCTCTTAGTAGTAGAAATAGATGCGCAGATCGTTTGTATTAAGCAATCTTCATAATGGAGCAGATATTAAGGCTGGAGCAGACCTGGAAATTAACTTTTGTATGCAATGTAGCCGGAGCTACTGAAATGTGCATCATCCATGCTACTCTGCTGGCTCCGCCCCCCCTAGGCAGACATATTCAGAACTATCAGCCAAAATCAATTCCTAAAAACTATGTCTGAGAACAGTCCTGGTGTGTAATAACAATATTCCCTCTGGGTAAAACAAATGTCTATGTCTCTGTGAGAGAAGTAATCCTTAGACCTGCTTTTGAGAGATGGGATGTTGCTGGGGATTTTACCCGATGCCTAACCTACAGCAGAACATAGAAAGAATGGCACTGGAGACTCTCACCCATAGAACAAGTAGTTGTTTCCGTCTTCTGGGGACTGTGGAGGATCTCATGTAGAGTGTGACTGTCAGGAGGCTCAGGGGACAGCGCAACTGGAGCAACATTAAGCAGCCCTCGTCTGGGAACAGGGCAAGTATAGTGGGGTCTGTAGGAGTTAAGGCTGAGAACCTGTGATGTATTAGGCTGGACTCCGCAGCTGTGTTCCATCTACTGTCTCGACCGTCCCAAGCATCTGAGTAGGAGCTAAAGAACATATGCGCTATATCTAGGGGTATGTTAGCTTCGGAATTCAGTTAATTTTTAGACTGAATCTGGAGTATCCCAACAATTGGCCGTATCACCGGAAGGCCAGATGACAGTTTCAGTGAGGCCATCGGAAAGCTACTACCAGCACTTGAAACTGATTTGCGACTTGGACTCATCTTCCCTCGGTCCTGCAAGGTAGAATTGACATATTAATCTATGGGAGTTAGTTCCTCCATTACTCTCGCTTGTGGCTTGTCTCTTGCTAATGCATCACGCAGTCTGGAGGAAGCTTGTGTCTGCAGCGGCTGCATCGCTCCGTTTATCATTAAGGGTCGCCGCAAGAGAGTCAAACTGTCTCTCCATCTTGTTGGCTAGTAGTCATAGCAAGTCCACTATTGTGACAGCCATCATGAGGTATGACTGGGCACCCTGGTTGCAACTTAAATGCATTGCTCCTCTGCAAAACTCGGGTGTTCAGCTTTAATAGTCGCTGTTCAAGCAGTATGTGTCTCATGGTATACTTGGGGACCGGGGAGTAGGCAGAGTAAATTTGTTGCAGCCTTCAGTCACGATCTGTCCGCTTAGGGCACTGAGCTCCGCGCGGTCTGCAAAATGTCAGTACCTTAGATGGGTTGTGTGTAAGTTATGGGCGATAGAGGAAAGCTCTGTGTAGGTGAGTTTAGATCCCTTCTTCTCTACCGGATTTTGTAGTACTGATCTCCAAAGCATTAAAGAGTAGTTTTACGAATTCTTGGGCACTATTGAGCGGTCTAGTTAATGATTAAAGATAATATATGAGCAGAGCTCCCTCAATGTGCGACCGCTCAGATGCCTGGCTTGCTCCGCCCCCCGAGAAATTGGTTTAAATCACCAGACGGACTGAACAAAATTCTAAATGTCAGGTAGTTTTGCAGGTAGTTTTTTTGTGAAATAGCATAGACAAAGCTGAAATCTGACCTTTTAAAGAGCTTGTAAATAAACCTTTATCTAAACTCTTTTTTAAAAATGGAAGAATCCTAGGAATTCCAAAACAATGGCAGCTGAATTCATTCTTCTTATACTATAAAATATTTTTTTTCCATATTTTGTGATATATATTTGATTATATATACCTTACTCACACACATCTTCAACCTCTCCCTCAGCACTGGTATATTTCCCTCATCTCTAAAACATGCACTGGTCACACCTATCCTTAAAAAACCTTCTCTTGATCCAACCTCCCTATCCAACTACCATCCTATTTCGTCCCCATCACTCCATAGAGACAGCAATTATCAAGGTTAACAATGACCTACTTACAGCAAAATCCAAAGGACAATTTTCTCTGCTTATCCTCCTTGATGTGTTTGCAGCCTTTGATACTGTTGACCCCCCTCTTTTGCTCCAAACCCTCCAATCCTTCGGCATCTGCGACACAGCTCTCTTGTGGTTATTTTCCTATCTATCTAACCATACCTTTAGTGTAGCCTTCTCTGGAGCATCCTCTGCCCTGTTACCACTTTTTGTTGGGGTACCTCAAGGCTCTATCCTCGGTCCCCATTCTCTTTTCAATCTACACATCATCATTAGGTTCCTTAATAAAGTCCCACGAGTTTCAATACCATTTGCATGCTGATGACACCAAAATCTATCTCTCTGCACCAGACCTACTTTCTTCTTTACTAACCTGTGTCACTAACTGTCTTTCTCATATCTCATCTTGGATGTCTTCTCACTACCTTAAGCTAAATCTCTCCAAAACTGAACTCCTTATTTTTCCCCCTTCCTCCAAAATCTCCACCCCCATTTTTCTATAACTGTTAATAATTCAGTTACCCCTACCCCGCATGCCCGATTTTTTTGGGGTCACACTTGACTCAGACCTTTCTTTCACTCCTCACATTCAGTCCTTGGCTAAAGCCTGCCACTTCCACCTTAAAAACATCTCCTTACACAAGACACAACTAAGATTTTAATCCACTCTCTCGTCCTTTCCAGACTATTGCAACTCCGTCCTCTCTGGTTTCCCTAGCTGCTGCCTAGCTCCTTTACAATCCATAATGAAAGCCTCTGCCAGACTCATCTTCCTTACACATCACTCTTCATCTGCTGCACCTATCTGACAATCCATTCACTGGCTTCCTCTTGCCTCCAGGATTAAACACAAAATCATCACTCTGACATACAAAGCCCTCAACTGCACTGCTCCCCCCTACATTTCTGACCTTGTCTCCAGATACTCTCCCTCCCGTCCCCTTCACTCTGCTCACAATCTCCTACTCTCCTCCTCTCTTGTTACTTCCTCACATTCTCGTTTAAAGGACTTCTCCAGACTGGCTCCATCTTGTGGAGCTCCCTGCCTTGCTCCACAAGACTCTCCCCTAATTTTAACAGCTTCAAGCGCTCCCTAAAGATTTTACTATTCAGGGATGCATACAACCTACACTAACCTTTCCTAACTCCATTGCTTTCCCCTTGAACCCCTAAGAATATAAGCCTATGAGCCAAGCTGTTTGTAGATCGCCTTCATAAGAGCCGACTACAACAGTGCAACTCTCGGCAGGGCCCTCTACCCATTTGATCCCTATAAATGTTATCTTGTATACCGCCTATGCTTATAGTGCTGCAGAATCTGTTGGCGCTCTACAAATAGATGATAATAATAATAATATATTTCTAGAAACCGGCTGTAAGAAATAGTTTACTATGTATAAAATATTATTATTATTATCTTTTATTTAAATAGTGCCGCAAACTTCCATATTTACATAGGTTTTGATCATGTATATGTTACGGGTAGAGTAAAATATTTGGTAATCCTAGGATTATCCGGGTAAAACTGACATTACCTAAGCGGCTGTGGGTAAAGTCCAATGTAAGATTATAAGATTATCGAGTCACTGCATCAAACATATGTATATATATATATATATATATATATATATATATATATATACACGATGCACGTTAATTCCCTCATCTTCACTATCTTTTTTGGCTCCACCTGGGGGTTCAAGGGGGGAAAACCTCATTCCCCAAGGTTCACATGGGTGGATGCCAGAGTATCGGTGGGGCACCTTCCTTGAGCCCCCAAGGCGGAGGCAAAAACCAATAGTGTAGATGGGGGAATTACAGTAAATCGGGCTTTACCCACAGCCACTTGGGTTATGTCCGTTTTACCCCGGTAATCCTAGGATTACCTGGATATCTGAATTTACCCATATTTAAATTTATTTATAAGCCAGAAAGGAAGCCAAACAATAGGGGCTTAGCATAGATATGTTAATTTACAGTTGGTCTCCCAATACTGTGAGAATTCAAATCAAAAGTTATATGGCCAGCTTTTAGACAGTTAGGTGTCAGGAACTTCCTACCCCCAAAGAGACATCCTGAGTTTGCTGTAGGAGGGAATGGCCTAACTAGTTATGTTAATATATACATATACAGTTGGAACTAGTTGTGTATAGACTGCTGAGAGTAGGAGCAGAGGTTCTGGGGCTTGCCATGACTGGAACTTTGGAGACAGGATGCAGTTTTGGACAGTGCAGAGTGGAACTTTGGGAGCCCAGCAGTCTGAAGATCCTGAGTGAACCTTGGACCAGAGAATAGTCCTGGAGCAGTCCCTAAAGATCAGAGACCCACAAGCTGGAAGTATAACACTGGCCCATAAGAGAGTGAGACTCAAATATGTTGATTCTAGTACAGTGTTTTTTGCACTTTGTGTATGTTTGTATGTTGTTTTCTTCAACACAACTCATGTAACAGTGTTTTAATTTCTGTATTTCTGTACAAAATATAACATTTGTTTATATTTATCCCTTTTGTGTATGTCTTGACTTTATCCCCTGTTTCATAGTGAATTTCTTACACAGCTTTCCTGCCAGAATTAAGGTTTTTTACGACCTTATCTGAGAAACACCTCTATTTTAGAATTAGGCATTCATTCTCAAAGCCTTCAAACTAAGAGACTCAAGATCCTGATGATAAAAAGGACTTTTGAGTAGATCACGTCTTTGAGTAAGAGGACACAAAGGGCAGCTGGACATCAGAATCAGATTCAAGAAACAAGTTTTGCAAGGCAAAGTTGAAGCAATCAAAATTACATATGATTGCTCTTGATCCGAGATATTGCCCTGGGCAGAAGAACGTTTGGAGAAAATTTTAAGTCAGGTGAAATGTCCATGGAGCTGCTAGAGCATCCACCTTGAAGTTTATTGTTAAAGAGAAAAGCCATTAGGTCTATCTATGGAAGACTTCATCGATTTACTATCTGATTGAACACTTCCTGATGTAGAGACCATTTCCCTAGATGAGCAGATTGACCCCCAACATATAAGACACTGTAAGGCACACAAAATCTTTAAATTTAGGAGCAAAATCTGAAGCGCTCCCTTATACCATACAAACAGAGGGAGGACAGACTCCTTTAGAGGCAAGAACAGCACTAGACTAATTTGAGTGCATAAAGAGAGCCATACAAAGTTGCACAACTGTCAGGGTGCCAGGAATCAGACTGAGACGAGAAGTGCAAAAATAATCACACCTTTATTAATAGCAAAAAAACAATAAAAAGTCCACAAGTAAATAACAAGCCAGAAATCAAAACCAGAGCTAGTAGTCAGATGAGCTGAGACAGGAGCCAAAGCGAGTAGTCAAACGAGCCAGAATCATCAACAAGGAGAACAGCAGAGTCAGGCACAAGCCAGGGATCAGGAACCAGGAGGGACGTCAGACAGCCAGGTAATACACAGGAGCTCTCACAAACAGGTCTGAGACAACACAAGGGCAAAGCATACTGAACAGAGGCCCTTTAAATAATAAGTGATGACATCACAATTCTGAAACTGCATCCTGTCTCACATGGATGATGTACACCAGTCTGGCCATAAAAGGAAGTGCAGGAAATGAGCAGCATCACACAGTATGCACCAGAGTCAGCAAGAGAGGTGAGTAAAATGGTTGCCAGCAGCACATGGCAAACAAAACAGGCGAAAAACCCTGACAGTACCCTCCCCTCAACGACCAACTTCTTCAAGGCAATGCAATGTGACATTTTAGAAAAATGGTCAACCACCATAAGGATAACAGTATTGCCATTGGAAACAGGGAGCTCGACAATGAAGTCCATGGAAAGATGTGTCCAAGGACACGCACCATTAGCAATAGGTTGAAGAAGACCCACAGGAAGATGTCGAGAAGTCTTATTCTGTGCACAAACTGAGAAGGAGGCAACATACGCAGCAACATCAGAACGAAGACCTGGCCACCAGAATTTTCGAGTGACAGACCAAATCATTTGGTTCTTGTCTGGGTGACCTGCGGCTTTAGGATAGTGGTAAGTGTGTAAAAGTTTAGATCGAAGATTCTCAGGAGCAAAACACTTACCACTAGGTTTCTCAGGAGGTGCATTGGTTTGTGAAGCCAGGATCTCCTCCCCCAAAGGAGAAGTCAAATTAGTACGTATGGTAGCCAAAATATGGTCAGGAGGTATAACTGGAGTAGGTACAGACTCCTCCTTGGACAGAGGGGAAAATTGTCGAGAGAGGGCATCAGCCCTAACATTCTTACTACCAGGCTGGTAGGAGACAACATAATTAAACCAAGACAAAAATAGCGCCCATCTGGCCTGTCGGGGCGACAAACGTTTTGCTTCAGATAGATAAGTTAAATTCTTGTGGTCAGTAAGAATGAGCACTGGCACGCTAGTACCCTCGAGAAGATGCCTCCATTCCTTGAGTGCCAAAATTATTGCCAGTAATTCCCTGTCGCCAATTTCATAATTGCACTCTGCTGGAGACAATTTCTTAGAGAAGAAACCACATAAGTGCAAGGAACCGTCAGGCATAGGACGTTGAGACAAGAGGGCACCTACTCCAGTCTCAGACGCATCGACCTCAAGAACGAAAAGGCAGGACAGGGTTAGGATGAGCCAGAACTGGAGAGGCAGCAAAGGCAGTCTTAAGACTATCAAAGGCCTTAATGGCAGTAGGTGACCAATGGAGTGGATCATTCTCTTTACGGTCATGTCTGTGATAGGTTTGACCAAGGAAGAAAAGTTTTTAATACACTTTCTATAGTAATTGGCGAACCCCCAAAAAACATTGAATAGAACGAAGACCAACTGGGCGAGGCCACTGCAGAAATGCAGATATCTTGTCAGGATCCATGGAGAACCCTGCAACGGAGATAACATAACCTAGGAAGGTTACTTGAGTCTGATGGAACTCACATTTCTCGAGTTTACAAAACAGACCATTCTCAGTTAGTCTCTGAAGAACCCGTGTAACATCAGAACGATGAGCCTCAAGTGTCGGTGAGTGTATGAGGATATCGTCCAAGTACACCACAACACACTGTTGCAACATATCTCGTAGGACATAATTAATAAATTCCTGGAAAACAGCAGGAGCATTACATAGGCCAAAGGGCATTACAAGATACTTATAATGCCCGCTCCTGGTGTTAAATGTTGTTTTCCATTCGTGGCCCTCCTTGATCCTAACGAGATTGTACACTCCTTTCAAATCAAGTTTAGTAAAGACCGTAGCTCCCTTGAGGTGGTCAAAGAGTTCCGTAATGAGCGGAATAGGGTAAGCATTCTTAATGGTAAGATGATTAAGACCCCTATAATCGATGCATGGTCTTAACTTGCCACCCTTTTTCTTCACAAAGAAGAAGCCAACCTCTGCAGGAGAACAGGATTTGCAGATGATCCCCTGCGACAGAGCATCAGCAACATACTCCTCCATAGCACAATTCTCTGCAACAGACAGAGGGTAAACCCGGCCCGAGGCGGAATGGCTCCGGGTTGCAGGTCTATGGAACAATCGCAAGACCGGTGAGGAGGCAACGTACCGGCACGCACCTTGTCAAAAACGTCTAGGAACTCTCGGTACTCCTCTGGCAATTGAGATACCGAAGAAGTGCACAAGACTTTAACTGGTTTCCGAAGACAAGTGGAAATACATTGCGGAGACCACGACAAAATTTCGGACCTGAGATTGTGCTTTTGGAGCCAGGGATAACCCAGAACAACCGGAAAATGTGGAGAGTTTATCACCTGGAGCTAAAGTATTTCAAAATGGAGAGCCTCAACAGCCATGGATGACGGAGCAGTTTTGTGAGTAACGAGTGCGGGCTGAAGGGGCCTGCCATCAATGGCCTCAATTGCAAGCAGAACGGACCGAGGCAAAACAGGAATGGAGTGCTTTGATACAAAAGCACTGTCAATGAAATAGCCCGCAGCACCGGAGTCAACAAGAGCCTGAGTGACTATGGAGGAGTCCACCCAGGAAAGGACAACCGTGACCAAAGGTTTCTCCTTTAGTGGTTCCGGGGACAAGGATAAACCACCCAAGGTCTGCCCCCGACAGGACCTTAGGTGTGAGCATTTCCTGGCCGTGTAGGACAAGACTTCAAAAGGTGGCCCTGTAACCCACAATAGAGGCAGAGCCCCTCCCTCCTCCTAAAGGCCCTCTCCGCCGTGGAGAGACGTGTGAATCCCAACTGCATCGGCTCAGCAGTACCTGGTGACTCAAGACCAGGAGGCATGGGAGGAGAGGGAGGCATGGGTGGGAACGAACATGTAGGAGACAACAGAACAGGAGGCTTCCGCAAGCGCTCCTTGAAAGAGGGCCTCTCACTTAGTCTGATGTCAATTAGGATCAAAAAAGACACCAATGCCTCGAGATCTTCTGGTAAATCTCTGGCAGCAACTTCGTCTTTAGTCGCATCAGAAAGCCCATGAAAGAAGGCGACAACAAGGGCTTCATTGTTCCAACCTACCTCTGCGGCAAGCGTACGGAACTCAATGGCATACTGAGACACAGATCTTGTACCTTGCTGAATGGACATGAGTTGTTTAGCAGCAGAGGAGTAGCGAGCCGGAACATCAAATACCCTTCGAAAGGAGGCCACAAATTCAGGGTAATTTGAAATCACAGGTTTATTAGTCTCCCACAAGGGATTAGCCCAGGCAAGAGCTGTATCAGAGAGTAACGAGATGAGAAATCCCACCTTAGCTCTGTCAGAGGGAAACGCCTGAGGTAACTAGTGATGTCGCGAACCTAAAAATTTCAGTTCGCGAACGGCGAACGCGAACTTCCGCAACTGTTCGCGAACGGGCGAACCGCCATTGACTTCAATAGGCAGGCAAACTTTAAAACCAACAGGGACTCTTTCTGGCCACAATAGTGATGGAAAAGTTGTTTCAAGGGGACTAACACCTGGACTGTGGCATGCCGGAGGGGGATCCATGGCAAAACTCCCATGGAAAATTACATAGTTGATGCAGAGTCTGGTTTTAAGCCATAAAGGGCATAAATCACCTAACATTCCTAAATAGTTCTAAATAACGTGGTTTAAAACATCAGGTATGATGTTGTATCGATCATGTAGTGTAAGGGTTACGCCCGCTTCACAGTGACAGACCAAACTCCCCGTTTAAAGGTACAGTCTACACCAGAATTTTTACTGTTTTAAAAGATAGATAATCCCTTTATTACCCATTTCCCAGTTTTGCATAACCAACACATTTATAATAATATACTTTTAACCTCTGTGATTATCTAAGCCTCTGCAAACTGCCCCTTTTTTCAGTTCTTTTGACAGGCTTGCAGTCTAGCCAATCAGTGCCTGCTCCCAGATAACTTCTCGTGCACGAGCACAGTGTTATCTATATGAAATACGTGAACTAACACCCTCTAGTGGTGAAAAACTGTTAAAATGCAATCTGAAAGAGGTGGGCTTCAAGGTCTAAGAAATTAGCATATAAACCTCCTAGGTTAAGCTTTCAACTAAGAATACCAAGAGAACAAAGCAAAATTGGTGATAAAAGTAAATTGGAAAAATTTTTAAAATTACATGCTCTATCTGAATCCTGAAAGTTTATTTTGGCCTAGACTGTCTACCTGACAGACCTTTAACGCACCGCAAACAACCGCAAACAGTCCATTTGCACAACGGCAAACTCCCCATTTGCACAAGGTTGGATACCAAGCTAGCCATGTCCCGTTCCTTGTCCTCACTGATGTCATTGAAGGTCTCTTCCTCCACCCAGCCACGTACAACACCAAGGGTCCCCGAAAGGTGACAACAAGCCCCCTGGGACGCCTGCTGTGTTTGGTCTTCCACCTCCTCAAAGCCACCTTCCTCCTCTGACTCCTCTTCTTCAGACTCCTCTCTCTGCGTTTCCTCTCTCTGCATTATTATAAGGTGTGTTAAGTAGTACTATTCCTATCAGTTTAATCCCTGTGGTGTCCCCTATCAGGGGACGTGTATATGGCATGTATTTTAAGAACCGGGAGATGGAAAAAGATGCTTGGTCGGTCCTCCTACTTCAAATTTGGGGCACTGCGCGTGCAATCTACTGTGCCACCAGATATGAGCGGTGTGTTAAGTAGTACTATTCCTATCACTTTAATCCCTGTTACGTGCCTTTTTTTGTTTTGTTTTTTGAAGCCACAGTGCAGCACCAGAGGCCAGAAAAATTTGGCATCTACACATGCCTGAAAAATTAGGTATTGTTGCAGCCGCTGCTGTAGCAGTGGCCAGAAAAATTGATGTTTGTTTTCCTGGCAGAAAGTGCCCTAAAACATTGCGGCTTGAACACTAGTTGGTGGCGGATAAGTCACGCAGCATGCAAGTCATCCGGCATTCGAAGATAACGTACAGCAGCTTGTGGACCATTTATAGCCTAAGGCAGATCATCTCATTAGGCCTTTTTTACTCGAATGTATCGCCCAATGTTAGTCCCTTCGGGATCCATCCCTCATTCATCTTAATAAAGGTGAGGTAATCTAGACTTTTTTGACCTAGCCGACTTCTCTTCTCAGTGACAATATCTCCTGCAGCACTGAAGGTCCTTTCTGACAGGACACTTGAAGCGGGGCAGGCCAGAAGTTCTATAGCAAATTGGGATAGCTCAGGCCACAGGTCAAGCCTGCACACCCAGTAGTCAAGGGGTTCATCGCTCCTCAGAGTGTCGAGATCTGCAGATAAGGCGAGATAGTCTGCTACCTGACGGTCGAGTCGTTCTCTGAGGGTGGACCCTGAAGGGCTGTGGCGATGCATAGGAGTTAAAATGCTCCGCATGTCCTCCATCAACAATACGTCTGTTAAGCATCCTGTCCTTGCCGGCGTGGTCCTGGGAGTCGGAGGATTACTTTCACCTCTTCCCCTGTTAGATTCCCGTTGTGCTGTGACATCACCCTTATACGCTGTGTAAAGCATACTTTTTAATTTATTTTGGAACTGCTGCATCCTTTCCGACTTGCGGGAATTTGGTAACATTTCAGGCACTTTATGCTTATACCGGGGGTCTAGTAGCGTGGACACCCAGTACAGGTCGTTTTCCTTCAGTTTTTTTATACGAGGGTCACTCAACAGGCACAACAGCATGAAAGACCCCATTTGCACAAGTTTGGATGCCGAGCTACTCATGTCCCGTTCCTCATCCTCAGTGATCTCACTGAAGGTATGTTCTTCCCCCCAGCCACGTACAACACCACGGGTACCAGATAGGTGACAGCGAGCACACTGGGATGCCTGTTGTGGTTGGTCTTCCTCCTCCTCCTTCTCAAAGCCACATTCCTCCTCTGACTCCTCTTCCTCACAATCCTCTTCCAGCGTTGCCGCTGGTCCAGCAAGCGATGCTGATAAGGCTGTTTCTGGTGGTGATGGTGACCACAACTCTTCCTCTTCATGCTCATCTACGGCCTGATCCAGCACTCTTCGCAGGGCAAGCTCCAGGAAGAAAACAAATGGTATGATGTCGCTGATGGTGCCTTCAGTGCGACTGACTAGGTTTGTCACCTCCTCAAAAGGACGCATGAGCCTACAGGCATTGCGCATGAGCGTCCAGTAACTTGGCCAAAAAATCCCCAGCTCCGCAGAGGCTGTCCTAGCACCCCGGTCATACAAATACTCGTTAACGGCTTTTTCTTGTTGGAGCAGGCGGTCGAACATTAGGAGTGTTGAATTCCAACGTGTCGGACTGTCGCAAATCAAGCGCCTCACTGGCATGTTGTTTCACCGCTGGATATCTGCAAAATTCGCCATGGCCGTGTAGGAACACCTGAAATGGCCACACACCTTCCTGGCCTGCTTCAGGATGTCCTGTAAGCCTAGGTACTTATGCACAAAGTGTTGTACGATCAGATTACACACATGTGCCATGCATGGCACATGTGTCAACTTGCCCAATTTCAATGCCGCCAAAAAATTACTTCCGTTGTCAGAAACCACTTTGCCGATCTCCAGTTGGTGCGGAGTCAGCCACCTGTGCGTTCAGGGCGGACAGGAGTGCTGCTCCGGTGTGACTCTCTGCTTTCAGGCAAGTCAACCCCAAGACGGCGTGACACTGCCGTATCCGGGATGTGGAATAGTACCTGCGGAGCTGGGGGAGTGCCGTTGATGTGGAGCAAGACGCAGCAGCAGAAAAGGACTCAGCCGAGGAAGAGGTTATGGAAGAGGATGGACCAGGAGGAGGATGGTGGCTTTGAGTTTGTGTGTTGCTTCTACTCATGTGTTCATCCCATCGGCGTTTGTGATGTGAGATCATGTGCCTTCGCAAAGCAGTTGTACCTAGGTGGGTGTTGGACTACCCACTACTCAGTTTCTTTTGGCACAGGTTGCAAATAACATCGCTGATGTCAGAGGCAGACACACAAAAAAAATGCCACACTGCTGAGCTCTGCGATGAGGGCATTCTGGTGGTGGCAACAGCATGCGTTGATTGGCGTGCTGTCTGGCTGACCCCGGGTGCCGATGCATGCTGTCTGACTGTGCCACCAGCTCCTTGCGACGACCTCCCCCTGCTTCCAACTCATCTCCTCCTCCTCCTCTCTGTCTACCCATCTGAACTTTCCCCCCTGTTCTTCTTCTCTTCTAGCGGGCACCCATGTGACATCCACGGACGCATCATCATCAACCGCTTCACTTGTATCTGACAAATCAACAAAGGAAGCAGCAGCGGGTACAACATCATCATCATCACACCGTACGTCCATGTCTGTAATGCTGCCTGACTGAGACATATCACTGTTATCTACATCCTCTGTCAAGGTTCCGAGCGGAAGCTGTAGAAGATTGGGTGTCCTGTGTTAGCCAGTCAACTAAGTCCTCCTCAGAACTTTTCGCGTTCATGGTACGTGGCCTCTGAACACTGGGCATTATTGTAGGGTTCAAAGGGAATCACAGCACCATGACCACGACGGCACCTGCGGGGTGGCCTGCCTCTGCCTGTCATTTTTTTTTTAAATGTACACTTACACTACTATTAAACAAAATATGAGTGGTGCCACTGGGCAAGTGGGCACAGTATACGCTGTGAGCCTGACACAAAAAAGCAGACTGATGTTTCACAGTCAAAAAAGTTTATTTTTTAAATACTTACACTACTGTTACAACAGATATGAGTGGTGGCACTAGTTGGCAAGTGGGCCTGGCACACATGCTGGCAGGCAGGCAACTGCAATTAGATTACACTAGCAGACTGATGTTTTACAGTCAAAAACGTTTTTTTAAAATAGTTACACTACTGTTATAACAAATATGAGTGGTGGCACTAGTTGGCAAGTGGGCCTGGCACACACGCTGGCAGGCAGGCAGGCAACTGGAATTAGATTACACTAGCAGACTGATGTTTCACAGTCAAAAAATTTTTTTTTTAAATATTTACACTACTGTTACAACAAATATGAGTGGTGGCACTAGTTGGCAAGTGGGCCTGGCACACACGCTGGCAGGCCGGCAACTGCAATTAGATTACACTAGCAGACTGATGTTTCACAGTCAAATTTTTTTTTTTTTAAATATTTACACTACTGTTACAACAGATATGAGTGGTGGCACTTGGCAAGTGGGCCTGGCACACACGCTGGCAGGCCGGCAACTGCAATTAGATTACACTAGCAGACTGATGTTTCACAGTCAAAAAAGTTTTTTTTTTTAACTATTTACACTACTATTACAACAGATATGAGTGGTGGCACTAGTTGGCAAGTGGGCCTGGCACACACGCTGGCAGGCAGGCAACTGCTATTAGATTACACTAGCAGACTGATGTTTCACAGTCAAATAAGTTTTTTTTTAAAATATTTACACAACTGTTACAACAAATATGAGTGGTGGCACAAGTTGGCAAGTGGGCCTGGCACACACGCTGGCAGGCAGGCAACTGCAATTAGATTACACTAGCAGACTGATGTTTCACAGTCAAAAAAGTTTTTTTTTAAATATTTACACTACTGTTACAACAAATATGAGTGGTGGCACTAGTTGGCAAGTGGGCCTGGCACACACACTGGCAGGCAGGCAACTGCAATTAGATTACACTAGCAGACTGATGTTTCACAGTCAAAAAAGTTTTTTTTTAAATATTTACACTACTGTTACAACAAATATGAGTGGTGGCACTAGTTGGCAAGTGGGCCTGGCACACACGCTGGCAGGCAGGCAACTGGAATTAGATTACACTAGCAGACTGATGTTTCACAGTCAAAAAAGTTTTTTTTTAAAATATTTACACAACTGTTACAACAAATATGAGTGGTGGCACTAGTTGGCAAGTGGGCCTGGCACACACGCTGGCAGGCAGGCAACTGGAATTAGATTACACTAGCAGACTGATGTTTCACAGTCAAAAAAGTTTTTTTTTTTTTTTTTAACTATTTACACTACTATTACAACAGATATGAGTGATGGCACTAGTTGGCAAGTGAGCCTGGCACACACGCTGGCAGGCAGGCAGGCAACTGCTATTAGATTACACTAGCAGACTGCTGTTTCACAGTCAAAAAAGTTTTTTTTTAAATATTTACACTACTGTTACAACAAATATGAGTGGTGGCACTAGTTGGCAAGTGGGCCTGGCACACACGCTGGCAGGCAGGCAACTGGAATTAGATTACACTAGCAGACTGATGTTTCACAGTCAAAAAAGTTTTTTTTTTAAATATTTACACTACTGTTACAACAGATATGAGTGGTGGCACTTGGCAAGTGGGCCTGGCACACACGCTGGCAGGCAGGCAGGCAACTGCAATTAGATTACACTAGCAGACTGATGTTTCACAGTCAAAAAAGTTTTTTTTTTTTTTAATATTTACACTACTGTTACAACAAATATGAGTGGTGGCACTAGTTGGCAAGTGGGCCTGGCACACACGCTGGCAGGCAGGCAACTGGAATTAGATTACACTAGCAGACTGATGTTTCACAGTCAAAAAAGTTTTTTTTTAAAATATTTACACTACTGTTACAACAAATATGAGTGGTGGCACTTGGCAAGTGGGCCTGGCACACACGCTGGCTGGCAGGCAGGCAACTGCAATTAGATTACACTAGCAGACTGATGTTTCACAGTCAAAAAAGTTTTTTTTTAACTATTTACACTACTATTACAACAGATATGAGTGGTGGCACTAGTTGGCAAGTGGGCCTGGCACACACGCTGGCAGGCAGGCAACTGCAATTAGATTACACTAACAGACTGATGTTTCACAGTCAAAAAAGTTTTTTTTTTTAAATATTTACACTACTGTTACAACAAATATGAGTGGTGGCACTAGTTGGAAAGTGGGCCTGGCACACACGCTGGCAGGCAGGCAACTGGAATTAGATTACACTAGCAGACTGATGTTTCACAGTCAAATAAGTTTTTTTTAAAAATATTTACACAACTGTTACAACAAATATGAGTGGTGGCACTAGTTGGCAAGTGGGCCTGGCACACACGCTGGCAGGCAGGCAGGCAACTGCAATTAGATTACCCTAGCAGACTGATGTTTCACAGTCATATTTTTTTAAAAAATATTTACACTACTGTTACAACAGATATGAGTGGTGGCACTTGGCAAGTGGGCCTGGCACACACGCTGGCAGGCAGGCAGGCAACTGCAATTAGATTACACTAGCAGACTGATGTTTCACAGTCAAAAAAGTTTTTTTTTTAACTATTTACACTACTATTAAAACAGATATGAGTGGTGGCACTAGTTGGCAAGTGAGCCTGGCACACACGCTGGCAGGCAGGCAACTGCTATTAGATTACACTAGCAGACTGCTGTTTCACAGTCAAAAAAGTTTTTTTTTTTAAATATTTACACTACTGTTACAACAAATATGAGTGGTGGCACTAGTTGGCAAGTGGGCCTGGCACACACGCTGGCAGGCAGGCAACTGCAATTAGATTACACTAGCAGACTGATGTTTCACAGTCAAATTTTTTTTTTTTTAAATATTTACACTACTGTTACAACAAATATGAGTGGTGGCACTAGTTGGCAAGTGGGCTTGGCACACACGCTGGCAAGCCGGCAACTGCAATTCGATTACACTAGCAGACTGATGTTTCACAGTCACATTTTTTTTTAAATATTTACACTACTGTTACAACAGATATGAGTGGTGGCACTAGTTGGCAAGTGGGCCTGGCACACACGCTGGCAGGCAGGCAACTGCAATTAGATTACACTAGCAGACTGATGTTTCACAGTCAAATTTTTTTTAAAAAAATATTTACACTACTGTTACAACAAATATGAGTGGTGGCACTAGTTGGCAAGTGGGCTTGGCACACACGCTGGCAAGCCGGCAACTGCAATTCGATTACACTAGCAGACTGATGTTTCACAGTCACATTTTTTTTAAAATATTTACACTACTGTTACAACAGATATGAGTGGTGGCACTTGGCAAGTGGGCCTGGCACACACGCTGGCAGGCAGGCAGGCAGGCAACTGCAATTAGATTACACTAGCAGACTGATGTTTCACAGTCAAAAAAGTTTTTTTTTTAAATATTTACACTACTGTTACAACAAATATGAGTGGTGGCACTAGTTGGCAAGTGGGCCTGGCACACACGCTGGCAGGCAGGCAACTGGAATTAGATTACACTAGCAGACTGATGTTTCACAGTCAAAAAAGTTTTTTTTTTAAATATTTACACTACTGTTACAACAAATATGAGTGGTGGCACTTGGCAAGTGGGCCTGGCACACACGCTGGCTGGCAGGCAGGCAACTGCAATTAGATTACACTAGCAGACTGATGTTTCACAGTCAAAAAAGTTTTTTTTTAACTATTTACACTACTATTACAACAGATATGAGTGGTGGCACTAGTTGGCAAGTGGGCCTGGCACACACGCTGGCAGGCAGGCAGGCAACTGCAATTAGATTACACTAGCAGACTGATGTTTCACAGTCAAAAAAGTTTTTTTTTTAACTATTTACACTACTGTTACAACAAATATGAGTGGTGGCACTAGTTGGCAAGTGGGCCTGGCACACACGCTGGCAGGCAGGCAACTGGAATTAGATTACACTAGCAGACTGATGTTTCACAGTCAAATAAGTTTTACACAACTGTTACAACAAATATGAGTGGTGGCACTAGTTGGCAAGTGGGCCTGGCACACACGCTTGCAGGCAACTGCAATTAGATTACCCTAGCAGACTGATGTTTCACAGTCATATTTTTTTTAAAATATTTACACTACTGTTACAACAGATATGAGTGGTGGCACTTGGCAAGTGGGCCTGGCACACACGCTGGCAGGCAGGCAGGCAACTGCAATTAGATTACACTAGCAGACTGATGTTTCACAGTCAAAAAAGTTTTTTTTTTTTTTTTTAACTATTTACACTACTATTACAACAGATATGAGTGGTGGCACTAGTTGGCAAGTGAGCCTGGCACACACGCTGGCAGGCAGGCAACTGCAATTAGATTACACTAGCAGACTGATATTTCACAGTCAAATTTTTTTTTTTTAAATATTTACACTACTGTTACAACAAATATGAGTGGTGGCACTAGTTGGCAAGTGGGCCTGGCACACACGCTGGCAGGCAACTGCAATTAGATTACACTAGCAGACTGATGTTTCACAGTCAAAAAAGTTTTTTTTTTAAATATTTACACTACTGTTACAACAAATATGAGTGGTGGCACTAGTTGGCAAGTGGGCCTGGCACACACGCTGGCAAGCCGGCAACTGCAATTCGATTACACTAGCAGACTGATGTTTCACAGTCACATTTTTTTTAGCTATTTAAACTACTATTACAACAGATATGAGTGGTGGCACTAGTTGGCAAGTGGGCCTGGCACACACGCTGGCAGGCAGGCAACTGCTATTAGATTACACTAGCAGACTGATGTTTCACAGTCACAAAAGTTTTTTTTTTTTTTTATTTACACTACTGTTACAACAGATATGAGTGGTGGCACTGCAGGCAGGCAACTGCAATTAGATTACACTAGCAGACTGATGTTTCACAGTCAAAATTACACAGGCAAAAAAAAAAAAAAACTGAATACACTATCCTAGCTATCAATTTCCCTAAAAAATCAGCAGCAGCTACACTGTCCCTCCTCACTAACAATGCAGGATCAGAATGAATCTAAAATGGCTGCTGCCCAGGAGCTGGGAGGGTCTGGGAGGGAGTGTCTGCTACTGATTGGCTGTAATGTGTCTGCAGACTGTGAGATACAGGGTCAAAGTTTACTCAATGATGACGAATAGGGGGCGGATCGAACATCACATATGTTCGCCCGCCGCTGCGAACGTGAACAAGCTATGTTCGCCGGCGAACCATTCGCGACATCACTAGAGGTAACATCTCAAAGTAAATGCCCACCTGGTTAAAAAACCCTCTGCACTGATTAGGATCGCCTCCATAACGCTGAGGTAGAGGTGCAGAACCGGACATGCTCCTGGTAGGATTAGGTGCAGCAGCGGAAACAGGAGCAGACACTTTGATCCAAATGTGCAGTGCGAGTCAGCAGGGTTTGCAGGGCTAGTGCAAATTGATCCAAGCGGTGATCCTGTTCATCCATCCTCCAAATTATGGCAGGTAAAGGTGGATTATTAGCACCATCAGGATTCATGGCCCTTGCGTAATGTCAGGGTGCCAGGAATCAGACTGAGACGAGAAGTGCAAAAATAATCACACCTTTATTAATAGCAAAAAATAATAAAAAGTCCACAAGTCAAATAACGAGCCAGGAATCAAAACCAGAGCTGGTAGTCAGACGAGCTGAGACAGGAGCCAAATCGAGTACTCAGACGAGCCTGAATCAGGAACAAGGAGAACAGTAGAGTCAGGAACAAGCCAGGGATCAGGAACCAGGAGGGACGTCAGACAGCTAGGTAATACACAGAAGCTCTCACAAACAGGTCTGAGACAACGCAAGTGCAAAGCATACTGAACAGAGGCCCTTTAAATAATAAGTGATGACATCACAATTCACGGATGATGTACACCAGTCTGGCCATAAAAGGAAGTGCAGGAAATGAGCAGCATCACACAGTATGCACAAGAGTCAGCAAGAGAGGTGAGTAAAATGGCTGCCAGCAGCACATGGCAAAATAAACAGGGAAAAAGCCCTGACAACAACTGAGCTGGTGGAGTAACGGGTTAGTTTACAGAAAATGCATTTAAGCAATTGTTCAAAAGATCTTTCCTCTAAATGATTACCAGAAATGGGGACAGTTACAGAATGCCAATAGCCAATACGTTAGCAGAACCAATGGCCCATTTATAGCACATAGCCACAAACGGTAATATTCAGAAACCATATAGTAGCAAATGCTAGTAAGCACTATAAACAACTCTGTTCAAATAGCTTACACAGAATATAAAAAGAGTAATGTAGCCCCGGCTATTGAAAATGCAAGGAAAACCTACCCCCTTGTTAGCAAAAGGCAAGCAGGACTGCATAGTGTTCCCTTAGTGCGCAAAAAGAAGTTGCTGTATTTTGCGCAGCGGCAAAAATATTTAACCCTGCAGTACCTAACCTCTACTGCAATACAGGATATACAATACATCGGCTCTTCCTATTGTTTGAGAGAAGCCAATGCACGCTGTACTAAACTTGTTTAAGTAGAAAGTCTTTAGTGAGATACGTTTATGTGCGCTGTACAGCGCTATAACAAAGCGGCAGCTACAAAGAAAAAGCACCACAACCCCATAAAACTTAACTAAATATCTGTATATGCAGCAGAGATCCTTACTGCCCCAAAGTCTCCATAAATACAGACATTAAAGTATATTGTGGTAAATCTGTTATATTAAAGTCCCCTAACTATGATGCAGCATTACTAAAAGTAACTGCTAATAGCCTGTGCTTAGCAGCTGTAGCAAAACCTGTGTCCCAGCTTTAGAAATTACTGGGTCCAGTGGATAGTCCATCCAGTGCTGAACAAATTACAGCAGAGGATATTAGTGAAGAGTATATTGATGACCCAAGAGGTGGCTGTGAGGGACCTGACCCTGTGACACCTGTGGCAGGCATGTGACTAACTCCTTCATTGGGAGTAATTGTGTCACTGCCCCATACTCCAATCTCCCCTCTGACTTTCAACAGCAGTTCTCTGAGGGGGGAAACATAATTTATGTAAGAACTTACCTGATAAATTCATTTCTATCATATTGGCAAGTGTCCATGAGCTAGTGATGTATGGGATATACATACCTACCTGGAGGGGAAAAGTTTCCCAAACCTCAAAATGCCTATAAATACACCCCTCACCACACCCACAATTCAGTTTAATGCATAGCCAAGAAGTGGGGTGAAAAAGAAATGAGTAAAAAGCATTAACAAACAAATTTGGAAATAATTGTGCTTTATACAAAAATATCATAACCACCATAAAAAGGGTGGGCCTCATGGACTCTTGCCAATATGAAAGAAATGAATTTATCAGGTAAGTTCTTACATAAATTATGTTTTCTTTCATGTAATTGGCAAGAGTCCATGAGCTAGTGATGAATGGGATAGCAATACCCAAGATGTGGAACTCCATGCAAGAGTCACTAGAGAGGTAGGGACAAAATAAAAACAGCCATTTTGCTAAAAAAAATGAATCCATAACCCAAATATAAGTTTATTCTCAAAAAGAAAAACTTAAATCATAAGCAGAAGAATCAAACTGAAACTGCTGCCTGAAGAACTTTCCTACCAAAAACTGCTTCCAAAGAAGCAAATACATCAAAATGGTAGAATTTAGTAAAAGTATGCAAAAAAGACCAAGTTGCTGCTTTGCAAATCTGATCAACTGAAGCTTCATTCTTAGAAGCCCAAGAAGTGGAAACTAATCTAGTAGAATAAGCTGTAATTCTCTGAGGCGGGGCTTTACCCGACTCCAAATAAGCTTTATGAATTAAAAGCTTTAACCATGATGCCAAAGAAACGGCAGAAGCCTTCTGACCTTTCCTGGAACCAGAAAAGATAACAAAAAGACTAGAAGTCTTCTTGAAATCTTTAGTAGCTTCATCATTATATTTCAGAGCTCTCACCACATCCAAAGAATGTAAAGATCTCTCCAAAGAATTCTTAGGATTAGGACACAAAGAAGGGACAACAATTTCTCTATTAATGTTGTTAGAATTCACAACCTTCGGTAAGAATTTAAATGAAGTCCGCAAAACTGCCTTATCCTGATAAAAAAAATCAGAAAAGGGGATTCACAAGAGAGAGCAGATAATTCAGAAACTCTTCTAGCAGAAGAGATGGCCAAAAGGAACAACACTTTCCAAGAAAGTAGTTTAATGTCCAAAGAATGCATAGGCTCAAATGGAGGAGCCTGTAAAGCCTTCAAAACCAAATTAAGACTCCAAGGAGGAGAGATTGATTTAATGACAGGCGTGATACGAACCAAAGCCTGTACAAAACAGTGAATATCAGGAAGTTTAGCAATTTTTCTGTGGAATAAAACAGAAAGAGCAGAGATTTGACCTTTCAAGGAACAAAACTTTATCCAAACCTTCCTGAAGAAACTGTAAAATTCTAGGAATTTTAAAAGAATGCCAAGAGAATTTATGAGAGGAACACCATGAAATGTAAATCTTCCAAACTCGATAATAAATCTTTCTAGAAACAGATTTATGAGCCTGTAACATAGTATTAATCACTGAATCAGAGAAACCTCTAGGACTAAGCACTAGGCGTTCAATTTCCATACCTGCAAATTTAATGATTTGAGATCCTGATGGAAAAACGGACCTTGAGACAGAAGGTCCAGTCTTATTGGAAGTTGCCAAGGTTGGCAACTGGACATCCGAACAAGATCCGCATACCAAAACCTGTGAGGCCATGCTGGAGCCACCAGCACGAGGATTCCTGGACCTGGACAGGTACCTGGGAAGTTTCTTGTTTAGATGAGATGCCATCAGATCTATTTCTGGAAGACCCCACATCTGAACAATTTGAGAAAACACATCTGGGTGGAGAGACCATACTCTAACCACTGAGATAATCCGCTTCCCAATTGTCTATACCTGGGATTGGAAACCGCAGAAATTACACAGTAGCTGGATTCCGCCCAAACAAGTATCCCGAGTCCCACCCTGATGATTGACATGTGCCACAGTTGTGATATTGTCTGTCTGAAAACGGTTCTCTCTTCAACAGAGGCCAAAACTGAAGAGCCCTGAGAATTGCACGGAGTTCCAAAATATTGATTGGTAATCTCGCCTCTTGAGATTTCCAAACCCCTTGTGCTGTCAGAGATCCCCAAACAGCTCCCCAACCTGAAAGACTTGCATCTGTTGTGATCACAGTTCAGGTTGGACGAACGAAAGAGGCCCCTAGAATTATACGATGGTGATCTAACCACCAAGTCAGAGAAAGTCAAACATTGGGATTTAAGAATATTAATTGCGATATCCTTGTATAATCTCTGCACCACTGGTTCAGCATACAAAGCAGGAGAGGTCTCATATGAAAACGAGCAAAGGGGATCGCGTCCAATGCTGCAGTCATGAGACCTAAAACTTCCATGCACATAGCTACTGAAGGGAATGACTGAGACTGAAGGTTTTGACAGGCTGCAACCAATTTCAAACGTCTCTTGTCCGTTAGAGACAAAGTCATGGACACTGAATCTATCTGGAAACCTAAAAAGGTTACCCTTATCTGAGGAATCAAATAACTTTTTGGTAAATTGATCCTCCAACCATGTTTTTGAAGAAACAACACTAGTTGATGCGTGTGAGATTCTGCAGAACGTAAAGACTGAGCAAGTACCAAGATATCGTCCAAATAAGGAAACACTGCAATACCCCACTCTCTGTCAGGTTCCACATCTTCCCCTTTAAGGGTCTCCTAAAAGTCTATATAAGGCTCCTCATGTTCCTCTTTCAGGGCTGAGTATTTTGTGTTCTTATGTGTTTACATACGGTAGACGCCTCTACTTAGCCTTCCTACAACTGGAGTTTCTAGTAACAGAACCTCAACTCTGCTCTACAATCTAGTTCAGATTGGTACCTAAAACGCTACACATTGTAGCAGCTCAAACCTCTGCTTTACACAAAACAGCAACTTTGTATTGCTCCATTCAGCTGCAGACTTCCCCGTCACGCATACACGCAGCCTACGGATTCCCCTTTCACTAACATCTGATGCCTTGCACTGCTTGCGAGCACGCCTGACGCTGCCGACTCTGAACACCTCTCAGACATCTCACAGCCTCAGGAACTGCTCCGCTTACCACCGGACAGAGATTACTTGCATCACACTTTGCACAGTATACACACTCACTGCCTAGATCTCTTGTACCTGTTCACTGCCTGCTGAATTAAGAGCTATTATCTCTGATAAATTCTGTTCACTCTTCTATCCCGTTTTCCTCTGACTGCTTACAGTCCCCTCAGTCTATGAGCGAAAACTTGACTTTAAATACACCTAGAGTCACTGGTTTGGTGTGAGACTGAGTGGAAATAGGCTGCATGCTTACATCATACTAGACACTGGCTCAGAAGCCTAACAGTTCGTTACATAATACTCAGCCTTATATATTTGCATTCCAGCCTATTACCATGGATTTGAGTGAATTGTCATCCAGAGTGGGGGCTCTATCCCAGAACATGGACCTGATGCTACAGGGTCTACGGGAGATAAAGGCTGAAAATGAACAGCTAAGCAAATACATCAATGAACAGTTGTTGTCCAAGCCTGCCACAACAGAGACCCCTGATCCACAAATCTGCCCCCCTGAGCGATTCTTGGGTGAAAGATCCCGCTTCCGTGATTTCCAGAATTCATGCTCACTCTATTTCCAGCTAAAGCCCAGAGCCTTTCCAAACGATCGCATCAGGGTCCTAACAGTCATTTCTTACCTCACTGGAGAGGCAAGAACATGGGCGAACTTTCTACGAAACAAACAACCCAATTCTCAATTCTCTGGATTCCTTCTTTTCAGCAATGTCTGTTCTGTACCAAGATCATGACAAACAAACCACCGCGGAAAATGCTATATGCTCACTCAGACAGGGTAGACGTCCCGTTGAGGATTATATAGCCGAATACAAGAGATGGGCCCCTGACACCCTTTGGAATGAGCATGCACTTAAGAACCAGTTTCGTCTTGGCCTCTCAGACAGTATTAAGGATGAACTCGCTCGGATATCCATGCCTAGCAATATGGAGACTCTGATCTCCTTGTGCATCTCCATAGATAGGCGCTTTAGGGAGAGAAAGTCTGAAAAGGGTGGCACGGATTACCCAACAAAATGATACAGCACTTCTACTACTATACCTCGACTCATTGAAGAACCTATGGATATAGCATTCGTCAAGGGTCCCCTGAAACCTGAGGAGAAAGCTTGACGCAAGTTACACAACCTTTGTATGTACTGTGCTAGTACCGATCATACAGTCAAGGACTGCCCCTCTCTTCTAAAACAAAAGAAGGGTAAGTCGCATACAAACTCTGTTCGTCACGTAAATGAACTAAATGACACCTCTCACCTCTGTTTTTCTGTTTCCCTACAGTGGGGTCGAGACCAAGTACATACGGTGGCCGTGATTGACTCGGGAGCTACAGGGAATTTCATTGACCATAATTATGTTTGTTCACTTAATATACCATTAATAAAAAAGATTAATTCACTACCTATTCGACTAGTTGATGGTTCATCCATGAAATCAGGTCCTATCACACATGAAACATCTCCCATAAAGATCACCTTCCCTTCAGGACACCCTTATTCCCTGTTATTTTAGGGTTTAATTGGTTGAAGTTACATGAACCTACCATCAGTTGGGGAGCAGGGGAGATAACTTTCAGCTCTCAGTTCTCTACAAGGAAGTGTATGTCTCCACAACCACATACACTCATGCACATTACAGAAACTGTTATACCCAATTGTTACAGAGAATTCGCAGACGTCTTTGATAAGAAAGAGGCTCAAGCCTTACCACCCCACAGGCAGTTTGACTGCCCCATAGAACTGCTACCCAACTCAACCATACCCAATGGACGTATCTTTCCCCTATCCCAACCGGAGCTCAAACACTTGAAGGACTACCTGGAGGAGAATCTCAAGAAGGGTTTCATTAGACCCTCCACCTCACTCGCGGGAGCGGGTATCTTCTTTGTCAAAAATAAAGTCTACGTCCGATTATAGACTACAGGGAGTTGAATCTAAGAACTAAGAAGAACAGGTATCCCTTACCCCTGATACCGGAACTGATTGAGCGATTGCAAGGTGCAAAGGTTTTCACCAAGCTGGATCTGCGGGGTGCCTACAAACTGGTCAGGATTAGGCGGGGGTCGACGAATGGCTGACCGCATTTCAGACAAGGTACGCTTGTTCGAGTATACGGTCATGCCATTCGGGCTCTGCAACGCCCCTGCGACCTTCCAGCGGTTCATGAATGATTTGTTTTGTGACATGCTAGATGTCATAATGGTCATCTACCTTGATGACATACTAATATATTTGGAAAACCTTACCACTCACATCGGACATGTAAAGGCTAACATGATTACGTGCTAACTCCCTCTTTGTGAAGGTTGAAAAATGCATCTTTAATTCCTCTACAATATCCTTCTTGGGCTACCAGATATCCCTCTCAGGGATCAACATGGAGAACAATAAGGTTGAGGCAATTACCAACTGGCCTACTCCCTCCTCGAAAAAGGACATCCAGAGATTCCTCGGCTTCTCAAACTTCTACAGGAAGTTCATCCAAGGCTTCTCAGACATAGTTAAGCCCCTTACCATCCTCACCAAGAAGGAACAAAAATTCAAATGGAAGACTGAAGCGAATAAAGCTTTCCTTACACTTAAACAAAGGTTCATCTCAGCTCCCGTACGCCAGTTCCTGGATCCAACACTTTCTTATGTATTGCAAGTCGATGCCTCCGATCACGCTATAGGCGCCGTCCTATCCAAGAGGAGATCCACAAAACAACCATTACACCCAGTCTCCTTCTACTCCAGACTAATGACACAGGCGAAACTCAACTATGCCATTGGGGAAAAGGAGCTCCTTGCCATCAAGGCTTCCCTCGAGTTCTGGAGGCATCTCTTAGAAGGTGCAGCATCTCAGATTGTGATCTATACTGACCACCGCAATCTGCAGTTCCTGAAAACCAACAAGACCTTAAGCTCCCGTCAGGTGCGATGGAGTCTCTTTTTTAGCAGATTTAACTTTATCATAACCTATAGACCGGCAAGCAGGAACGCCAAAGCTGATGCTCTCTCTCGGAGGGACCCAAAACCTGACTCCTGTAATAGCTCCAACACCATAATTCCGGCCGACAGGCTCATTGGACTAACCACATTTGATTTAAGCCACATAGCCGCCCATCAGTCTGTGGATAGTACCTCCACTGACCTTCCACTTCACAGATCCACCTGTGGACTCCTGTACCACGGACAACAGTTATATGTTCCCGTTTCATTGAGAGATGAGATTTTTCACTCTACCCATGATTCTTTACTGGCTGGTCACCCCGGGATGCATAAGATGCAAAATCTCCTCCGGAGAGAGTTCTGATGGCCTAACATGACCAAGGATATCACCAAATACAACAGAAGTTGTAGAAACTGTACACAAAACAAATACACCAGATGTCATCCGTTTGGGTGTCTCCTCTCATTGCCCATACCTGATAGGCCTTGGAGGTCGATTGCGATGGATTTCATCGTGGATTTACTTCCCTCCAGCAACCATAATACTATTCTGGTGGTGATCGACCGATTCTCCAAGATGGCACATTTTCTACCTGCAATAGGGTTGCCCACTGGAAAAGAAACCGCTCACCTCTTCCTTAACCAAATAGTCCGATTACATGGCCTTCCTGACCCAATAATAACGGATAGGGGCTCCCAGTTTACCTCCCGTTTCTGGACGCAACTCTGTTGTCTCCTCAAAATCGACAGGCGGATGTCCACTGCTTACCATCCGCAAACTAGCGGCTTATGTGAAAGAACTAATCAGACTCTGCTACTGTTCTTCACAACAAGACAATTGGCTCTCTCTTCTATCGTCTGCCGAATTTTCATTCAACAATACCATTAACGCTTCTACCAAGATGACCCCATTTTTCATCAACTATGGATTTCATCCGGTCTTCCACCTGTACAATAGATCCGAGACTGAATCTCCAGTAGTTAACCATTTGGTTAATACCTTGGCTCAAGGCTTCACATCTCTCAAAGACATCCTTCAGGATGCCCAGAATACGCAAAAACGGTATTACGACTCCAAAAGGTCTCCTGCCCCATGCTACAAGTTGGGTGACAAGGTCTGGCTGTCCACCAAGCACCTGAAACTAACGGTCCCCTCAAAGAAATTGGCTCCACTCTTCATCGGGCCATTTACCATCAAAAAGATTCTCAACCAAAACACTGTCACGCTGACTTTGCCTCCAACATACAAGATCCATCCAACCTTTCCAGTTGCTTTGCTGAAACCTTATCATCACATCAGACCTAATTCAACTCCACCTCCTGTTCTACCTCCTGTTTCTATGACTAATGTATACGAGGTTCAGTTCATCATCTACTCGAGGTTTCACCGAAGGTCTCTCCAATACTTTGTCAGATGGAAAGGTTACGGATCAGATGAAGATTCCTGGGAACCTGCTACTAATATCTCGGCTCCACGTCTTGTGTCGGAATTCCAACGTAGACACCTTAATAGGCCAAGGCCATGATCCACGGAGCGGCTCCTTGGAGGGGGTGTTCTGTCAGGTTCCACATCTTCCCCTTTAAGGCTCTCCTAAAAGTCAATATAAGTCTCCTCCTGTTCCTCTTACAGGTCTGAGTATTTTGTGTTCTTATGTGTTTACATACGGTAGACGCCTCTACTTAGCCTTCCTACAACTGGAGTTTCTAGTAACAGAAACTCAACTCTGCTCTACAATCTAGTTCAGATTGGTACCCAAAACGCTACACATTGTAGCAGCTCAAACTTCTGCTTTACACAAAACAGCAACTTTGTATTGCTCCATTCAGCTGCAGACTTCCACGTCACGCATACACGCAGCCTACGGATTCCCCTTTCACTAACAGCTGATGCCTTGCACTGCTTGCGAACACGCCCGACGCTGCCGACGCTGAACACCTCTCAGACATCTCACAGCCTCAGAAACTGCTCCGCTTACCACCGGACATAGATTACTTGCAGTAAGAACACGCCGGAGTTCTCAGACATCCAACCCTGTCTGTCAGCCCACTGCAGACATCCTGGGCTCAGAGGAAACAAGTCACACATAAGGTAACAGCATCTGGCATATTTATAAGATAACGGTAGCGTGTTAATCCTACAAGTTACAAGGGATTGGTTGCTCAGGAGATCTTGAACTCATAAGTTACATAACTATACGGGACATACCTTAAATTAAAGATATCTTAAAGGGGCAAACTCATTTGCAGTTCCTTGTTAAATCCATAACAATTATAGCAAGTAATAACACTGGAATCACCAACAGGAAACCAATCTCTGTGAACAACTCCTGTGCAACTTTGCATCACACTTTGCACAGCATACACACTCACTGCCTAGATCTATTGTACCTGTTCACTGCCTGCTGAATTAAGAGCTATTATCTCTGATAAATTCTGTTCACTCTTCTATCCCTTTTTCCTCTGACTGCTTACAGTCCCCTCAGTCTATGAGCAAAAACTTGACTTTAAATACACCTAGAGTCACTGGTTTGGTGTGAGACTGAGTGGAAATAGGCTGCATGCTTACATCATACTAGACACTGGCTCAGAAGCCTAACAGTTTGTTACACTCTCTGATTACAGAGAGTAGGGCACCAAGAACCTTTGAAAAGATTATTGGAGCTGTCGCCAGGCCAAAAGGAAGAGCAACAAATTGGTAATGTTTGTCTAGAAAAGAGAATCTCAGGAACTGATAGTGATCTGGATGAATCGGAATATGAAGATATGCATCCTGTAAGTCTATTGTAGACATATAATGCCCTTGCTGAACAAAAACAATGCTAGACAAATCATGATCCAATACTTGTTGCGCTAAAATTTCCAACCAAAAGGTTGAAGCAGCTGCAACACCAGCCAAAGAAATTGCAGGCCTGAGAAGATGACATGAATATAAATAGGCTTTCCTTAGATAAGATTCTAGTTTCCTATCTTAAAGATTTTAAAAGAAGTACTATCTTCCGTAGGAATAGTAGTATGTTTAGCAAGAGTAGATATAGCCCCATCAACTTTGGGGATCTTTTCCCAAAACTCTAAAGTAACTGCTGGCAAAGGATACCATTTTTTTAAACCTTGAAGAAGGAATAAAAGAAGTACCAGGCCTATTCCATTCCTTAGAAATCATATCAGAAATAGCATCAGGAACTGGAAAAACCTCTGGAATAACCACAGGAGGTTTATAACAGAATTTAAACGTTTATTAGTTTTAATATCAAGAGGACTAGTTTCCTCCATATCCAATGTAATCAACACTTCTTTTAACAAAGAACGCATATACTCCATTTTAAATAAATAAGAAGATTTGTCAGTGTCAATATCTGAGGCAGGATCTTCTGAACCAGATAGATCCCCATCAGAAAAGGATGAATCAGCATGTTGCCGGTCATTTGAAATTTCATCAACTTTATGAGGAGTTTTAAAAGACCTTTTACGTTTATTAGAAGGCGGGATGGCAGACAAAGCCTTCTGAATAGAATCAGAAATAAATTCTTTTAAATTTACAGGTATATCTTGTGCATTAGATGTTGAGGGAACAGCAACAGGTAATGAACTACTACTGATGGATACATTCTCTGCATGTAAAAGTTTATCATGACAACTATTACAAACCACAACAGGAGATATAACCTCCACAAGTTTACAAAAAATGCACTTAGCTTTGGTAGAACTGTTATTAGGCAGCAGGGTTCCAACAGTGATTTCTGAGACAGGATCAGATTGAGACATCTTGCAAATGTAAGAGAAAAAAAACAACATATAAAGCAAAATTATCAATTTCCTTATATGGCAGTTTCAGGAATGGGAAAAAAATGCAAACAGCTTAGCCCTCTGATAGAGAAAAAAGGCAAGAGGCATATAGGAATGGGGTCTTAAATAATGAAAATATTTGGCGCCAAGTATGATGCACAACAAACAGAAAAATATTTTTTGGCGCCAAAAACGTCCAGAAATGACACACTCGCGTCACATAAGACGCAACCTTGTGAAGGACTGCACCAAAAAAATCTCGCGCCAAGAATGACGCAATAAACTTTGGCATTTTGTGCCCTCACAAGCCTAATTTTGCCTGCGAATTTAAAAGACAGTCAATTTTGAAAAAGAAACGATACCCCAGTTAAAAAAAGCATTACCCAGATATGAAACTGACAGTCTGCAAAAGGAAATATACTGAAAACCTGAATCATGGCAAATTTAAGTACAATAACATAATTTATGTAAGAACTTACCTGATAAATTCATTTCTTTCATATTAACAAGAGTCCATGAGCTAGTGACGTATGGGATATACATTCCTACCAGGAGGGGCAAAGTTTCCCAAACCTTAAAATGCCTATAAATACACCCCTCACCACACCCACAAATCAGTTTAACGAATAGCCAAGAAGTGGGGTGATAAGAAAAAAAGTGCGAAGCATATAAAATAAGGATTTGGAATAATTGTGCTTTATACAAAAAAATCATAACCACCACAAAAAAGGGTGGGCCTCATGGACTCTTGTTAATATGAAAGAAATGAATTTATCAGGTAAGTTCTTACATAAATTATGTTTTCTTTCATGTAATTAACAAGAGTCCATGAGCTAGTGACGTATGGGATAATGACTACCCAAGATGTGGATCTTTCCACACAAGAGTCACTAGAGAGGGAGGGATAAAATAAAGACAGCCAATTCCTGCTGAAAATAATCCACACCCAAAATAAAGTTTAACAAAAAACATAAGCAGAAGATTCAAACTGAAACCGCTGCCTGAAGAACTTTTCTACCAAAAATTGCTTCAGAAGAAGAAAATACATCAAAATGGTAGAATTTAGTAAAAGTATGCAAAGAGGACCAAGTTGCTGCTTTGCAGATCTGGTCAACCGAAGCTTCATTCCTAAACGCCCAGGAAGTAGATACTGACCTAGTAGAATGAGCTGTAATTCTCTGAGGCGGAATTTTACCCGACTCAACATAGGCAAGATGAATTAAAGATTTCAACCAAGATGCCAAAGAAATGGCAGAAGCTTTCTGGCCTTTCCTAGAACCGGAAAAGATAACAAATAGACTAGAAGTCTTACGGAAAGATTTCGTAGCTTCAACATAATATTTCAAAGCTCTAACAACATCCAAAGAATGCAACGATTTCTCCTTAGAATTCTTAGGATTAGGACATAATGAAGGAACCACAATTTCTCTACTAATGTTGTTGGAATTCACAACTTTAGGTAAAAATTCAAAAGAAGTTCGCAACACCGCCTTATCCTGATGAAAAATCAGAAAAGGAGACTCACAAGAAAGAGCAGATAATTCAGAAACTCTTCTAGCAGAAGAGATGGCCAAAAGGAACAAAACTTTCCAAGAAAGTAATTTAATGTCCAATGAATGCATAGGTTCAAACGGAGGAGCTTGAAGAGCTCCCAGAACCAAATTCAAACTCCAAGGAGGAGAAATTGACTTAATGACAGGTTTTATACGAACCAAAGCTTGTACAAAACAATGAATATCAGGAAGAATAGCAATCTTTCTGTGAAAAAGAACAGAAAGAGCGGAGATTTGTCCTTTCAAAGAACTTGCGGACAAACCCTTATCTAAACCATCCTGAAGAAACTGTAAAATTCTCGGTATTCTAAAAAAATGCCAAGAAAAATGATGAGAAAGACACCAAGAAATATAAGTCTTCCAGACTCTATAATATATCTCTCGAGATACAGATTTACGAGCCTGTAACATAGTATTAATCACGGAGTCAGAGAAACCTCTTTGACCAAGAATCAAGCGTTCAATCTCCATACCTTTAAATTTAAGGATTTCAGATCCGGATGGAAAAAAGGACCTTGTGACAGAAGGTCTGGTCTTAACGGAAGAGTCCATGGTTGGCAAGATGCCATCCGGACAAGATCCGCATACCAAAACCTGTGAGGCCATGCCGGAGCTATTAGCAGAACAAACGAGCATTCCCTCAGAATCTTGGAGATTACTCTTGGAAGAAGAACTAGAGGCGGAAAAATATAGGCAGGATGATACTTCCAAGGAAGTGATAATGCATCCACTGCCTCCGCCTGAGGATCCCGGGATCTGGACAGATACCTGGGAAGTTTCTTGTTTAGATGAGAGGCCATCAGATCTATCTCTGGGAGCCCCCACATTTGAACAATCTGAAGAAATACCTCTGGGTGAAGAGACCATTCGCCCGGATGCAACGTTTGGCGACTGAGATAATCCGCTTCCCAATTGTCTACACCTGGGATATGAACCGCAGAGATTAGACAGGAGCTGGATTCCGCCCAAACCAAAATTCGAGATACTTCTTTCATAGCCAGAGGACTGTGAGTCCCTCCTTGATGATTGATGTATGCCACAGTTGTGACATTGTCTGTCTGAAAACAAATGAACGATTCTCTCTTCAGAAGAGGCCAAAACTGAAGAGCTCTGAAAACTGCACGGAGTTCCAAGATATTGATCGGTAATCTCACCTCCTGAGATTCCCAAACTCCTTGTGCCGTCAGAGATCCCCACACAGCTCCCCAACCTGTGAGACTTGCATCTGTTGAAATTACAGTCCAGGTCGGAAGAACAAAAGAAGCCCCCTGAATTAAACGAAGGTGATCTGTCCACCACGTTAGAGAGTGTCGAACAATCGGTTTTAAAGATATTAATTGATATATCTTCGTGTAATCCCTGCACCATTGGTTCAGCATACAGAGCTGAAGAGGTCGCATGTGAAAACGAGCAAAGGGGATCGCGTCCGATGCAGCAGTCATAAGACCTAGAATTTCCATGCATAAGGCTACCGAAGGGAATGATTGAGACTGAAGGTTTCGACAAGCTGTAATCAATTTTAGACGTCTCTTGTCTGTTAAAGACAGAGTCATGGACACTGAATCTATCTGGAAACCCAGAAAGGTTACCCTTGTTTGAGGAATCAAAGAACTTTTTGGTAAATTGATCCTCCAACCATGATCTTGAAGAAACAACACAAGTCGATTCGTATGAGACTCTGCTAAATGTAAAGACTGAGCAAGTACCAAGATATCGTCCAAATAAGGAAATACCACAATACCCTGTTCTCTGATTACAGACAGAAGGGCACCGAGAATCTTTGTGAAAATTCTTGGAGCTGTAGCAAGGCCAAACGGTAGAGCCACAAATTGGTAATGCTTGTCTAGAAAAGAGAATCTCAGGAACTGATAATGATCTGGATGAATCGGAATATGCAGATATGCATCCTGTAAATCTATTGTGGACATATAATTCCCTTGCTGAACAAAAGGCAATATAGTCCTTACAGTTACCATCTTGAACGTTGGTATCCTTACATAACGATTCAATAATTTTAGATCCAGAACTGGTCTGAAGGAATTCTCCTTCTTTGGTACAATGAAGAGATTTGAATAAAACCCCATCCCCTGTTCCGGAACTGGAACTGGCATAATTACTCCAGCCAACTCTAGATCTGAAACACAATTCAGAAATGCTTGAGCTTTCACTGGATTTACTGGGACATGGGAAAGAAAAAATCTCTTTGCAGGAGGTCTCATCTTGAAACCAATTCTGTACCCTTCTGAAACAATGTTCTGAATCCAAAGATTGTGAACAGAATTGATCCAAATTTCTTTGAAAAAACGTAACCTGCCCCCTACCAGCTGAACTGGAATGAGGGCCGTACCTTCATGTGAACTTAGAAGCAGGCTTTGCCTTTCTAGCAGGCTTGGATTTATTCCAGACTGGAGATGGTTTCCAAACTGAAACTGCTCCTGAGGACGAAGGATCAGGCTTTTGTTCTTTGTTGAAACGAAAGGAACGAAAACGATTGTTAGCCCTGTTTTTACCTTTAGACTTGTTATCCTGTGGTAAAAAAGTTCCTTTCCCACCAGTAACAGTTGAAATAATAGAATCCAACTGAGAACCAAATAATTTGTTTCCCTGGAAAGAAATGGAAAGTAGAGTTGATTTAGAAGCCATATCAGCATTCCAGGTCTTAAGCCATAAAGCTCTTCTGGCTAAGATAGCCAGAGACATAAACCTAACATCAGCTCTAATAATATCAAAAATGGCATCACAGATGAAATTATTAGCATGCTGGAGAAGAATAATAATATCATGAGAATCACGATTTGTTACTTGTTGCGCTAGAGTTTCCAACCAAAAAGTTGAAGCTGCAGCAACATCAGCCAATGATATAGCAGGTCTAAGAAGATTACCTGAACATAGATAAGCTTTTCTTAGAAAAGATTCAATTTTTCTATCTAAAGGATCTTTAAACGAGGTACCATCTGACGTAGGAATGGTAGTACGTTTAGCAAGGGTAGAAATAGCCCCATCAACTTTAGGGATTTTGTCCCAAAATTCTAACCTGTTAGGCGGAACAGGATATAATTGCTTAAAACGTTTAGAAGGAGTAAAGGAATTACCCAATTTATCCCATTCCTTGGAAATTACTGCAGAAATAGCATTAGGAACAGGAAAGACTTCTGGAATAACCGCAGGAGCTTTAAAAACCTTATCCAAACGTATAGAATTAGTATCAAGAGGACTAGAATCCTCTATTTCTAAAGCAATTAGTACTTCTTTAAGTAAAGAGCGAATAAATTCCATCTTAAATAAATATGAAGATTTATCAGCATCAATCTCTGAGATAGAATCCTCTGAACCAGAAGAGTCCAAAGAATCAGAATGATGGTGTTCATTTAAAAATTCATCTGTAGAGAGAGAAGATTTAAAAGACTTTTTACGTTTACTAGAAGGAGAAATAACAGACAAAGCCTTCTTTATGGATTCAGAAACAAAATCTCTTATGTGATCAGGAACATTCTGCACCTTAGATGTTGAGGGAACTGCAACAGGCAATGGTACATTACTAAAGGAAATATTATCTGCTTTAACAAGTTTGTCATGACAATTATTACAAACAACAGCTGGAGGAATAGCTACCAAAAGTTTACAGCAGATACACTTAGCTTTGGTAGATCCAGCAGGCAGTGGTTTTCCTGTAGTATCTTCTGGCTCAGATGCAACGTGAGACATCTTGCAATATGTAAGAGAAAAAACAACATATAAAGCAAAATAGATCAAATTCCTTATAAGACAGTTTCAGGAATGGGAAAAAAATGCCAAACATCAAGCTTCTAGCAACCAGAAGCAAATGAAAAATGAGACTGAAATAATGTGGAGACAAAAGCGACGCCCATATTTTTTAGCGCCAAATAAGACGCCCACATTATTTGGCGCTTAAATGCTTTTGGCGCCAAAAATGACGCCACATCCGGAACGCCGACATCTTTGGCGCAAAATAACGTCAAAAAATGACGCAACTTCCGGCGACACGTATGACGCCGGAAACGGAAAAGAATTTTTGCGCCAAAAAAGTCCGCGCCAAGAATGACGCAATAAAATGAAGCATTTTCAGCCCCCGCGAGCCTAACAGCCCACAGGGAAAAAAGTCAAATTTTTGAGGTAAGAAAAATATGATAATTCAATGCATAATCCCAAATATGAAACTGACTGTCTGGAAATAAGGAAAGTTGAACATTCTGAGTCAAGGCAAATAAATGTTTGAATACATATATTTAGAACTTTATAAATAAAGTGCCCAACCATAGCTTAGAGTGTCACAGAAAATAAGACTTACTTACCCCAGGACACTCATCTACATGTTTGTAGAAAGCCAAACCAGTACTGAAACGAGAATCAGTAGAGGAAATGGTAAATATAAGAGTATATCGTCGATCTGAAAAGGGAGGTAAGAGATGAATCTCTACGACCGATAACAGAGAACCTTATGAAATAGACCCCGTAGAAGGAGATCACTGCATTCAATAGGCAATACTCTCTTCACATCCCTCTGACATTCACTGCACGCTGAGAGGAAAACCGGGCTCCAACTTGCTGCGGAGCGCATATCAACGTAGAATCTAGCACAAACTTACTTCACCACCTCCCTTGGAGGCAAAGTTTGTAAAACTGATTTGTGGGTGTGGTGAGGGGTGTATTTATAGGCATTTTAAGGTTTGGGAAACTTTGCCCCTCCTGGTAGGAATGTATATCCCATACGTCACTAGCTCATGGACTCTTGTTAATTACATGAAAGAAACATATATTTAGAACTTTATATAAATACATAAAGTGCCAAACCATAGCTGAGAGAGTCTTAAGTAATGAAAACATACTTACCAAAAGACACCCATCCACATATAGCAGATAGCCAAACCAGTACTGAAACGGTTATCAGTAGAGGTAATGGAATATGAGAGTATATGGTCAATCTGAAAAGGGAGGTAGGAGATGAATCTCTACGACCGATAACAGAGAACCTATGAAATAGATCTCCCATGAGGAAAAACATTGCATTCAATAGGTGATACTCCCTTCACATCCCTCTGTCATTCACTGTACTCTGAGAGGAATCGGGCTTCAAAATGCTGAGAAGCGCATATCAACGTAGAAATCTTAGCACAAATTTACTTCACCACCTCCACAGGAGGCAAAGTTTGTAAAACTGAATTGTGGGTGTGGTGAGGGGTGTATTTATAGGCATTTTGAGATTTGGGAAACTTTGCCCCTCCTGGTAGGATTGTATATCCCATACGTCACTAGCTCATGGACTCTTGCCAATTACATGAAAGAAATATATATATATATATATAGGGTTCTATAGGTACTGCCAGTACCTAAGATGGCAGACAATAGTTAGTGGGAGGGTAAGAGAGCTGTTTGGGTGAGATCAGGGTGGTTGGAGGTAAGGGGGGGTTCCTAAACTGCAGAAAAAAAAAAAAAAACATTTTTTTTATTATTTATTAATAAAAAAAACAGAAATGACTTAAATTTTCATATTGGGTGGAAGAGAGCTATTTGGGAGGGATCAGGTGGTGGGAAGTGTCAGGTGTGAGGGTAATAACTAGGCTAAAGCTAAAATTAACCTTACAAGCTACCTAATTAACCCCTTCACTGCTGGGAATTATACAAGTGTGGTGCGCAGCTGCAATTAGCGGCCTTCTAATTACCAAAAAGCATGTCTGCTATTTCTGAACAAAGGGGATCCCAGAGACGCTTTTACAATAATTTGTTTCATGATTGCACAAGCAGTATGTAAATAATTTCAGTGAGAAACCAAATGTTTGTGTATAAAGTTAACATTTTTTTTTTCATTTGAACACAGTTGGCAGGGAAATGGTGGCATGAAATATACCAAATGGGCCTAGATCAACACATTGAGTTGTATACTAAAATAAATATATATAGTTTTGATTTGTAAATAAAAAACAAGGCTCTATTTCTGTTTAAATGGAGTGATAGCAAAAATACATTTAAAAGTACAGTAACTCATAACACTATGTGATAAAAATTATTTTAAAAAAAACAATACTGTACAAAAAAGTGTACATACGTATTTATTTACAGAAATATATAAAATATCTTTATATATCTACTACACACACATATATATATATATATATATATATATATATATTGTGCATAGATATATATATATATAAAAAAAAAAAAATATTACATACTGGCCCAATTTTTTTTTTTCATGATTCAGATAAAGCATGCAATTTTAAGCAACTTTCAAATTTACTATAATCAATTTTTCTTCGTTATCTTGGTATCTTTATTTGAAAAAGCAGGAATGTAAGCTTAGGAGTCGGCCCACTTTTGGTTCAGCACCCTGGGTAGCGCTCGCTGATTGATGACTACATATAGAATCTTGAAGTGCTTAAAGGGACATTAAACACTTTGAGATGATAATATAAAATGATAAATTGTATATAATAAAACAACTCTGCAATATACTTTCATTATTTATTTTGTCCTCTTTGCCTGTAATTCCACTCTGAAATTGTGAGCTTTTCAGTTCCTGTTAGAAATGGAAGTGCAGAACACTGTTAAATCCAGCACAACCATTGGCTGCACACTCTAGTGACCTATTTATAACGGTCCCTAATTGGCCACAGCAGAGAAGGTAACACAAGTTACAACATGGCAGCTCCCAGTGTTTTATAGACACTAAAACTTTACACTTATTTTGTCACTTTTTAAACAACTAATGAAAAATACATCTACATGTTAATCATGGACTAATCTTTTCTTTGAATGCATCATTCTTTCTAGCATGTATTTAGTGTTTAATGTCCCTTTAATGCACCTTTAGCTTCTAGCTTATATACATCCATAGTTCGATATAAGTCAAGTACACCAATATTTTCTGTTTTTTTCCCCTGTGTCCCTGTTACCATTACGGGCACATGGTAAAAATCCATGTACTATTGGCACTGGGATATGAGTCACCTGCACCTAATAAAAATCTGTAATCTAATTAGGTGAAATAAAATGCATGAATCTTCTGTAGTTTACATTGAATGTTACAATATTTAATATTTTGTACATATTGTCTCAATTTTCATTGATTGTTTTGGAGAAGCAAAGTGGGTAGGGTTATGGGGAACTGACAGTGGATAAGGTCAGTACTCTAGAAACTGCTTAAAGGGATAGAAAGGGCAAAATGAAATGTGCATTTCAATTTGAAATAGAAGGATTTTGTGCAAATATACTTCCATTGGCAAAAATGCTTCTAATAAAAGTTATTCTGTGGCATACCCACATATCCTGTGAGGGCCCATGCACCAGTACTCAAGCACCACACCTTCTCAGAGGGTCAGCAGCAGCTTGTATGACACCAAGTATGCCTTTAAAAGCAATACACACCACCTCCAGATCGCTGAACAAGCATGGTATTTGAATACTGGTGCATGGTCCTCACAAAATATGTACATATGCCGCTGAAAAACAGTAATAACTTTTACTATACATCTCATAGTTTTGTTGTTATAGCAATTTTAACATACCTGGTAAATATCTATTTTATATGTCTCATAATTTTGTTACTATAGCACTTTTAACTTTAGATTCCATTAAAGTCTATGGGAGTTCCATTTGGTCATTCACCCTTATCCTTCCATAGAAAGCAGCAATAATCTCACTTTCAGAATATGCTACTGTACATATCTGGTAAATATCTATTTGATATGTCTCATAGTTGTGTTGCTATCGAACTTTAACTTTACATCTCATTAAAGTGAAAGTCAATCCGAGTGTTGTACAAATGCTAGGATTGACTATTGTAACAAATAAAGGGGACTTTAATTCATGAAGTATAAGATACTTCATGTAGAAAGTTCCTTTATTTATTTCAATCGATCGCCGTTCTTAGCTGCTACAGCAGCCCACGGCTAAAAAATTTTTTTGCTAAGAGGTGACGTTTTCACCTCTTAGCCAATAGCCGTACTGTAAATCCGGCTCCCATGCTGTGGGCTGCGTAGCAGCTAAGAACGGTGATCGATTGAAACAAATAAAGGAGCTTTCTACATGAAGTATTGTATACTTCAGGAATGAAAGTCCCATTTATTTGTTTCAATAGTCAATCCTAGTGTTTGTACAACGCTAGGATTGACTTTCACTTTAAAGTCTAGGGGCATTTAATTTCTTCATTCACACTTGTCATTCCATAGAAAGCAGCTATATCATCACCTAATATCACTTTCAGAATATGCTACTGCACTTGGGGAACATACCTGGTAAATATCTACTTGATATGTCTCATAGTTTTGTTGCTATAGCACTTTTAAAAGTACATCCCATTAATGTCTATAGGAATTCCATTTTGTCATTAACCCTTGTCATTCCATAAAAAAGCAGCTATAAGCCCACCTAATATCACTTTCAGAATATGCTACTGTAATGGGGGACATTATCTGGTAAATATCTACTTGATATGTCTCATAGTTTTGCTGCTATAGAAATTTTAACTTTGCATCTCATTAAAATCTATGAGCATTCCCTTTTGATATTCAACCTTGTCATTCCATAGAAATCAGATATGATCCCACATAATCCTTAAAATATAGCACTTCAATTAAATGCGATTATTATGAAATAAAAAATGTTTCCTTCAGGTATCAATCTTTTACAATAATTTTGATACTTCTTAGAAAAAGCACAAAATAGCAGGATACATGATAATGATGTGCTTAATTGTGGATTAAAGGTTTTGGATTTTGTGATTTACATAACTTTTAGAAAATGTTAAAAATATTTAAAAAATACACATGTAATTATAGTGTGACAGGGTAATCTAATGTTTATTTTCTTGTTCAGCATACATTATTTTTAAACGTAAGTGACTAAACTAACTAACGGTTTATCCCATTAACTAGATTATTTTCCAGAGGGAAGTATTCAAAATTCCAGTGCGTTTTAGCATATGTACAATACAATGTATCGATTTAGTTTAAATCCAATTAATTTTATATTGACAACACTTGAGAACCAGTCACTGTATACATTTCCAATACACTAGCAAGCAACTACTTTTAATAATATGGAGATAAATCAAGACTACCTCGGTTTGCGCAACATCTACTGACGTCATAACGTTATGCGGATGTGGAATCTGATTGGCTGTACGTAGTAAGGGCAGATTACCTAAGGGCAAACTGAAATCTGAGCGGGAAAACTATTAACTAATTACGCGGCCAAAATGAATTTTGCTATAAGATTCTCTAGTACCAATGTGTGGCGCAGAAGAATTGTCAGGGGCAGGCGGAGGAGCTGCCCAGTGCCCCTTGTTGATAAAATGATAGACACTTTTGGGGGATTATTTCGTCCTGTGATTGTCAATGCTATTTCATGTTGAATTTGTGATTGTCAATGCTATTTCATGTTGAATTTGTGATTGTCAATGCTATTTCATGTTGAACTTGTCTATAAAAAATGAAGTTTTAATATAAAAAACAGCTCTAAATACGTTTGCATGATGCATTGTATATTAAATCATCTTTTTTTTTTACATTGGGCATGAATGTAGAAGCAGTTGTAGGTATAATAACTTTTTTTTTTAGTTTAGTTTTAAAATATACTCAGACCATGATGTGTAAAACTACCGTTTGCAGACATCCCAACTCTCCCTGAAGTTCAGGGAGTCTCCCTGATTGTAATAGCGTCTCACTGATGCCAGCAAATGGAATGCAATCTCCCTGAAACTCCAAGTACCATGATTCAATGTGGCCCAAATCCGGAAAACTGCTTCTTTGAAGAATGCCTTTTGTTGCTGGGACATTATAGAACCCTCAAAGTATGCATCAGTAACCAAATAGCCCCCACTGATTTTAATAAAATAAAACACAAATACTACCTTATTTACTGCATGTAATTAAACTTCATTTTCTAAAATATTTAAGCATTCAACAAGCGTACGATCACTGGAAAATAAGTTTGTTGTATGTGGTTGTGCAATAAAGCTACTTTTTTAATGTGACTTTAGTGGAAGCTACTTTAATGATAAGTCTCTATCTTATTTAGGGTTTCATGGTGTTCAATATATAACTAGGAGGGGGGGGGGGTGGCGGCGCAGTAGCGGGAGAAGCCACCACCCTGAAATTAGTTTTTGCAGGTTGGGATGTCTGCGTTTGTACATATATTGTTTATTGCAAATTAAAATGTTATGAGACAGATACTTCCCTATTACAAAATTACATGAAACTGACTACCAAAATCCATTCTAAGTGCTGAAAGTAGGGTTGCCACCTTTTGTCCAGCCGATTCCTGGAGTGGACACTTTTTAAATGGGAGTGGCGGGGTTTGGGGTGTGGCTTGGGCGTGGCGTCACACCATCTCATGATAAAATATGAATAATCTACTACATGTCATAGTGTCTATAGGGTAACAAAAATATGTTTTTTTTTATAACAAAGGGATACTGGCTGGATGCTATAGTTTGTATGGTGAGACAACTTGTTTTTTAGAGCAGTCTTCTAGGTCTTATGATGCATATATATATAAACAATATTGTACCTTTGATTTTTGCAGTTAAAGGGACACTGTACCCAAAAATTTTCTTTAGTGATTCAGATAGAGCATGCAATTTTAAGCAACTTTCTAATTTACTCCTATTATCAATTTTTCTTTGTTCTCTTGCTATCTTTATATGAAAAAGAAGGCATCTAAGCTTTTTTCTAGGTTCAGAACTCTGGACAGCAGTTTTTGATTGGTGGATGCATTTATCCACCAATCAGCAAGGACAACCTAGGTTGTTCACCAAAAATGGGCCGGCATCTAAACTTACATTCTTGCATTTCAAATAAAGATACCAAGAGAATAAAGAGCATTTGAAAATAGGAGTAAATTAGAAAGTTGCTTAAAATTGCATGCTCTATCTGAATCACAAAAGAAAAAAATTGGGTACAGTGTCCCTTTAAATAAAGTGGTCAGGAGGGGCGGAGCCTGGAGCTCAATGCAGATGGAGGCATAATCCCTGAGCTCCGTCAAACACTGCCTAAATAGAGACAATTAATGGGCAAAGAACTTTCTAAAAATCGCTGGAAAATGTCAGGGGAAGTTATGTGAACTAACCAGCAACAGCTGAGAGGTAAAAACAGCCGGCATAGGAACTGATAAACAGCGCATACAATATAGTACAAGCTGCGCCGCATGCCGCCCGCCATCTTGGATGCACTGACCTGACACCCGAATCCAGCATAATGGCGGTAAGCTAATAAATATTAGACCCCGGACTTTACCCGACCATACATCGTAGCAGCTCTGTACTAAATTGACCGCTAGCCACTTATTCTGATAGACAGGGGGGGTGAGGAGCGGTTCTTCCCCTCATCCTCACTAATGAGGAGACGTCGAGTGGTCCCGGTGCAAAATCAATAAAAAGACACAGTGAAGTGCTACTGGAATATTATTTAACGATTGGGGACAAATAACCTCCAGAAGGAGATACACTAATCAGAATCTGCGAAGTCTGGCTAATAAGCTGTGATGCAAAAGTTTACTCGCATAAAATGTCAAATTGGGTAGGAAAAGAACTATGTAAAGTAATAAGCTGCACACTCTAACCACATGTGATTATAAAACGGTACTAAAAGGAGTTGAAAACTGCTACTACTAAAGTGACACATTCAAGAAGCTGCATTATAGATCTCAATAAACCACCATCTCAATATTTCTGAAGCAGAGCAAGACCTCTTTACTATTAGTTAAAAGAAAATCAACCGCCATATTAACAAGAGGCCCACCTAGGATCTAAGATTGCAGCTCACAATGCAGGCCACTACAATAAAGTTAGACCTATATATCTTTCTGTGAGTAGGGGACTTCAGCTGCAGGCACAGTAGAAAGCAGAAATTTATTTGCCACGACGGATAGCACAATTACATTAAAACCAACAAAGGAGATAAAAACTGCTAAATAGATATAAGATTGATATACACTACAACTATAAAGTGCGGGGCAACCAGACAAAACATACAGAATAATTAGGTGTATGCCATTATCCTCAGTTTAAACCGACTATTAATTTCTCTCTCAAGAAGAAATTTCAAACAGCTATAATGGCGGCGAGGAAAAACAATAAATCCTCTCAGGGTCTTAAAGCAACTTCGGCTAACTTATTTTTTAAACCTGCAAAAGAAAAGATTACAGAGATAACTAATAGCACAGCAGATGAAGATATAGACTCTGAAACAGACTCGCAGTGTGCTGAAGAGGACTCTATCCCTGTCACCAAGGCTGACCTTAGGTCACTGGTTTCTAAAAAAGATATTGATAAAAACTTCAACAAGCTGTGGGAAAAGATTGACGCATTCCAGAGTACTGTGACTAATAGTCTATCAGAAATAAAGCAAGATGTAACAGAGCTGGGCACTAGAGTGGCAGCGCTAGAGGAGACTGAAACTTCAGTTACAGAATAAATAAAGTGGTCAGACTTTACTGGCATCATTTGCAATTAGAGTGGATTACATACATAGCAACAAGTGGGGAGAGTGTTACAGAGAACCTTTACATCTGTTTCTGTTTTATACACATTTAAGCCCCAACCCCAGATATGACAAATCCCTACAGCACTAAAACATGTAGAAAGAAAAAAACTGTGATATATGTCCAGCTTCTATTCTCTGCCTTATCAGGAAGGGGTCCTTCTTTTTTTTTTCTTTTTTTTTTTAACAGGGGAACATACAGGACTTAGGATCTGTAAGAGGCCTGCACCTTCCTAAAGATTTATTACAGCTACGGTTCAGTAAACCTGAGCCGGCAGATGAGAATGAGATGTGAGGACAGCATCAGGGCTCTGCAAACTAAAATGTGGAATTTTTACAATTCTGTTTAAGTGCTCACAGAGCACCCACCAAGAGAACTCAGAGATAACAGTGCCCCACAGTGTTGCCCTCCCTCCAAATATATGTGCTCCTACCGCTCTCAAAATACTGCTGCTGTCCTCTGATGTACGTTCTCCCTAAATGCAGGCACTGAACAAACTGAGCTGCCTAGTGCCTACAGAAATGTGCAGCGTGCTACATGTATTGCTGCCCCGCCTACTTCTCTCTTACATAACATAAGTTCTATTATGTTCTTTAAATGTCCCGGACTCCTCCATTAATTTTGCAGTGATGCTTTTTTTCCATTTTTGCGATAAAAGCTTGCACACACGCAAGCTTTTATCGCAAAAATGGAAAAATAAGCAATCACTGCAAAATGAATGGAGGAGTCCGGGACATTTAGAGCATGACACGGGACATACCTCCTGATTCCAGAGGTGTCCCGGCCATACCGGCACGGGTGGCAACCCTAGCTGAAAGGTACCAGTCGTGTCATCCTACGCATAAATATTAGGCAATACTATTCCTGTTCTAGAAACTTTCTAGTGTAATAAGAAAATTATTTCAATTACAGAAAAAGTAGGAAAATAAATAATGAAAGTACAGTATATTGCAAATTTGTTTTATTACATACTTTTAGATAAGCCTGCCCAGAGGGCAGTCTAATTATTTTTTAACCCCTTAACGACCGAGGACGTGCAGGGTACGTCCTCAAAAAAAAGGCAGTTAATGCCTGAGAACGTACCCTGCACGTCCTCGGTGTGGAAAGCAGCTGGAAGCGATCCTGCTCGCTTCCAGCTGCTTTCCGGTTATTGCAGTGATGCCTCGATATGGAGGCATCCTGCAATAACCTTTTTAAGCCATCCGGTGCAGAGAGAGCCACTCTGTGGCCCTCTCTGCACCGGAGATCGGTGGCTCCCTGCGTTGGTGGGTGGGAGCCGGACCGGGTGGCGGCCATCGATGGCCCTGGTTATGTGCAGGGGGGGCGGGAACGTGGGCGGGGATGAGCGGGGGCGCGCACGGACACGCGCGCGTGCACGGGAGGGCGGGCGCGTGCACGGGGAGGGAGCGGGTGGGAACCGCTACACTACAGAAAATTTGTTAATAAAAAATGTTTAAATGCCTAAATATTTTTTTTTAAAAAAAAGATCAGCAAGGTAGTGGGGGTTTGTCTGTGTGGGGGGGGAAGCTACACTACAGAAAAAAGCCAAACAAAAATAAAAAAAGCACTTTTTTTTTGCAAACTGGGTACTGGCAGACAGCTGCCAGTACCCAAGATGGCCCCCAATGAGGCAGAGGGGATGGTCAGAGAGCGTTTTTTTTTTAAAAAACCCTTTTATTTTAGTACTGGCAGACTTTCTGCCAGTACTTAAGATGGCGGGGACAATTGTGGGGTGGGGGAGGGAAGGGAGCTGTTTGGGAGGGATCAGGGGGTGGGATGTGTCAGGTGGGAGGCTGATCTCTACACTAAAGCTAAAATTAACCCTGCAAGCTCCCTACAAACTCCCTAATTAACCCCTTCACTGCTAGCCATAATACACGTGTGAGGCGCAGCAGGATTTAGCGGCCTTCTAATTACCAGAAAGCAACGCCAAAGTCATATATGTCTGCTATTTCTGAACAAAGGGGATCCCAGACAAGTATTTACAACCATTTGTGCCATAATTGCACAAGCTGTTTGTAAATTATTTCAGTGAGAAACCTAAAATTGTGAAAAATTTAACTTTTTTTTCAATTTGATCGCATTTGGCGGTGAAATGGTGGCATGAAATATACCGAAATGTGCCTAGATCAATACTTGGGGTTGTCTACTATACTACACTAAAGCTAAAATTAACCCTACAAGCTCCCTAAAAGCTCCCTAATTAACCCCTTAACTGCTGGGCATAATACACTTGTGGTGCGCAGTGGCATTTAGCGGCCTTCTAATTACCAAAAAGCAACGCCAAAGCCATATATGTCTGCTATTTCTGAACAAAGGGGATCCCAGAGAAGAATTTACAACCATTTATGCCATAATTGCACAAGTTGTTTGTAAATAATTTCAGTGAGAAACCAAAAGTTTGTGAAAAAATTTGTGAAAAAGTGAACGGTTTTTTGTATTTGATCGCATTTGGCGGTGAAATGGTGGTATGAAATATACCAAAATTGTCCTAGATCAATACTTTGGGATGTCTACTAAAAAAAATATATACATGTCAAGGGATATTCAGGGATTCCTGAAAGATATTAGTGTTCTAATGTAACTAGCGCTAATTTTGGAAAAAAGTGGTTTGGAAATAGCAAAGTGCTACTTGTATTTATGGCCCTATAACTTGCAAAAAAAGCAAAGAACATGTAAACATTGGGTATTTCTAAACTCAGGACAAAATTTTGAAACTATTTAGCATGGGTGTTTTTTGGTGGTTGTAGATATGTAACAGATTTTGGGGGTCAAAGTTAGAAAAAGTGTGTTTTTTTCAATTTTTCCTCATATTTTATATTTTTTTTTATAGTAAATTATAAGATATGATGAAAATAATGGTATCTTTAGAAAGTCCATTTAGTGGCGAGAAAAACGGTATATAATATGTGTGGGTACAGTAAATGAGTAAGAAGAAAATTACAGCTAAACACAAACACCGCAAAAATGTAAAAATAGCCTTGGTCCCAAACGGACAGAAAATGGAAAAGTGCTGTGGTCATTAAGGGGTTAAACTACAGATGTAGAAACAACATATTTTGTAACTCTTCTTTTATATAAAAATTTAAGCTACAGGTGTAGCAATACTATATTCTAAAATATTGTATACTACTGAGCTACTTATGTAGCAACCAACTTTTTTTTAAACTACTTTAGCTTTTTAAAAAAGCTTTATAATTATATTTATAATTCTGTTATTAAGCTTTCTATGAAGCTTATGAGGTAAAATATTTCCAATTGTTTTTCTTTTTTATACAACTTAAGCTTTGAAAAAAGCTGTTTAAAATAAAAAAATAAAAAAACAACAGGCTTATCTTTAGCTTTTAAAAAAGCTTTTGGATAGAATAGTTAATAATACTAAACAATTAAACTAAATACGATGTTCCTATTATTAATCTAACTGATCTCTCTCTACAACAACTCTCCTCACAGACTACTTTTTTCTAACTGTGTCAAATACTGTTTTAACATATTATTTAAATTGACTAACCGGCGCGAGGAAGGGGCGTGGTTAGTCGCGAGTGACACACGCGATTTGCCGCGAGCGAGAGGCGTGGTTTTCCACAAACGTGCAATGTTTGATTGACACTGACGTATATGTTAATTCCTATGACCTTAAAATATTTTCGGAAGTTGCGATCAGCAATTTCCGTAACTCCGCCCACACGTAATTTATACTGTATCAATGCATAGTTACTGTATCAATAATGTATACACTGACACAGAAAAAATAAGCATTAATAAAAATGTCAGTGTCTACATTATTTATACAATCACTATATGCATTGTGACTGTATAAATAATGTTTAGACTGAGCCGCCTCCCAAAAATAAACCTTACATTTCTTAACCTATATTTCCACCTTCCCCCAAAAATCGCAATTAAAACTAAAATTAATAACCACTTAACCGTCAACCACCCACATCGCAATACACCTAATTACCCTATTAACCCCTTAACCGCAAAACCCCCAACATCGCAATAAACCTAATTACCCTATTAACCCCTAAACCGCAAAACCCCCACATCGCAATAAACCTATTTACCCTATTAACCCCTAAACCGCAAAACCCCTATATTGCAATAAACCTATTAACCCCTAAACCCCTACATCGCAATAAACCTATTTACCCTATTAACCCCTAAACCGCAAAACCCCTACATCGCAAAAAACCTATTTAACTTGTTAACCCTTTAAACCCCCAAATCCCACAACGCAAGTAACTATTTAAATAACTAAGTACAGTACACTAACCTAACACCCCCTAAACTAAGAACCCCTAACCTAAGAACCCCTAACCTAACACCCCATTAAATATCCCAAATTACCTAAACTAATACATTCTAAAGTTACAAAAAATAAAAAAACTAAGTTTACAAAAAAACTAACATTACAGAAAATTAAAAAAATAAAATTACCATATTTAACAAAACTAAACCTAATCCCTATGAAAAAAAAAAAAACACCCCCTACTCTAAGCATAAACTACCAGTAGCCCTTAAAAGGGCTTTTTCCAGGGCATTGCCCAAAGATAATCAGCTCTTTTACAAAAAATATACAAAGTCCCACCTAACATTAACCCCCCCAAAAAAAGAACCTAACACAAAAAAACATAAACTACCCATTGCCCTGAAAAGGGCATTTGTTTGGGCATTGCCCTTAAAAGGGCATTTAGCTCTTTTACTGCCCATCCCTAATCTAAATAAAACAAACCCCCCAAAAAATACTAAATCTAACCCCCAGGTTGGTACTCACAGTTCCTGAAGTCCAGTGGAGAAGGTCCTGTTCCAGGCGGTGAAGTCTTCTTCCAATCGCAACCTATTATTCTTCCAGGAACATCCTGCGTGGAGCAGCGCTGAAGACTGAAGACCGGCGACCCTGGAACTGCAGACCAGCGACCACGGAGCCATGGAGCGTGGAGGATCCTCTTTGTACGATCTCCGCCGTAGACTCAATAGTGAATTCAAGGTACGCGATTAAAGATGGCGTCACTTGAACTCCTATTGGCTGATTTGATTCTTCCAATTCAAATCATCCAATTTTTTGGGGCAAATCTCAAAAGAGCTGAATGCCCTTTTAAGGGCAGTGAAAAAGAGCTGAATGCCCTTTTAAGGGCAATGCCCATACAAATGTCCTTTTCAGGGCAATGGGTAGATTAGGTTTATTAGTGTTAGTTTTTTTTATTTTGGGGGTTTGGTGGGTGGGTTTTACTGTTAGGGGGGAACTTTGTTTATTTTTAATGTAAAAGAGCTGTTTAACTTAGGGCAATGTCCTACAAAAAGCCCTTTAAAGGGCTATTGGTAGTTAAGCATTAGATTAGGGGGGGTTATTTATTTTCATAGGGTTTAGGTTTAATTTTTTTATTTTGGATAATGTGTTTATTATTTTTTGTAATATTAGCATTTTTTATTTTCTGTAATTAGATTAATGTAATGTAATATTTTTGTATTTTTTATTGTAATGTAGTTTATTTTTATTGTAATTAAGAGGTTAATTTAGGGGGTGTTAGGTTAGGGGGCTTAGTCATTAAATTAGTTTTTTTGCGTTGTGGGGGTTGGCGGTGTAGGAGTTAATAGATAAATTAGGTTTAATTAGTTGTGGGGGGTTGGCGGTTTAGGGGTTAATAGATGTATTAGGTAGTTTGCGATGTTCGGGTTTGAGGATTTAGGGGTTAATAATTTTATTAGGTAGTTGTTTTTTTCTTAATACTTCAAGCGGGCAGTTTATTTTTTTCTTAATACTTCGTATGGGCGGTTAGTTTCTTTAAAGAAAATACTTATTGCGGGCGGTTAGGTATTTTTTTCATACTTATTGCGGGCATTTTTTTTTTTTTGTAACGCTCCGTTTGTCTTCGCTGCATCCCGGTGGATTCCGAAAAACATAATTTATGTAAGAACTTACCTGATAAATTCATTTCTTTCATATTAACAAGAGTCCATGAGCTAGTGACGTATGGGATATACATTCCTACCAGGAGGGGCAAAGTTTCCCAAACCTTAAAATGCCTATAAATACACCCCTCACCACACCCACAAATCAGTTTAACGAATAGCCAAGAAGTGGGGTGATAAGAAAAAAAGTGCGAAGCATATAAAATAAGGAATTGGAATAATTGTGCTTTATACAAAAAAATCATAACCACCACAAAAAAGGGTGGGCCTCATGGACTCTTGTTAATATGAAAGAAATGAATTTATCAGGTAAGTTCTTACATAAATTATGTTTTCTTTCATGTAATTAACAAGAGTCCATGAGCTAGTGACGTATGGGATAATGACTACCCAAGATGTGGATCTTTCCACACAAGAGTCACTAGAGAGGGAGGGATAAAATAAAGACAGCCAATTCCTGCTGAAAATAATCCACACCCAAAATAAAGTTTAATGAAAAACATAAGCAGAAGATTCAAACTGAAACCGCTGCCTGAAGTACTTTTCTACCAAAAACTGCTTCAGAAGAAGAAAATACATCAAAATGGTAGAATTTAGTAAAAGTATGCAAAGAGGACCAAGTTGCTGCTTTGCAGATCTGGTCAACCGAAGCTTCATTCCTAAATGCCCAGGAAGTAGAAACTGACCTAGTAGAATGAGCTGTAATTCTTTGAGGCGGAATTTTACCCGACTCAACATAGGCAAGATGAATTAAAGATTTCAACCAAGATGCCAAAGAAATGGCAGAAGCTTTCTGGCCTTTCCTAGAACCGGAAAAGATAACAAATAGACTAGAAGTCTTACGGAAAGATTTCGTAGCTTCAACATAATATTTCAAAGCTCTAACAACATCCAAAGAATGCAATGATTTCTCCTTAGAATTCTTAGGATTAGGACATAATGAAGGAACCACAATTTCTCTACTAATGTTGTTGGAATTCACAACTTTAGGTAAAAATTCAAAAGAAGTTCGCAACACCGCCTTATCCTGATGAAAAATCAGAAAAGGAGACTCACACGAAAGAGCAGATAATTCAGAAACTCTTCTAGCAGAAGAGATGGCCAAAAGGAACAAAACTTTCCAAGAAAGTAATTTAATGTCCAATGAATGCATAGGTTCAAACGGAGGAGCTTGAAGAGCTCCCAAAACCAAATTCAAACTCCATGGAGGAGAAATTGACTTAATGACAGGTTTTATACGAACCAAAGCTTGTACAAAACAATGAATATCAGGAAGAATAGCAATCTTTCTGTGAAAAAGAACAGAAAGAGCAGAGATTTGTCCTTTCAAAGAACTTGCGGACAAACCCTTATCCAAACCATCCTGAAGAAATTGTAAAATTCTCGGTATTCTAAAAGAATGCCAAGAAAAATGATGAGAAAGACACCATGAAATATAAGTCTTCCAGACTCTATAATATATCTCTCTAGATACAGATTTACGAGCCTGTAACATAGTATTAATCACGGAGTCAGAGAAACCTCTATGACCAAGAATCAAGCGTTCAATCTCCATACCTTTAAATTTAAGGATTTCAGATCCGGATGGAAAAAAGGACCTTGTGACAGAAGGTCTGGTCTTAACGGAAGAGTCCATGGCTGGCAAGATGCCATCCGGACAAGATCCGCATACCAAAACCTGTGAGGCCATGCCGGAGCTATTAGCAGAACAAACGAGCATTCCCTCAGAATCTTGGAGATTACTCTTGGAAGAAGAACTAGAGGCGGAAAGATATAGGCAGGATGATACTTCCAAGGAAGTGATAATGCATCCACTGCCTCCGCCTGAGGATCCCGGGATCTGGACAGATACCTGGGAAGTTTCTTGTTTAGATGAGAGGCCATCAGATCTATCTCTGGGAGCCCCCACATTTGAACAATCTGAAGAAATACCTCTGGGTGAAGAGACCATTCGCCCGGATGCAACGTTTGGCGACTGAGATAATCCGCTTCCCAATTGTCTACACCTGGGATATGAACCGCAGAGATTAGACAGGAGCTGGATTCCGCCCAAACCAAAATTCGAGATACTTCTTTCATAGCCAGAGGACTGTGAGTCCCTCCTTGATGATTGATGTATGCCACAGTTGTGACATTGTCTGTCTGAAAACAAATGAACGATTCTCTCTTCAGAAGAGGCCAAAACTGAAGAGCTCTGAAAACTGCACGGAGTTCCAAGATATTGATCGGTAATCTCACCTCCTGAGATTCCCAAACTCCTTGTGCCGTCAGAGATCCCCACACAGCTCCCCAACCTGTGAGACTTGCATCTGTTGAAATTATAGTCCAGGTCGGAAGAACAAAAGAAGCCCCCTGAATTAAACGATGGTGATCTGTCCACCACGTTAGAGAGTGCCGAACAATCGGTTTTAAAGATATTAATTGATATATCTTCGTGTAATCCCTGCACCATTGGTTCAGCATACAGAGCTGAAGAGGTCGCATGTGAAAACGAGCAAAGGGGATCGCATCCGATGCAGCAGTCATAAGACCTAGAATTTCCATGCATAAGGCTACCGAAGGGAATGATTGAGACTGAAGGTTTCGACAGGCTGTAATCAATTTTAGACGTCTCTTGTCTGTTAAAGACAAAGTCATGGACACTGAATCTATCTGGAAACCCAGAAAGGTTACCCTTGTTTGAGGAATCAAAGAACTTTTTGGTAAATTGATCCTCCAACCATGATCTTGAAGAAACAACACAAGTCGATTCGTATGAGACTCTGCTAAATGTAAAGACGGAGCAAGTACCAAGATATCGTCCAAATAAGGAAATACCACAATACCCTGTTCTCTGATTACAGACAGAAGGGCACCGAGAATCTTTGTGAAAATTCTTGGAGCTGTAGCAAGGCCAAACGGTAGAGCCACAAATTGGTAATGCTTGTCTAGAAAAGAGAATCTCAGGAACTGATAATGATCTGGATGAATCGGAATATGCAGATATGCATCCTGTAAATCTATTGTGGACATATAATTCCCTTGCTGAACAAAAGGCAATATAGTCCTTACAGTTACCATCTTGAACGTTGGTATCCTTACATAACGATTCAATAATTTTAGATCCAGAACTGGTCTGAAGGAATTCTCCTTCTTTGGTACAATGAAGAGATTTGAATAAAACCCCATCCCCTGTTCCGGAACTGGAACTGGCATAATTACTCCAGCCAACTCTAGATCTGAAACACAATTCAGAAATGCTTGAGCTTTCACTGGATTTACTGGGACATGGGAAAGAAAAAATCTCTTTGCAGGAGGTCTCATCTTGAAACCAATTCTGTACCCTTCTGAAACAATGTTCTGAATCCAAAGATTGTGAACAGAACTGATCCAAATTTCTTTGAAAAAACGTAACCTGCCCCCTACCAGCTGAACTGGAATGAGGGCCGTACCTTCATGTGAACTTAGAAGCAGGCTTTGCCTTTCTAGCAGGCTTGGATTTATTCCAGACTGGAGATGGTTTCCAAACTGAAACTGCTCCTGAGGACGAAGGATCAGGCTTTTGTTCTTTGTTGAAACGAAAGGAACGAAAACGATTGTTAGCCCTGTTTTTACCTTTAGACTTTTTATCCTGTGGTAAAAAAGTTCCTTTCCCACCAGTAACAGTTGAAATAATAGAATCCAACTGAGAACCAAATAATTTGTTTCCCTGGAAAGAAATGGAAAGTAGAGTTGATTTAGAAGCCATATCAGCATTCCAAGTCTTAAGCCATAAAGCTCTTCTGGCTAAGATAGCCAGAGACATAAATCTAACATCAACTCTAATAATATCAAAAATGGCATCACAGATGAAATTATTAGCATGCTGGAGAAGAATAATAATATCATGAGAATCACGATTTGTTACTTGTTGCGCTAGAGTTTCCAACCAAAAAGTTGAAGCTGCAGCAACATCAGCCAATGATATAGCAGGTCTAAGAAGATTACCTGAACATAGATAAGCTTTTCTTAGAAAATATTCAATTTTTCTATCTAAAGGATCCTTAAACGAGGTACCATCTGATGTAGGAATGGTAGTACGTTTAGCAAGGGTAGAAATAGCCCCATCAACTTTAGGGATTTTGTCCCAAAATTCTAATCTGTCAGGCGGAACAGGATATAATTGCTTAAAACGTTTAGAAGGAGTAAATGAATTACCCAATCTATCCCATTCCTTAGCAATTACTGCAGAAATAGCATTAGGAACAGGAAAGACTTCTGGAATAACCGCAGGAGCTTTAAAAACCTTATCCAAACGTATAGAATTAGTATCAAGAGGACTAGAATCCTCTATTTCTAAAGCAATTAGTACTTCTTTAAGTAAAGAGCGAATAAATTCCATCTTAAATAAATATGAAGATTTATCAGCATCAATCTCTGAGACAGAATCCTCTGAACCAGAAGAGTCCAAAGAATCAGAATGATGGTGTTCATTTAAAAATTCATCTGTAGAGAGAGAAGATTTAAAAGACTTTTTACGTTTACTAGAAGGAGAAATAACAGACAAAGCCTTCTTTATGGATTCAGAAACAAAATCTCTTATGTTATCAGGAACATTCTGCACCTTAGATGTTGAGGGAACTGCAACAGGCAATGGTACATCACTAAAGGAAATATTATCTGCATTAACAAGTTTGTCATGACATTTAATACAAACAACAGCTGGAGGAATAGCTACCAAAAGTTTACAGCAGATACACTTAGCTTTGGTAGATCCAGCAGGCAGAGGTTTTCCTGTAGTATCTTCTGGCTCAGATGCAACGTGAGACATCTTGCAATATGTAAGAGAAAAAACAACATATAAAGCAAAATAGATCAAATTCCTTATAAGACAGTTTCAGGAATGGGAAAAAATGCCAAACATCAAGCTTCTAGCAACCAGAAGCAAATGAAAAATGATTCTGAAATAATGTGGAGACAAAAGCGACGCCCATATTTTTTGGCGCCAAATAAGACGCCCACATTATTTGGCGCCTAAATGCTTTTGGCGCCAAAAATGACGCCACATCCGGAACGCCGACATTTTTGGCGCAAAATAACGTCAAAAAAATGACGCAACTTCCGGCGACACGTATGACGCCGGAAACGGAAACGAATTTTTGCGCCAAAAAAATCCGCGCCAAGAATGACGCAATAAAATGAAGCATTTTCAGCCCCCGCGAGCCTAACAGCCCACAGGGAAAAAGTCAAATTTTTGAGGTAAGAAAAATATGATAATTAAAGCATAATCCCAAATATGAAACTGACTGTCTGGAAATAAGGAAAGTTGAACATTCTGAGTCAAGGCAAATAAATGTTTGAATACATATATTTAGAACTTTATAAATAAAGTGCCCAACCATAGCTTAGAGTGTCACAGAAAATAAGACTTACTTACCCCAGGACACTCATCTACATGTTTGTAGAAAGCCAAACCAGTACTGAAACGAGAATCAGTAGAGGAAATGGTAAATATAAGAGTATATCGTCGATCTGAAAAGGGAGGTAAGAGATGAATCTCTACGACCGATAACAGAGAACCTTATGAAATAGACCCCGTAGAAGGAGATCACTGCATTCAATAGGCAATACTCTCCTCACATCCCTCTGACATTCACTGCACGCTGAGAGGAAAACCGGGCTCCAACTTGCTGCGGAGCGCATATCAACGTAGAATCTAGCACAAACTTACTTCACCACCTCCCTTGGAGGCAAAGTTTGTAAAACTGATTTGTGGGTGTGGTGAGGGGTGTATTTATAGGCATTTTAAGGTTTGGGAAACTTTGCCCCTCCTGGTAGGAATGTATATCCCATACGTCACTAGCTCATGGACTCTTGTTAATTACATGAAAGAAATAGCAGGGTGGTGAAAGAATCTCACCACCCTGCCATTTTCGGAATCCACCTTGATGCGAATTCTTTTGGCTGGGCGCGTAGCCAACATTCTGTTGGCTGCCTCGCGCTGCCAACATTCCTTTGAAGATGCATGCGCAACTGCCGACGGCGACAGACATTACAAAAGCAATTATAGTAAAGATAACATAATTTATGTAAGAACTTACCTGATAAATTCATTTCTTTCATATTAGCAAGAGTCCATGAGCTAGTGACGTATGGGATATACATTCCTACCAGGAGGGGCAAAGTTTCACCACACCCACAATTCAGTTTAACGAATAGCCAAGAAGTGGGGTGATAAGAAAAAAGTGCGAAAGCATATAAAATAAGGAATTGGAATAATTGTGCTTTATACAAAAAAATCATAACCACCACAAAAAAGGGCGGGCCTCATGGACTCTTGCTAATATGAAAGAAATGAATTTATCAGGTAAGTTCTTACATAAATTATGTTTTCTTTCATGTAATTAGCAAGAGTCCATGAGCTAGTGACGTATGGGATAATGACTACCCAAGATGTGGATCTTTCCACACAAGAGTCACTAGAGAGGGAGGGATAAAATAAAGACAGCCAATTCCTGCTGAAAATAATCCACACCCAAAATAAAGTTTAATGAAAAACATAAACAGAAGATTCAAACTGAAACCACTGCCTGAAGTACTTTTCTACCAAAAACTGCTTCAGAAGAAGAAAACACATCAAAATGGTAGAATTTAGAAAAAGTATGCAAAGAGGACCAAGTTGCTGCTTTGCAAATCTTGATCAATCGAAGCTTCATTCCTAAACGCCCAGGAAGTAGAAACTGACCTAGTAGAATGAACAGTAATCCTTAGAGGCGGAGTTTTACCCGACTCAATATAAGCATGATGAAAACATAATTTATGTAAGAACTTACCTGATAAATTCATTTCTTTCATATTAGCAAGAGTCCATGAGCTAGTGACGTATGGGATATACATTCCTACCAGGAGGGGCAAAGTTTCCCAAACCTTAAAATGCCTATAAATACACCCCTCACCACACCCACAATTCAGTTTAACGAATAGCCAAGAAGTGGGGTGATAAGAAAAAAGTGCGAAAGCATATAAAATAAGGAATTGGAATAATTGTGCTTTATACAAAAAAATCAAAACCACCACAAAAAAGGGCGGGCCTCATGGACTCTTGCTAATATGAAAGAAATGAATTTATCAGGTAAGTTCTTACATAAATTATGTTTTCTTTCATGTAATTAGCAAGAGTCCATGAGCTAGTGACGTATGGGATAATGATTACCCAAGATGTGGATCTTTCCACACAAGAGTCACTAGAGAGGGAGGGATAAAATAAAGACAGCCAATTCCTGCTGAAAATAATCCACACCCAGAATAAAATTTTAATGAAAAAACATAAGCAGAAGATTCAAACTGAAAACACTGCCTGAAGTACGTTTCTACCAAAAACTGCTTCAAAAGAAGAAAACACATCAAAATGGTAGAATTTAGTAAAATTATGCAAAGAGGACCAAGTTACTGCTTTGCAAATCTGATCAACCGAAGCTTCATTCCTAAACGCCCAGGAAGCAGAAACTGACCTAGTAGAATGAGCTGTAATCCTTTGAGGCGGAGTGTTACCCGACTCAACATAGGCATGATGAAATAAAGATTTCAACCAAGATGCCAAAGAAATGGCAGAAGCTTTCTGGCCTTTTCTAGAACCGGAAAAGATGACAAATAGACTAGAAGTCTTTCGGAAAGACTTAGTAGCTTCAACATAATATTACAAAGCTCTAACAGCATCCAAAGAATGCAATGATTTCTCCTTAGAATTCATAGGATCAGGACATAATGAAGGAACCACAATTTCTCTACTAATGTTGTTAGAATTCACAACCTTAGGTAAAAAATTCAAAAGAAGTTCGCAGCACCGCCTTATCCTGATGCAAAATCAGAAAAGGAGACTCACAAAAAAGAGTAGATAATTCAGAGACTCTTCTGGCAGAAGAGATGGCCAAAAGAAACAAAACTTTCCAAGAAAGTAATATAACGACCAAAGAATGCATGGGTTTAAAAGGAGGAGCTTGAAGAGCCCCCAGAACCAAATTCAAACTCCAAGGAGGAGAAATTGACTTAAAGACAGGTTTTATACGAACCAAAGGTTGTACAAAACAATAAATATCAGGAAGATTAGTAAACCTTCTGTGAAAAAGAACAGAAAGAGCAGAGATTTGTCTTTCAAGGAACTTGCGGACAAACCTTTATCTAAACCATCCTGAAGAAACTGTAAAATTCTCGGTATTCAAAAAGAATGCCAAGAAAAAAGATGAGAAAGACACTAAGAAATATAAGTCTTCCAGACTCTATAATATATCTCTCTAGATACAAATTTACGAGCCTGTCACATAGTATCAATCACAGAGTCAGAGAAACCTCTTTGACCAAGAATCAAGCGTTCAAACTCCATACCTTAAAATTAAGGTTTTGAGACAGAAAGACTGGTCTTAACGGAAGAGTCCACAGCTGGCAAGAGGTCATCCGGACAAGATCCGCATACCAAAACCTGTGAGGCCATGCTGGAGCTACCAGCAGGACAAACGAGCATTCCTTTAGAATATTGGAGAATACCCTTGGAAGAAGAACTAGAGGCGGAAAGATATAGGCAGGATGACACTTGTAAGGAAGAAAATAATGCATCCACTGCCTCCGCCCGAGGATCCCGGGATCCGGACAGATACCAGGGAAGTTTCTTGTTTAGATGAGAAGCCATCAGATCTATTTCTGGGAGTTCCCACATTGAACAATCTGAGGAAATACCTCTGGGTGAATAGACCATTCGCCCAGGTGCAACGTTTGGCGACTGAGATAATCCGCTTTCCAATTGTCCATACCTGGGATATGAACCGCAGAGATTAGACAGGAGCTGGATTCCGCCCAAACCAAAATTCGAGATACTTCTTTCATAACCAGAGGACTGTGAGTCCCTCCTTGATGATTGATGTATGCCACAGTTGTGACATTGTCTATCTGAAAACAAATGAACAACTCTCTCTTCAGAAGAGGCCAAGACTGGAAAGCTCTGAAAATTGCACGGAGTTCCAAAATATTGATCGGAAATCTCACCTCCTGAGATTCCCAAACCCCTTGTGCCGTCAGATACCCCCACACAGCTCCCCAACCTGTAAGACTTGCATCTGTTGAGATTATAGTCCAGGTTGGAAGAACAAGAAGCCCCCTGAACTAAACGATGGTGATCTGTCCACCATGTCAGAGAGTGTCGTATAATCGGTTTAAAGATATTAATTGAGATATCTTTGAGTAATCCCTGCACCATTGGTTCAGCATACAGAGCTGAAGAGGTCGCATGTGAAAACGAGCAAGGGAGATCGCATCTGATGCGGCAGTCCTAAGACCTAAAATTTCCATGCATAAGGCTACCAAAGGGAATGATTGTGACTGAAGGTTTTGACAAGCTGATATCAATGTTAAACTTCTCTTGTCTGACAAGGACAGAGTCATAGACACTGAATCTATCTAGAAACCTAAAAAGGTTACCCTTGTCTGAGGAATCAATGAACTGATTGGTAAATTGAACCTCCAACCATGAACTTGAAGAAACAACACAAATCGATTCGTATGAGATTCTTCGAAAATGAGAAGACTGAGCAAATACCAAGATATCGTCCAAATAAGGAAATACCAAAACCCTGTTCTCTGATTACAGAAAGAAGGGCACTGAGAACCTTTGAAAAAAATTCTTGGAACTGAGGCTAGGCCAAACGGAAGAGCCAAAAAACTGGTAATGCTTGTCTAAAAAGAGAATCTCAGACACTAAAAGTGATCTGGATGAATCGGAATATGCAGATACACATCCTGTAAATCTATTGTAGACATATAATGCCCTTGCTAAACAAAAAGCAGGATAGTCCTACAGTAACCATCTTGAATGTTGGTATCCTTACATTACGATTCAATATTGATAGATCCGGAACTGGTCTGAAGGAATTGACCTTCTTTGGTACAATGAAGAGATAAAATAAAACCCCAGCCCCTGTTCCAGAACTGGAACTGGCATAATTACTCCAACCAACTCTAGATCTGAAACACATTTCAGAAATACTGAGCCTTTGCTGTGTTAACTGGGACACGGGAAAGAAAAAAATCTCTTAGCAGGAGGCCTTAACTTGAAGCCAATTCTGTACCTTTCTGAAACAATGTTCTGAAACCAGAGATTGAGAACGGAATTGATCCAAATTTCTTTGAAGAAAACGTAATCTGCCCCATACCAGCTGAGCTGGAATAAGGGCCGCACCTTCATGGGTACTTAGGAGCTGGCTATAGATTTCTATAAGGCTTGGATATATTCCAAACTGGAAATAGTTTCCAAACTGATACCGCTCCTGAGGATGAAGGATCAGGCTTTTGTTCCTTGTTGTGAGGAAAGGAACGAAAAAGACTATTAGACCTAAATTTACCTTAGATTTTTTATCCTTTGGTAAAAAAGTTCCCTTCCTTCCAGAAACAATTGAGATAATAATTTAATACCCTGGAAAGAAAGGGAAAGCAAAGTTGACTTAGAAGACATATCAGCATTCCAAGTTTAATCCATAAAGCTTTTCTAGCTAAAATAGCTAGAGACATATACCTGACATCAACTCTAATGATATCAAAAGATGGTATCACAAATAAAATTATTAGCATGTTATAGAATAATAATAATGCTATAAAATTATGATCTGTTACTTGTTGCGCTAAAGCTTCTAACCAAAAAGTTGAAGCTGCAGCAACATCCGCTAAAAATATAGCAGGTCTAAGAAGATTACCTGAACATAAGTAAGCTTTTCTTAGAAAGGATTCAATTTTCCTTAAATAAAGTACTATCTGCCGTAGGAACAGTAGTACATTTAGCAGGAGTAGAGACAGCCCCATAACCTTAGGGATTTTGTCCCAAAAAACTCTAATCTGTCAGATGGCACAGGATATAATTGCTTAAACGTTTAGAAGGAGTAAAAGAATTACCCAAATTATTCCATTCCCTGGACATTACTTCAGAAATAGCATCAGGGAGATTAAACACTTCTGGAATAACTACAGGAGATTTAAAAACCTTATTTAAACGTTTAGATTTAGTATCAAGAGGACCAGAATCCTCTATTTCTAATGCAATTAATACTTCTTTAAATAAAGAACGAATAAATTCCATCTTGAACAAATACAAAGATTTATCAGTATCAGAATGATGATGTTCATTTAAAAATTCATCTGAAAAAAGAGAAGTTTTAAAAGACTTTTATGTAAACTAGAAGGAGAAATAACAGACATAGCCTTCTTAATGGATTTAAAAAATAAAATCTCATATGTTTATCAGGAACACTCTGAAAATTAGATGTTGACGGAAAAGCAACAGGTAATGTAACAGTACTAAAGGAAATTTTATCTGCATTAATAAGTTTGTCATGACATGCAATACAAACAACAGCTGGAGAAACAGATACCAAAAATTATAGCAGATACACTTAGCTTGGTAGCTCCAGCACTAGACAGCGATTTTCCTGTAGTATCTTCTGACTCAGATGCAACGTGAGACATCTTGCAATATGTAAGACAAAAAAACAACATATAAAGCAAAATTGATCAAATTCCTTAAATGACAGTTTCAGGAATGGGAAAAAATACCAAAGAACAAGCTTCTAGCAACCAGAAGCAATGAAAAATGAGACTAAAATAATGTGGAGACAAAAGCGACGCCCATATTTTTTAGCGCCAAATCAGACGCCCACATTATTTGGCGCCTAAAATGCTTTTGGCGCCAAAAATGACACCACATCCGGAACGCCGACATTTTTGGCGCAAAATAACGTCAAAAAAATGACGCAACTTCCGGCAACACGTATGACGCCGGAAACGGAAAAGAATTTTTGCGCCAAAAAAGTCCGCGCCAAGAATGACGCAATAAAATGAAGCATTTTCAGCCCCCGCGAGCCTAACAGCCCACAGGGAAAAAAGAGTAAAATTTTTGAAGGTAAGAAAAAAATGATTAATTCAATGCATTATCCCAAATATGAAACTGACTGTCTGAAAAATAAGGAAAGTTGAACATTCTGAGTCAAGGAAAATAAATGTTTGAATACATATATTTAGAACTTTATAAACAAAGTGCCCAACCATAGCTTAGAGTGTCACAGAAAATAAGATTTACTTACCCCAGGACACTCATCTACATGTTTGTAGAAAGCCAAACCAGTACTGAAACGAGAATCAGCAGAGGTAATGGTATATATAAGAGTATATTGTCGATCTGAAAAGGGAGGTAAGAGATGAATCTCTACGACCGATAACAGAGAACCTATGAAATAGACCCCGTAGAAGGAGATCACTGCATTCAAATAGGCAATACTCTCCTCACATCCCTCTGACATTCACTGCACGCTGAGAGGAAAACCGGGCTCCAACTTGCTGCGGAGCGCATATCAACGTAGAATCTAGCACAAACTTACTTCACCACCTCCATCGGAGGCAAAGTTTGTAAAACTGAATTGTGGGTGTGGTGAGGGGTGTATTTATAGGCATTTTAAGGTTTGGGAAACTTTGCCCCTCCTGGTAGGAATGTATATCCCATACGTCACTAGCTCATGGACTCTTGCTAATTACATGAAAGAAATAAAGATTTCAACCAAGATGCCAAAGAAATGGCAGAAGCTTTCTGGCCTTTTCTAGAACCGGAAAAGATGACAAATAGACTAGAAGTCTTTCGGAAAGACTTAGTAGCTTAAACATAATAATACAAAGCTCTAACAGCATCCAAAGAATGCAATGATTTCTCCTTAGAATTCATAGGATTAGGACATAATGAAGGAACCACAATTTCTCTACTAAGGTTGTTAGAATTCACAACCTTAGGTAAAAAATTCAAAAGAAGTTCGCAGCACCGCCTTATCCTGATGAAAAATCAGAAAAGGAGACTCACAAGAAAGAGCAGATAATTCAGAGACTCTTCTGGCAGAAGAGATGGCCAAAAGAAACAAAACTTTCCAAGAAAGTAATATAACGACCAAAGAATGCATGGGTTCAAAAGGAGGAGCTTGAAAAGCCCCCAGAACCAAATTCAAACTCCAAGGAGGAGAAATTGACTTAATAACAGGTTTTATACGAACCAAAGCTTGTACAAAACAATGAAATATCAGGAAGATTAGCAATCCTTCTGTGAAAAAAGAACAGAAAGAGCAGAGATTTGTCCTTTCAAGGAACTTGCGGACAAACCTTTATCTAAACCATCCTGAAGAAACTGAAAAATTCTCGGTATTCAAAAAGAATGCCAAGAAAAAATGATGAGAAAGACACTAAGAAATATAAGTCTTCCAGACTCTATAATATATCTCTCTAGATACAGATTTACGAGCCTGTCCCATAGTATTAATCACAGAGTCAGAGAAACCTTCTTTGACCAAGAATCAAGCGTTCAAACTCCATACCTTAAAATTTAAGGATTTGAGATCCTGATGGAAAAAAGGACCTTGCGACAGAAAGTCTGGTCTTAACGGAAGAGTCCACAGCTGGCAAGAGGCCATCCGGACAAGATCCGCATACCAAAACCTGTGAGGCCATGCTGGAGCTACCAGCAGGACAAACGAGCATTCCTTTAGAATCTTGGAGAATACTCTTGGAAGAAGAACTAGAGGCGGAAAGATATAGGCAGGATGATACTTCCAAGGAAGTGATAATGTATCCACTGCTTCCGCCCGAGGATCCCGGGATCTGGACAGATCCCAGGGAAGTTTCTTGTTTAGATGAGAAGCCATCAGATCTATTTCTGGAAGTTCCCACATTTGAACAATCTGAAGAAATACCTCTGGGTGAAGAGACCATTCGCCCGGATGCAACGTTTGGCGACTGAGATAATCCGCTTCCTAATTGTCTATACCTGGGATATGAACCGCAGAGATTAGACAGGAGCTGGATTCCGCCCAAACCAAAATTCGAGATACTTCTTTCATAGCCAGAGGACTGTGAGTCCCTCCTTGATGATTGATGTATGCCACAGCTGTGACATTGTCTATCTGAAAACAAATGAACAACTCTCTCTTCAGAAGAGGCCAAGACTGAAGAGCTCTGAAAATTGCACGGAGTTCAAAAATATTGATCGGTAATCTCACCTCCTGAGATTCCCAAACCCCTTGTGCCATCAGAGACCCCCACACAGCTCCCCAACCTGTAAGACTTGCATCTGTTGAGATTATAGTCCAGGTCGGAAGAACAAAGAAGCCCCCTGAACTAAACGATGGTGAACTGTCCACCATGTCAGAGAGTGTCGTATAATCGGTTTAAAGATATTAATTGAGATATCTTTGTGTAATCCCTGCACCACTGGTTCAGCATACAGAGCTGAAGAGGTCGCATGTGAAAACGAGCAAAGGAGATCGCATCCGATGCGGCAGTCCTAAGACCTAAAATTTCCATGCATAAGGCTACCAAAGGGAATGATTGTGACTGAAGGTTTTGACAAGCTGATATCAATGTTAAACTTCTCTTATCTGACAAGGACAGAGTCATAGACACTGAATCTATCTGGAAACCTAAAAAGGTTACCCTTGTCTGAGGAAACAATGAACTGATTGGTAAATTGATCCTCCAACCATGATCTTGAAGAAACAACACAAGTCGATTCGTATGAGATTCTGCGAAAATGTGAAGACTGAGCAAGTACCAAGATATCGTCCAAATAAGGAAATACCAAAACCCTGTTCTCTGATTACAGACAGAAGGGCACCGAGAACCTTTGAAAAAAATTCTTGGAGCTGACGCTAGGCCAAACGGTAGAGCCACAAAACTGGTAATGCTTGTCTAAAAAGAGAATCTCAGAAACTAAAAGTGATCTGGATGAATCGGAATATGCAGATATGCATCCTGTAAATCTATTGTAGACATATAATGCCCTTGCTAAACAAAAGGCAGGATAGTCCTACAGTTACCATCTTGAATGTTGGTATCCTTACATAACGATTCAATATAGATAGATCCGGAACTGGTCTGAAGGAATTGACCTTCTTTGGTACAATGAAGAGATAGAATAAAACCCCAGCCCCTGTTCCAGAACTGTAACTGGCATAATTACTCCAGCCAACTCTAGATCTGAAACACATTTCAGAAATGCTGAGCCTTTGCTATGTTTACTGGGAAAAAAAAAAAAAAAAAAAAAAATCTCTTTGCAGGAGGCCTTAACTTGAAGCCAATTCTGTACCTTTCTGAAACAATGTTCTGAAACCAGAGATTGTGAACGGAATTGATCCAAATTTCCTTGAAGAAAACGTAAACTGCCCCATACCAGCTGAGCTGGAATGAGGGCCGCACCTTCATGGGTATTTAGGAGCTGGCTATAGGTTTCTATAAGGCTTGGATATATTCCAAACTGGAAATGGTTTCCAAACTGATACCGCTCCTGAGGATGAAGGATCAGGCTTTTGTTCCTTGTTGTGAGGAAAGGAACGAAAATGATTATTAGACCTAAATTTACCTTAGATTTTTTATCCTTTGGTAAAAAAGTTCCCTTCCCTCCAGTAACAGTTGAAAATCGAATAATTATTACCCTGGAAAGAAAGGGAAAGCAAAGTTGACTTAGAAGACATATCAGCATTCCAAGTTTTAAGCCATAAAGCTTTTCTAGCTAAAATAGCTAGAGACATATACCTGACATCAACTCTAATGATATCAAATATGGTATCACAAATAAAATTATTAGCATGTTATAGAATAATAATAATGCTATAAAATTATGATCTGTTACTTGTTGCGCTAAAGCTTCTAACCAAAAAGTTGAAGCTGCAGCAACATCCGCTAAAAATATAGCAGGTCTAAGAAGATTACCTGAACATAAGTAAGCTTTTCTTAGAAAGGATTCAATTTTCCTATCTAAAGGATCCTTAAATGAAGTACTATCTGCCATAGGAATAGTAGTACGTTTAGCAAGAGTAGAGACAGCCCCATTAACCTTAGAGATTTTGTCCCAAAACTCTAATCTGTCAGATGGCACAGGATATAATTGCTTAAACCGTTTAGAAGGAGTAAATGAATTACCCAAATTATTCCATTCCCTGGAAATTACTTCAGAAATAGCATCAGGGAGAGAAAACACTTCTGGAATAACTACAGGAGATTTAAAAACCTTATTTAAACGTTTAGATTTAGTATCAAGAGGACCAGAATCCTCTATTTCTAATGCAATTAATACTTCTTTAAGTAAAGAACGAATAAATTCCATCTTGAACAAATACAAAGATTTATCAGCATCAACCTCTGAGACAGAAACCTCTGAACCAGAAGAACCATTATCAGTATCAGAATGATGATGTTCATTTAAAAATTCATCTGAAAAAAGAGAAGTTTTAAAAGACTTTTATGTATACTAGAAGGAGAAATAACAGACATAGCCTTCTTAATGGATTTAAAAAATAAAATCTCTTATGTTATCAGGAACACTCTGAAAATTAGATGTTGACGGAACAGCAACAGGTAATGTAACAGTACTAAAGGAAATTTTATCTGCATTAATAAGTTTGTCATGACATGCAATACAAACAACAGCTGGAGAAACAGATACCAAAAGTTTATAGCAGATACACTTAGCTTGGTAGCTCCAGCACTGGGCAGCGATTTTCCTGAAGTATCTTCTGACTCAGTTGCAACGTGGAACATCTTGCAATATGTAAAAGAAAAAACAACATATAAAGCAAAATTGATCAAATTCCTTAAATGACAGTTTCAGGAATGGGAAAAAAATGCCAGTGAACAAGCTTCTAGCAACCAGAAGCAATAAATAATGAGACTTAAATAATGTGGAGACAAAAATGACGCCCATATTTTTTAGCGCCAAAAAAGACGCCCACATTATTTGGCGCCTAAATGCTTTTGGCGCCAAAAATGATGCCACATCCGGAACGCCGACACTTTTGACGCAAAAAAACGTCAAAAAATGACGCAACTTCCGGCGACACGTATGACGCCGGAAACAGAAAAAAAAATTTTTTGCGCCAAAAAAGTCCGCGCCAAGAATGACGCAATAAAATGAAGCATTTTCAGCCCCCGCGAGCCTAACAGTCCACAGGGAAAAAGTCAAATTTTTAAGGTAAGAAAAAATGATTGAAACAAATGCATTTATCCCAAGTATGAAACTGACTGTCTGAAAATAAGGAATGTTGAACATCCTGAGTCAAGGCAAATAAATGTTTGAATACATATATTTAGAACTTTATAAAAAAGTGCCTAACCATAGCTTAGAGTGTCACAGAAAATAAGCTTACTTACTTACCCCAGGACACTCATCTACATGTTGTAGAAAGCCAAACCAGTACTGAAACGAAAATCAGCAGAGGTAATGGTATATATATAAGAGTATATCGTCGATCTGAAAAGGGAGGTAAGAGATGAATCTCTATGACCGATAACAGAGAACCTATGAAATAGACCCCGTAGAAGGAGATCATTGCATTCAAATAGGCAATACTCTCCTCACATCCCTCTGACATTCACTGCACGCTGAGAGGAAAACCGGGCTCCAACCTGCTGCGGAGCGCATATCAACGTAGAATCTAGCACAAACTTACTTCACCACCTCCATAGGAGGCAAAGTTTGTAAAACTGAATTGTGGGTGTGGTGAGGGGTGTATTTATAGGCATTTTAAGGTTTGGGAAACTTTGCCCCTCCTGGTAGGAATGTATATCCCATACGTCACTAGCTCATGGACTCTTGCTAATTACATGAAAGAAAATTAAATATTTTATATTAGAGACTCAAAGTGTTTAATGTCCCTTTAGCTGCTAACTCATAAATTTATATTTCTCTATTATTCAAGTATACCAATATTTCTTCGTCGTGTCATCCTATCCATACTTTCTAGTGTAATAATAAAATTATTTAAAGGCAAAAAAAATCAGATAGCATGTAAATTTTAAGACTAGCGACACTGCACTGCTCTTTGTTTAACTGCAAAGAGGTTAAGCACACAGTCACAGTAGAAGGACTGATTGTGGCCTGTAGGGCACTCAGACCTGCCAACTTTGGAAACATTTTCATAGTGTGCACTAATTTACATCAGTGTTTTCCCCAGGACCTTTTTAGCGGTGCACCACCCGACTGATTTTACTGACCACCAGGCTAAAATTTTAGCCATCATTAAGCTAAAATTAGCTAACATTAACCTCTTAGTGACCAGACCATTTTTCAATTTTCTTACCGTTAAGGACCAAGGCTATTTTTACATTTCTGCAGTGTTTGCTGTAATTTTCCTGCTACTCATTTACTGTACCCACATATATTATATACAGTTTTTCTTGCCATTAACTGGACTTCTAAAAATACCATTATTTTCATCATATCTTATCATTTTAAATTTTGCAAGTTATAGGGCAATAAGTACAAGTAGCACTTTGCTATTTCCAAACCATTTATTTTTCAAAACACGTATATACTGTATTTTTTTTTAGTAGACAACCAAAAGTATTGATCTAGGCCCATTTTGCTATATTTCATGCCAGAATTTCACCACCAAATGCGATCAAATAAAAAAAAATTGGAAACTTTTTCATTAACTAGGTTTCTCACTAAAATTATTTACAAACAGCTTGTGCAATTATGGCACAAATTGTTGTAAATGCTTCTCTAGGATCCTCTTTGTTCAGAAATAGCAGACATATATGGCTTTGGCGTTGCATTTTGGTAATTAGAAGCTCGCTAAATGCTGCTGCGCATCACACTTGTATTATGCCCAGCAGTGTAGGGGTTAATTAGGTAGCTTGTAGGGTTAATTTTAGCTTTAGTGTAAAGATCAGCCTCCCACCTGACACATCCCACCCCTTCTCAAACAGCTCTTCCCTCACCCACCTCACAATTGTCTCTGCCATCTTAAGTACTGGCAGAAGCTCTGCCAGTACTAAAATAAAAGGCTTTATTTTTTTATATATAATTATATATATATATATATATATATATATATATATATATATATATATATATATATATATATATATATATATTCTGCAGTGTTGGAACCCCCCCTTAGCCCCCAACCTCCCTGATCCACCCATACAGCTCTCTAACCCTCTCTACCTATTTCCCACCATCTTGAGTACTGGCAGCTGTCTGCCAGTACCCAGTTTACAAAAAAAATTGATTTTTTTTATAAAAAATAAAATAAACCCCCCATTTTTCTGTAGTGTAGCTGCTACCCTCAATACCCTCCCAGATCCCTTTCCCAACACTTATTCAATCCTCTCCCTTACAATTATTATTTGCAGTAGTGTAGCAGTCCCACCTGCCCTCTCACTCGCACTCCCAGACCCATCATCCCCGCTAACAGGAACTCTACCAGCGATGGGCCGCCCACCCGCCACCCTGCTATCGATCGGCACCATCGATGGCCGATGCAGAGAGGGCCACAAAGTGGCTCTGTCTGCATCGGTTGCTTCAAAAAGGGTATTGCAGGATGCCTCAATATCGAGGCATCACTGCAATATCCTGAAAGTGGCTGGAAGCGATCACGATCGCTTCCAGCGATTGAAACCCTTGAGGACGTACCAGGCATGTCCTTGGTCATTAACGACCATTTTTTTTTGTAGGACGTGCCTGGCACCTCCTTGTTCGCTAAGGGGGTTAAAAGTGTTAAATTTGTATTTCACAAATTATCATTAAATACATTTATTTTAAAATATGCAATTAATTGGTGCTTTGGATAGCAGAAAATTATATAATATTAGAAAATATTACACTGCCCCCACCCGGCTACTACATAATACCACCCAGCTGGCAAAATGAACACTTTTACATATATATAATGATATCATTGCAAGTGATGTTTTATATATATATATATATATATATATATATATATATATATATATATATATACACAGTATATATATATATATATATATATATAAATACAGTTGTATATATATCTTCGCTCTACCTTGGGTAATACGTACCAGATGGTACACCCCCTCTCTGATGGTGTGGACAGAACCTGAAGTTAGAATGAATAATGTGTTACCCTGCGCAAGATTTTCTCAGATATCAATATACCAGTAGGTAATGGAGAACACCTTTCTCCACAAATATACAGACAACTAAAAAATAACTTACTCAAAAGAGAGATAAGATATTTGCAACCTCTGGCGCTGCAAAACAATTTTTGCTGCTAAAATTGATATGTAGAGAATTGTGATATAACCTATTTTATACAAGAAAATCTCATAGGAATTTCCAAAAATATTTTGATCTCAATAATAAACGTGTATTAAATTGTAAAGAGCATATATTTATTAAACATAGAATAAAAAAATGATTTAAAATTGCTGATCAGCAGATATGAACGAAAAATAAAAACATAAATGAATAAATAAGTGCAGTATCAATAAAATAAATAAACACAAAAAATATAACAATGAAGCTTGATCCAAAGGAGTTCATAAGCCCTCAAAAGTTAATGTTGTGGGTTAGGTCCAGAGTGGAATGAAATCAGAATCTCCTTCAACAGCTGAGATGGTAAGCGCCAAATTGTAGCGTGAGAAGAGCTGAAATGAAAATGAATCCAAATCAAAAGAACAGCAGAGAACCAAAATTAAGGTGCTCAATTTTACTTACTCCGGGTATTTTGGTCTCTGCAGCAGCGCTGAGGTCTATGAATATTTTCCTGTTTCTGATGCCATCCACCATTTATATTCAAACATATTTTTCGGCAATGAGAAACAATACATTTTTTTCAGATAATAAATATATATATATAAGAACTTTCTTATTCCAGAATCATCTCATGATTACTCAGCTAACTGAGAAAATGATTTTTCCAGATGATGATGCAGGGGCTTTTCGTTATATAATGGAAAAAAAGATGTTTATGCAGCACTGGGAGATGTTTTATTCCTTATTGTCAACTTTTTCTGTAATTAAAGCTGTTGAGGCTCGGTCATCAAATGTATCACAGTTAATATGTGATGTGCCTGAAGCTCAAACATTTTTTACTTTTCTTTAATATTTTTCTTTTTGATGTCTGCAGTTTCTGAAATTTTGTAGTTATATGCTAAATCCATGGTCACAGATGATTTAACCAGACAAACTGTTTGGATACGGCATTGGGAGGGGGACTTTGGTTCTAAAAACAATATCATGAGCCTACCCTTTGAAGCTGGTATGTTGTTTGTGAAGGAATTGGAGAATCTTATATCCAAATGTACGGTAGGTAAGAGTGTTTTTCTTCCTTAGATGCCTAAACATTTTAAGTCTCCTTGCTTTGTTCACAGACATAATAATCAATTTCAAGGTAATAAAGATTCCTTTCGTTACCAGAATTGGATTTTACAAAGTTAATGTAGAGGTTGTGGGAAACAAATCCCTTTGCAAACTTCCAAAAAGCAACAAGGATTTACCTATCCAGATGTCTTCCATAGGTGGCAGACTTTCCAAGTTCAGGGACATCTGGAAAATGACAATCTCAGACGATTGGGTCCTGAATCTTTTATTAATAGGGTATCATCTAGAGTTCAAAACTCTTCCCCCCTTTATAATGCTTTGTGACATCGCCACATCCTCAAGATCAAAAGAAATCCACGTCAATTCACGACTTTGTCAGCAAGCTCCTGGTTCAGGAAGTTATTCAGTGTCATGTAAAAGGTGAGATATCATTGGAAGCTATGTGCACAAATATCATATTTGATTAATTCATATAGGAAGCTTTACTGCCGCATGAATTGGCTGCATTGTGAACAACCGCTGGAATGGGTGATATCAACCCCCCCCCCCCCTTTGTTCTGAAACACAGATTTGTAGAACAAAGAAATAGACACTTGTAAACTCAGGATTTCTGAACTAAACACTTCAAAGGAAGTCTTTATAAGGAGTTTTCCTATCTGAAGGAGCAGTCTAAAGTGATCTGTGAAGCTAGCTGAATCTCAAAGGATGTAGCTCTTATCCTCTTGGTGTTAAATTGTCCCATACCGAGTTCAAATACATGTAGTTCAGATGTCACGTCTATAGAATAGCAAAGAAATCTACTTTGAAACAAATGTATGGTTGAAAGCATAAGAATCGTGAAGATTTAAAACTTAGACAATTTATCTATATAGTTTTCAAATATTCAATATGTGCCTCAGACTGTCCAAATAATATGTATAAATAAATGGATATGTGATTGCTTTTGGTAAATAAATTATAGTGGATAAGTATCTATGGTGAATTTGGAATGTTCTAAATTATTTCAAAATAAATACATTTTTCCTTGTTTTCCAGAAATCTAATAAACCTTACAGGGAGGAACCTGATGTGAAGATGAGGTTTCTAAATAAGATACTATAAGTTAACATATAAATGCATCATAGATTTTGAGACAATGTCTTAAACACTATTGAGACATGTATTAATAAATAACTATAATGCTTATCTATATATGATATAAGATGGTGACTAGGAAAATAAATATGTACCAGTATATCAAATGAACTGATATACAAGATAAACATATATATTTTATGGATTCATACTACTAGTCCACTCCTGAAAATGTAATTTTTAAATGCAGTTTTTTTCAAAATACCTCGTTTAGTATGAAAATACTTAGATTAAATAGTATTAATTAGTCTCATATATGTGGACCAGATGAATTTATTAATATCAACAAATAGGCATTTGATAAAAATATATATAAGAATCTATATTTTCTGAAATTAACTACTTTTCTTTGTCTGCTGCCCCCGATGGAATAAAAATGCTATTGCAACCAAAAAGGTATTTGGCTGCTCAGGGAAGCATTTCCCAAATATCATATGAGGGACAAGCTTCAGTCAGGGCGTATCCAATATTCTGTGGGAATGATTAATGTAAAGAAGAAGTGTTTTATCATTGGATACATTTTGCGACACACACTAGACAAGGTCAGACAGACAGACTCAAAGAGGCAGAATCACTTTGACTGAGAGACAAAACACAGACTTGTGCGAAGTATCTTCTCTGCAATTTTGGGACACTTTCTTAGAATAAGAAAGATAATAATTTGAGGCCTGTATCCTTGCAATAGTGGACTAAATACTTCTTATATGACCCACAAGAAACTCTGGAAGTTGAACACTCATCTGGTTATTTGGTAGAGAATCTATGCGATTTTTAAGTATGTATAATATTTAAATCAAAGGTATTCTATAGCTATAGTCTAATTGAAGCTGGTGATTCAAATGGATATTTGGTATTTTAAGTTTATATTCATAGTCCTGTGCAGTTTAGAACTAGTCATATTAATTTAAATAATTTTATTTGCTAGAAAAGAATTCATACTTTTATATTTATAAGTCAATCTTACTTATTGTGAAATCTCTTAGAAATTGCATATAAATTGGCTATTGTATTAATAATATACAATTTCTGGTATTATCATTTGGGGTATTTTAATGCGATTCATTGTCAGTAAGGTTAATTTTAGAGATATATTGTGGTTTGCTTTGTAAAGAATATTGTAACAGCAAAGACATATAATTTGTTAATAATCTAATTTCTACATAAATATAATTCAAGGTGTCTAAAAGGTAACTAATCTAGAATTAAGGAATAAATATTGATTCTAATAAATATATTGTTACGTATATACATTTTATTGGTTGGCAACTGCTGAGATAATATATACAACATTTTATTGGAGGTTACTGCTAAGATAACAATAATAAATAATAATTTTGTAACCTAGTCATATACTAACATATAATTTGGAGGCACTACAGAAGATTATTATCTTTATCACATTGATATAACATATTTTGTATTAAATTAAAAAATATATATTATCTAAAAAAAAAAATAACAATGAACCATGGATTGCACTCACTGGTCTTTTGAAAAAAACGTGCCTTTAAATTCTGAATGTTCCGTCCCAGAAACCTGAAGAGGAAGATACTTCAGTAGCATCTGAGGGTGAAATCTCAGACTCAGACAGTGTAATTCCTTTAGCTGATACTGAAGTTGTTTCTTTCAGGTTTAAGCTCAAACACCTCTGTTTGTTACTTAAGGAGGTTTTAGCTACCCTGGATGACTCTGACACTACCGTCATAGTCAATCCTAAGAAGTCCAGTAAACTAAACAAGTACTTTGATGTGCCTTCCATGGTAGAGGCATTTCCTGTACCAGATAGGGCTACAGAGATTATTGCTAAGGAATGAGTAAGACCGGGTATCCCTTTGTCTCCATCCCCTATATTTAAAAAGATGTTTCCTATAGCAGACTTTATCAAGGAGTCTTGGCAGATGGTACCCAAGGTAGAAGGGGCAATTTCCACTCTAGCCAAGAGAACAACTATTCCCATATAGGATAGTTGTTCCTTTAAGGATCCTATGGATAAGAAGTTAGAGGGGTTGCTCAAGAAAATGTATGTACACCAGGGTTTACAATGGCAACCTGTGGTTTGTATTGCTACTGTCACTAGTGCGGCAGCATACTAGTTTGATGCGTTGTCTGATTCTATTTGGACAGACACTCCCCTTGAAGAAATCCAGGATAGGATAAAGGACCTTAAGTTGGCCAACACCTTTATCATGGATGCTTCCCTTCAGGTTATTAAGCTAGGAGCTAAAATTTCTGGTTTTGCTGTACTGGCCCGCAGAGCTTTATGGTTAAAATCTTCGTCTGCAGATGTGTCATATAAGTCTAAACTTTTGGCGATTCCTTACAAGGGAAAGACCTTGTTTGGGCCAGGTTTGATGAAAATAACTTCTGACATTACGGGAGGAAAGGGTCATTTCCTCCTTCAGTATAAGAGAAATAAACAAAAGGGACGTCAGAGTAATTTTCGTTCCTTTCGAAATTTCAAGGGAAAGCCTTCCTCTCCCTCTTCCAAGCAGGAGCAGTCCAAGCCTTCCTGGAGGCCCAATCAGTCTTGGAACAAGGGAAAACAATCTAAAAAGCCTGCTATTGAATCAAAGACAGCATGAAGGGCCTGCCCCCGATCCGGGACTGAATCTTGTGGGGGGCAGACTTTCCTTCTTTGCTCAGGCTTGGGTTTGAGATGTTCAGGATCCCCGGGGCGGTGGACATTGTGTCCCAAGGATACAAGCTAGAGTTCAAGACCTTTCCTCTCAGGGGCAGGTTTCTGCTTTCAAGATTATCTCTAGACCAGGTAAAAAGAGAGGCGTTCTTACACTGTGTTAGGGACCTCTCTGACCTGGGAGTGATAATTCCTGTCCCATCGCAGGAATGGGGTCTGGGGTTCTACTCCAATCTGTTCGTGGTTCCCAAAAAAGAGGGAACCTTAAGACCAATTTTAGATCTCAAGAGTCTAAACAAGTTCCTCAGAGTGCCGTCCTTCAAGATGAAAACTAATCTTTCCATTCTTCCTTTGGTTCAAGGGGGTCAATTTATGACAACATTAGATTTAAACGATGCATACCTGCATGTTACCATCCACAGGGACCATCACAAGTTTCTGAGGTTTGCATTTCTAGACAAACACTTCCAGTTTGTGGCTCTTCCATTCGGCTTTGCCACAGCTCCCAAAATTTTCTCAAAGGTTCTGGGATCCCTGTTGGTGGTGCTCTAATTGCGGGGCATTGCAGTGGCGCCTTATCTGGATGACATTCTGGTTCAGGCGCCATCCTTTCAACAAGCAAGATCCCACACGGAAATGTTGTTATCTTTCCTGCGATCTCACGGATGGAAGGTAAATTTGGAAAAGAGTTCCTTAGTTACAACTACAAGGGTCATTTTCTTGGGAACCATAATAGATTCCTTATCGATAAAAAAAATTCTGACAGAAGTCAGGAAATCAAAGATTTTCAATTCTTGCCTAGCGCTTCAGTCCTCTCCTCGGCCATCAGTGGCTCAGTGCATAGAGGTAATCGGTCTAATGGTAGCGGCAATGAAAATAATCCTGTTTGCTTGTTTCCACCTCAGACCTCTGCAGTTAAGCATGCTCACTCAGTGGAATGGAGATTATGCAGATCTAACTCTGTGATTACAGCTGGAGCTTGAGACAAGGGATTATCTTCTTTGGTGGTTGTCTCAGGATCATCTCTCCCAGGGAACCTGCTTTCGCAGACCCTCTTGGGTGATTGTGACAACAGACGCCAGCCTTCTGGGATGGGGAGCAGTCTAGGGCTCTCTAAAGGCTCAGGGAACAAGGACTCGGTCTGAGTCTGTTCTACCCATAAACATTCTGGAGCTGAGAGCAATCTTCAATGCTCTTCTGGCCTGGCCTCAGTAAGCCTCAGCCCGTTCATCAGGTTCCAGTCAGACAACATAACTTCAGTGGCTTACATCAACCATCAGGAAGGTACTCGGATTTCCTTGGCCATGACAGAGGTAGCCAAGATAATTCAGTGGGCGGAGACCCACAATTGCTGTCTGTCGGCGATCCACATCCCAGGAGTGGGAGGCAGACTTCCTGAGCAGGCAGACCATTCACCCGGGGAAGTGGGAACTCCATCCGGAAGTGTTTTCCAGCCTGATTCTCAAATGGGGTCAGCCGGCATTGGATCTCATGGCATCTCGGCAGAATGCCAAACCTTCGAGGTATGGGTCGAGGTCAAGAGACCCTCAGGCTGTACTGATAGACGCCCTGGCGGTACCTTGGAATTTCAGTCTCGCATACCTATTTCCTCCGTTCGCTCTTCTACCTCGGCTCATTGCTCGAATCAAGCAGGAGAGGGCGTCAGTGATCCTCATTGCACCGGCTTGGCCTCGCAGGATTTGGTATGCAGACCTGGTGGACATGTCATCTCTTCCACCTTGGAGACTTCCGTTGAGAAAGGATCTTCTACTTCAAGGGCCCTTCCTTCATCCAAATCTAGTTTCTCTGAAGCTGACTGCTTGGAGATTGAACGCTTAATTTTATCCAAGCATGGATTTTCGGAATCGGTCATTGAGATCATGATTCAGGCTCGTAAACCTGTGACTAGAAAAATTTACCATAAGTTATGGCATAAATATCTATATTGTTGTGAATCCAAGGGCTACTCTTGGAGTAGAGTTAGGATTCCTAGAATTCTGTCCTTTCTCCAAGAAGGTTTGGAGAAGGGTTTATCGGCAAGTTCCCTAAAGGGTCAAATATCTGCCTTGTCTATTTTGTTACATAAAAGTCTGGCAGACGTCCCAGACGTGCAATTGTTTTATCAGGCCTTGGTCAGGATCAGGCCTGTGTTCAAGCCAGTTACTCCTCCCTGGAGTCTTAATTTAGTTCTTAAGGGTTCTTCAAGGGGCTCCATTTGAGCCTATGCATTCCTTAGATATTAAGTTATTATCTTGGAAAGTTTTGTTTCTTGTTGCCATTTCATCTGCTCGTAGTGTCACAGCTCTCGGCATTACAGTACACATTAATAACACATAACACTTAGATTATATATTTTATATATATCACAATATACAAGTTTTAACATATAGTACTTTATTTCATATATATTTCTATTTATTAGTACATATTTATATATTGTCACTATTACATGTCCATAACACTTAGATTAAATCCTTAATTATATGAACATTTATTTATATATATTTAAGTACTGATATATATTATTTGATATATACACTTAGATCAATATATTTTTTCTTTTATTTTTCCTTTTTCATATACTTGTTCCTAATAAGTGATTCATGTCTAGCTAGATAGCGATGTATAATAGAAAACATCGCTATTTGGCGGGGCACATAATATGCATTAGCATTTTAAATATTCACATACTCACATTCATCAAAATGTATACACAACACATAGATTAATTGTTTTTTATAGAATTGTATTGAATAAGTCATTCATTTTCAGTAAGAAAGCTATATTGAATAACATCACTATTTAGCGGTGCATATAATATGCATAAGCATTTGAAATATCTATTCGATTCATACGTATCGTCATTAGAGTATCACAATATTTTTGATGCACACCAAGAGGTTAATATCTTATTCTATTAAAATGGCTATGAGTATTGGACATATATATACACAATATAGTCACAGTTAAGTCTTTTTAACATAAGTGAGTTTAGCGATGTTTTAAACATGTTTTAAACATATCTACAAGCGCAATTCTTTAGTTTCTATATGAAAGTACAAATTGGTGTTAGGAATTAGAGGTTAGTGAGCGATCCATTTACTGGTAGCTTTACATATTTCAAGTAACCAAACAGTTAACAGGGAGAGGTTCACAATCGTGAATGTTTAGTACACACCTTAGGCGAACTGGATGGTGATAGGTCTGAAAACACACTCCCCCCGTTGGGAGGAGTTTGCATAGGTATGGTAGTGAGCGGAAATATAAGCAGAGTTAAATGTTTGTATAATTATGCCTGATGAAATGGCTGGGAGAACCGCATAGCAAAACCAACTGATTATATTGCCATTCGCTTGCTTATAAGGATTACTGTATATGGTCTATGTTTGCCGGGTTTTAAAATAAAGGACTTTGTTTTATCAATATCATTGCCCTTATATCCTTATGGAGTGAGCTTGTCACTACCATACCGCTGAAGTGGGGAGAGTGAGAACTGGAGAGAGCCAGCTGGTTAGCTCTAATAACCAGCCTGTGTCAACAAGCACATTGGTGTGCTCATCAAAACTGTGAGCACCCAAAGACATCTCCAATCCTGTGGTCCGTCAGGCCTACTCAATGTGGCAAGACCTGCATCATTGCACAACAATTTCTCCACACCCATCTCCCATTCATAGTATTGCCGGCTTAGTTTGGAATTTCCCAAATATCCACTTAGACTTCTGGATGAACGAGGAGAAGCAATTAATTTCAGATCTCTATTCCTCAGGAGAGCTATCTATAGCTTCAAAAGACTGTGCACCCATAGAAAGTGGTCCTAGGTGGTTCAGATTCGAGAGTACGAGAGTCATGTGCCTCATTAGATCTAGAGGCTTCCCTAAGTCAGAGTTGAGAGAAAACACCAAATGGGAGGAGAGGTGGATGAAAGGAACGTCCATGACCAGACCTTTATCTTTTCACTATGCGGTGGATAGGGGGTAGAGGGGAGCACCAAAATAGGCTGAGGAAGGGGACTGGGGGGACTATGAATCTACAATACTGAAATACAATAATAAAAGTATTAAAAACCTAAAATTTATTAACAGTAGTGTTAAAATATATAAATGAGGTCCTCACAAAAAAATTAATAAAAAGCAATCCATGGATCCATGTTACAATAGTCAACAATAAAAAACAGTAGAAAAGCACATAAAAACAAAGGATGAAAGAGTGGCCTGCAGTGTCGACCCTATAAGATGAATGGATGTTAGTATGCTCAGATTGCACAGTGAGTAGTCCTGAGGTAACTAATAGTTCATATATGTCCAAACACGTTGTAGAAAATGTTGAAAAATGTTGAAAAAATCCAAAGCAATAGTGAATATTCAGTGTCCTATCCTGTGTCCAAAAAATGTGAATAATCAGTGTCCTATCCTGTGTCCAAAAAATGTAAAATATGTGATGGAAAAAAAGTGATGAATAAGATGATATGTAGTGATACAAAAATTCCAAAATAGTGATGAACTGTTCCAAAAAGCTTGAACAACTTTAAAAACTTAAAAAACTGTGGAAAACATATTTGATTGTTGAGTGTCTATCAATCCAAAACCATAAAGTGGTTACAGTGCAATAAAAAAGTGGTTGGATGTAAAACATACAAAAATATGAATATAAAAACCTGAAAAAAAAGAACAAACAATACTATAACATATACAAACTGTTAAGTGCATATATCAGTATTTGGCTTACTCAAATCAGTCGACGCGTTTCGGCCTTCTACTCCTGGCCTTTATCAAGACTGGTGTTATGAGCAAGCTTTACAGAATTTATAATAAATGTGGCTGATGTTTGGGCGCCAAAAACGTATAGGCCACGCCCCTTTCCTGTTGAAATGTGTTGTGGGTATGGGCAAGAGTTCCACTGACCATATATCATCAAAAAAATTTTGATACATCTATTAAAATGTTCTGTCTGTATTCCCTGAGACTGTTCATATAACTTACTTTACCAAACTGTTTATAAATAATCTATGATTGGTTAGTTTCCGCTTATATTTTATTTGTTTACTTCCGGTTTTTATTCTCTTTTCTATTTTCCATTTTCTCAAACTCTTCCAATTTAAATTTATTGATATCATATAAATTATTTACAGCTGTATAAGGATAAGGCAATCATACCTATGTAATTCCTATTATTTAGTCTTGTTTGTCTACGGATATTTAACTGACTTTGTTTACTCATTTGAATTCCGGTTTCGCTATTTTAGCTTCCGGTTTTGCTATTTCAACTTCCGGTTTTGGAGCTTACAGGTGGGAGTGTTTACTAGATGCTTTTGTTTACCTTTCTGACTTCCGATTTCTCTATTTTAGCTTCCCCCAGGGAGACCGATTATATCGGGAATTGGGTCAATATCAAGTAACTTGTCAGAATATGTAGACAAAATCCTTCAAAAACAGGTTACGAACCTTCGATCCTATTTGAGGGATTCTACACAAATTTTGACAATATTGGAAAACCTTAAATGGGAAGAGTCTTTCATCATGGCGACCTGTGATGTAGTTTCGCTCTATACAAGTATACCGCACGAAGGAGGTATTGAAGCTGTAAAGTTTTTTCTTTCAAAAGACCCATGTATCCCTGAAGCACAATGCACTTTTGTTTTAAATAGTATACATTACATTTTAACCCATAATTATTTTAACCATGACAAGAAGTTTTACCACCAACAGTGTGGGACAGCAATGGGGACCAGGTTCGTGCCTAGCTACGCTAATCTTTATATGGGGCAGTGGGAGCAAATTTTTTGGGAGTCCTGCCCGGCTAGCGCGGACCTGGTCCTCTATGTAAGATGCATTGATGACATTTTCCTGATTTGGAAAGGCTCTGCAGAGGACTTACATTATACCATCGAAGTCATGAATAGGAACACGAAGAACCTGAGATTCACCTATGAATGTAATAAAAAGTCTATACATTTTCTGGACCTTAAAATAGAAACAAGAAATGGAAAATTTGAAACTTCGACCTTCTTTAAGGAGGTCGATTGCAACAATTACATTCACAATGAAAGCTGCCATCACAAAATCTGGAAGGAGAATATTCCCAAGGGGCAACTATTGAGAATAAAAAAGAATTGTTCGGATTCAATAAAGTGGGAAGAACAAACACAGGTGTTAAAACAAAGATTTATAGAGAGAGGATATAATGAGACACTATTAGAAGAAAAAATTGAAGAAGTTAAGGCCACTGATAGAAAAACCCTCTTAAAATATAAAACTAGAGAGAAGACAGCATTATCAGATGACATCATTAATGTTCCTTTTATCACAGAATACTGTGAGAATAAACATATTTTAGAAAGAATCTTTAGAAAGCACTGGCCACTTTTGAAGGACGATGACATCTTGGGAGAAAAATTAATGCCACATCCAAAATTTGTTTACAGAAAGACAAGTAATTTAAAGAACAGACTGGCTCCGAGTGTCCCCAAACAGAAAATAGGTGCTGTGGTGGATCAATGTAACAAGAGAATAAAAGGCTTCTTTCCATGTCCGAACTGTAAAGCGTCCAAAAACGGCTGGAAAACAACTTCATTCTCATCTGCACATACTAAAGAAAAATTTATGATTAATAACTTGATAAGATGTGGTGATCAGAATGTTATATACCTCATTGAATGTCCATGTAAATTACAGTACATAGGACAAACTTCCAGACAATTGAAAGATAGAATGAGAGAGCACATACTATGTATAGAGAAAAAGAGCATAGAAACAGCACTATACAAACACTTTACCACAAAACATGGAGGAAATATCAGGGATATGAAATTCTGCAGAATAGAAATAGTGAGAAAAAATTGGAGAGGAGGGAATCATGAACATAAATTACTTTTACAAGAATCAAAATGGATTTTTTCCCTAAACTGTCTTTATCCTAAGGGCTTAAATAACAAAGAAGACCTCTCTCATCTATCTAATCTTACGAAATAAGGCACATTTAGTAGCCAATAGTGATATACAAGTTGCATTCCTTCCCATGTCTCACTTTGATCATTGGGTACCCATTCCAATGATTAAGCTCCCATTCTATTAGTTTTTGCATGTATTATCATTATTTTGTCTGATAAGATAACCTATACAGCACATCAAGTTTCTCTCTTTGGCGCTCCAGATACATTTCTACAGACATTCTATCCTCCATTCTTAAGTTATTAGTAGAAGTCCAGCATTTAATCACAATCTCCCCATCGTCACCATTTCCCTTATCATTTGAGGTGATGTCACCTGCTCTCTCAGGTTTTATCAAATAAAACAGTGTATATATGATCATGTTTCATACTGTGTTTTTCACAATGTGTCTTTTAAGAATATTTTGAAACAATTTTAATATATTTTATCATATTTTTTATTTTTTATATTTTGTATTTTATGGTCTTGTAGGGTGATCTCCAATGTGATTTTATACATTGTGATTTAAAACTGTATTTTTAAACGAAATATTTTAAAATACTTTTAAAATATTTTCAATAGACTATGCGGAATTTTATAGTGAGGATTTTATATTGAGATTTTTTATTATGATCTTTATCATGATTTCAAAATGTATTCTTAAACCAATATTGTTACTAATCAAGACTCAGTCATTATGGCTAGGTTCATTTGTTAAGTGTATTTTATTTGTTAAGTGTGGTTTATAAGTGTCTTTTAAAATTGGCACTATTTCCGCACTGTTCTTACTGTCATCTTTGTATTAACATATTTAGCCCAGGGACTCAGAATCCATACTCAAAATGGTAGCAAGCAGTGTATTTAGTATAACACAAAGTAGGGAACTAAGGAAGCGCTAGAAATAGCGATACCGGAAGTCAGAAAGGTAAACAAAAACATCTAGTAAACACTCCCATCTGTAAGCTCCAAAACCGGAAGTTGAAATAGCGAAACTGGAAGCTAAAATAGAGAAACCGGAAGTCAGAAAGGTAAACAAAAGCATCTAGTAAACACTCCCACCTGTAAGCTCCGAAACCGGAAGTTGAAATAGCGAAACCGGAAGCTAAAATAGCGAAACCGGAATTCAAAAGAGTAAACAAAGTCAGTTAAATATCCGTAGACAAACAAGACTAAATAATAGGAATTACATAGGTATGATTGCCTTATCCTTATACAGCAGTAAAGAATTTATATGATTTCAATAAATTTAAATTGGAAGAGTTTGAGAAAATGGAAAATAGAAAAGAGAATAAAAACCGGAAGTAAACAAATAAAATATAAGCGGAAACTAACCAATCATAGATTATTTATAAACAGTTTGGTAAAGTAAGTTATATGAACAGTCTCAGGGAATACAGACAGAACATTTTAATAGATGTAAGTATCAAATTTTTTTTGATGATATATGGTCAGTGGAACTCTTGCCCATACCCACAACACATTTCAACAGGAAAGGGGCGTGGCCTATACGTTTTTGGCACCCAAACATCAGCCACATTTATTATAAATTCTGTAAAGCTTGCTCATAACACCAGTCTTGATAAAGGCCAGGAGTAGAAGGCCGAAACGCGTCGACTGATTTGAGTAAGCCAAATACTGATATATGCACTTAACAGTTTGTATATGTTATAGTATTGTTTGTTCTTTTTTTCAGGTTTTTATATTCATATTTTTGTATGTTTTACATCCAACCACTTTTTTATTGCACTGTAACCACTTTATGGTTTTGGATTGATAGACACTCAACAATCAAATATGTTTTCCACAGTTTTTTAAGTTTTTAAAGTTGTTCAAGCTTTTTGGAACAGTTCATCACTATTTTGGAATTTTTGTATCACTACATATCATCTTATTCATCACTTTTTTTCATCACATATTTTACATTTTTTGGACACAGGATAGGACACTGATTATTCACATTTTTTGGACACAGGATAGGACACTGAATATTCACTATTGCTTTGGATTTTTTCAACATTTTTCAACATTTTTCAACATTTTCTACAACGTGTTTGGACATATATGAACTATTAGTTACCTCAGGACTACTCACTGTGCAATCTGAGCATACTAACATCCATTCATCTTATAGGGTCGGCACTGCAGGCCACTCTTTCATCCTTTGTTTTTATGTGCTTTTCTACTGTTTTTTATTGTTGACTATTGTAACATGGATCCATGGATTGCTTTTTATTAATTTTTTTGTGAGGACCTCATTTATATATTTTAACACTACTGTTAATACATTTTAGGTTTTTAATACTTTTATTATTGTATTTCAGTATTGTAGATTCATAGTCCCCCCAGTCCCCTTCCTCAGCCTATTTTGGCGCTCCCCTCTACCCCCTATCCACTGTTAAATTGCCGGGTCCACTAGGGTACCCACAGAGGAGAGCTAGAGGAGTATCCCCTGTCCCCTTCCCTCTCTGTTTTTTGCGCAGGATACACCTTTCCATTCTATCTTTTCACTATGCAGCCCTTGTTAAGAACCAAATCTCTGGACCCCCATGGCAAATGAAAGCGTGGTGCAGAGACTTGGAGGTAATGATTTCGATGGAGGATTTTTCTAAGGCAATTTTGCTCACGAAAAAGACCCTTCACTGTGTGACAGTGATGGAAACTTATGTTAAAGTTCTTCTGAAGTGGCATAGGATGCCAGTAAGACTCTCCCTGATCTATAAAACAAGCAACCCGTATTGCTGGAGAAATTGCCAACAGTTAGGATCTGATCCCCACATTTGGTGGTCTTGTGATAAGATCAAACCGCTTTGGAAGGACGTCGAGCTTCTCATCCAAACACTAAATATTGATCTACATCTTACTCCACAAATTGCACTTTTCCACATCTTTTAGAACTCTATTGCCACCCCAGTTAAGAAAATGGTAATCAACATAGTAGCAGCTACATAGTTGTGTATCACTAGATCTTCGAAGCAAATAGAACCCCCATCTCTAGCTGATGTATGCGACGTGATAGGTCACTTCGCATCAATGGAAAGATATGTGGCGGGAGAGACCAATACACTTGAGTCATATTGGTTGACCTGGCAGGATTGGCATGAGTGCCAGTAGGTTCAGTGGGACAAACTCCTTACTCTTCTAATTCTCCTCCTTTCTTTCTTATTCTTTTTTTTTTTTTTCCCCATTCTCCCCCATACCATCTATGTAAGTAACCCCCCCCTAATCCCTCCCTGTATGCAAGATGGACAGCTGTGGCGACCTAGATAGGTCCTTTGAATTCTAAGGTTTATTTAGAAAGCATCACCACCTGGAAACCGACCCTCTTTTTTTTTTACACTAGACGCCCTAGACGCGTATACTTGATGCTTAGGCTTGACCTATATAACACTCCAATCTTAGTCTATGATTCCAGTGCTATGCTTCCAATGACCATAGAAACAGACTCCGAACGCCACCCAGCTCTGACTGAAGGTTTTTGAAGTCGGGAGTTTGTTGATGGGTTGACGACCGGCAGCATTTTGGGTAGCCTAGTGCAATCTTGAATTACCATCAATTGATAATATCTGAGGTTCTGGTTCTCTTAAACTAAGTCTATAGACGCTGATCTAATGTTCTCGTTGTTTTATTTTTCCTCTTTCTTATTGATGTATCGCAATGATGTATAATTTCATCTAAATGTTTGTATTTTGCTATTGATACTCTAATAAAAAATTTATAAAAAAAATAAATAAAAAAAGCTGTGCAAGTTGGAATAGTGCTACAGATACACACATTTGGGAGCCTCTTTGTGTTTGAATATTCAGATTTGTTATCCAGAGGTGGAAGAAGGGAGAGTGCTGCCTGAGACTTTGTGTGCTGCCAACGTTGATGTGGGGACTTAGAGCTTCATCATCCATATTTTGAACTTATAGACTCAGACTTGATATTAATTGAGATGAATGGACTATATTATAGATCTATTTTAATGAGGCTCCACTATCTATATACATTTCATTGTTTATATATTTCTCAGATTTGCTATTTTATTATGGGACAAGCTTGATTTGGTTCCATTTAATCATTTTGTGTATATACCTATATCTTCTAGACTAGCGCCCTCTAGTGATTTAATTCACAATTTCTAGTTAGATTTGGCTCAGCTGTAGTGGCTTTGTTGAGAGAGGTGCAGCTTTCAGTGATACATTGTTCAGAGTATATACAATTTGTTATGTTCACTATTATTGATACAAGGGATTACCCTTCATTAATATAAGGTATCAGCTTGTAGTGATACATTGTACAGAGTATATACATTTGTGATTTGTATTGATACAAGGAATCACCCTGAATTTTATATAGGTTACTATTATTAATATATACCAGTTGTTTTATATATTTCACAATGTTATCAGCAAAAGAAAGGAGCAATAGAAGGAATTCTTTCAATCCACCTTCAAGTGCTGAAGGAGACAGTCCAGGCCCCCTAGTGATTAAAAGTATTGATACTTTGGGGGGCGTGTCCAGGCAGCGACTCAGTGCAGTCGCACTCTTCTGTAGCTCTGGGTGAAAAGCCAATAATCCGCCGGTTTTTGACTTAATTTTACAGCATCTGACACTAGATCAAGATACAGCACGAACTTATACAAGACCTTTTCGTTAGTTGCTGTGTTTATGATCCTGGAGGCGGAATTGGACGATTGAGGCCTGTAGCGGCGGTGATCTTACAGGCAGCGTTCCCCCCCCTGGATCCCAGGGGTGTCTAGCCAGAACTGGTTAATCCAAGTACCTACAGCATTGTTATCGCAATCAGCAAACTTTCTAACTAAGCATCGACATACCGCTGTGGGCATTGTAATTATACAGTGAGTGCAGTCACAGACATCCGCCGGCCACAATGGGAGTTAATGACCTTTCTGCAGCCTGGGGCCCTCGCTTAGCTAAGCTGGAAGCTCTGATGCAAGCACTCATAGATAAAGCCCCCTCGGAGCAGGACATACTGAATCTAATGGAGAGACTAGATGTTTCTAAAGTTGCTGAGCCGGTGCTACAACAACCTGTGATCGGTGAGCCAGATGTATATATAAAGCCTGGGGAAGAAAAGCAGCATACTACGCTGCGGCGTGAACGCAGAGCAGAGGAAATGCCAAACCAGAATCACTTACAAGAGACTGGCTTCTCACTAAACACGGGTCTGTTGCGCAGGAGAAATAACACCACTTTATCTAAGATGGCGCCTGGAGCCACTTTGATCTATCCCCAGACGGAGAAACCGGACCTTGCATACCTAAAAGTTATTGCAAGTAGGCAGCGAAAGCCTCTTTTTACCTCTGGGATTGAAGTTCCCATGGAATTAGCGGGATTGCGGACAAGGCCAGAACAAGACCTGGAGCTGCCGTGGAAGCCACGTGGTCTCTGGGGGAACCCGGAGATAGACGCATATTTGGGGACACTAAGCTCACCTACCTTTACCGTGGCTCCGGATTGTACTTTAGACAGTGTGCGGCTGGCAAGGGATCATGCCCTCTGGTACAGCCCTCCCGGGACTAAGAACTACCCCACATTATCCCCTGGCTCTATTGCTACCAATTACCTTAAATTGCCGAGGGGAGAAACTCAGCCCTGCCAATTTACCGGCTTTAGAAATGTTTATGCTCCATACGGCAAGCTGATTTACTCTGGGGCTGAATGATACTCCTCTATTGCACATTTATCAATAAACTTTGCTTGGGACTATCGTAAGGACTCAATTCTAAGGTTTGACGCCCTGTTTGGTTTAGTTCTCATCGCTTGATTTGATGCTTTAAAATATTATATGTATGTCCGAAATATGTATGATTTGCTAAGTTACCATGTAGTTCCTGTACCGTTAACTCCATTATTACTCTCCGGAGGCCCTGGTCATGGGAGGCTGATTGTAGGCAGAGGGAGGCTAACGTTTTCTTAGTTTATAACTTTTGGGTTGCAGATGGCTTTAATGGGCATATCAAACACACTGTATTACCTCACTCGCGGCGGTAGCGGGTGGGGGACATGTATATATTTTATAGTTGGGATATCGCCATTTGTCTATTCATATATATTCCCAGCAGTCTTAACATCAAATTCTCCCTCTATGATTGCAATACACTATCTATTTATTTTGTTGGACAACTGAACAATACCTTTGATACAGTATTATATCTAATCCACCTAAGTGATGCAGGATTTTGACATCCCAAGACATAACTACTTTGCCTTTCTACTCCTATTAAGATGGCCTAGATCACCTCTTGGTGTAGCTCGCTCAAATGTCTCTAAGGAGATATATATATATATATATATATATATATATATATATATATATATATATATATATTTTGTTTGATTGGCTGCACCTTGCTTTTTACACAGGAATATAATAGCTGTCGGTACATCTAATTACACAAATGACATCTTTTCTGGTTAGTTGTGTCTCTTGACACAAGTTCTTCTGTGTTGTTTTGTCTTTAATTTGTTGTGTTAAATCTTACCCTTGTATACCCCCAAAACTGTTTATAAGTATCTTTATATTAGATCCATGAGTGGTCTGAAGTGCTAATCTGGGGTTCAGAAGGAAGTACACCGAACTAGACAATGTGTTATTAAATAATGGCCCCCATCTTTGAGTAAAAATTGCAGATTGATATCACTATGTATTAATTGTCCCATGTTCTCTAGCATTTAATAGAGGGGTTTATCTTGATAATTAATTTACTCAACGACATATTGTATTATAATATTTCTGAGGTATGCTAGGGTGTACACATTCTATGACGTGTACTTTTGTTTGTTATGAATAAAGCTTTTTTGAAAACTTAAAAAAAAAATATTAATACTTTATTTTCCAAATTAGGAGAATTACTGAAAAATGAACATAGACACTGGTGGGACCTAGACTGTCTCAAGAAATATACAGAAAAACGGCAAATTCCAAGAGGCCTTAGAATTTATAAACATTGTTCTTATAAAAATGATCCAGAGTTAACAAAAAAGTGGTTCAATATTTTGGATGAATCCTCTTAATTTGATAGATTTATTAATTGATCACAGACAAAAATTGGTAGATGCATTGGAAGTGGAAATTGATGCAGTACAAAAAGAATTAGAACCCATGAAGGAACACTCTGAATATCATAGGTTAAATACTGAGACCATCAAAATGGTAGATGAATATCAAAATGAGATTATTAAGGTAAAAAATGGGAAGTACAAAAGAGATGAAGATGATTATGCTGAGGGTATTGTATATTCATATAATAAGAAACTAGTTTAGAAAAAAGAGAACAAGAATGGGTGGACAGTTGTCCAACATAAAAAAAATAAGAATAATTACAATAAAAACAAGAAACCTTCCACAAACTATCAGAGTAATACCCAAATACAACAACAGGTTTATCATGGGGAAGGACGTGGGGCCCAAAATAGGAACTCATTCAATAGCTACAATAGAACAGATGATCAATACCAGCCCAATCGTCAGTCTATATAAGAATAATACTTATAAAAGTCAAACATATCAAAATCCTAATTACATCCCATTACAGAATAGATATGAACCCCTTCAGGAAAATCCTAATAGAGATATTTTTGGGGGACAAAATATCAATGCCCAATCAGCTCAAAGCAATATGGGTACTAATAATCACAAGAGAATAGAAATGCCTTCCGCATCTAATGCTGATTTTTTAGGGGTACGCAATCTGGCCCCTTTATGGAGAAGGAACATAGGCCCCCCAAACACACAACAACAACAACAGTATCAACAACAAAAAAAGAAAAGACCATTCCCAAACGGGGAAGACAAGGGAGAGGGCACACCTCAAAAAAGGAGAAATTACAAAAATTAGCAAAAGGGATATTCAATTTATCCTCTCATGTGTTATCAGACGATGAAATTAGAATACTTGGGAGAGGTCTGTCATATTGTCCCCCGAATCCACATACATTTTTTGATTTTTTTTGTAGACCTCAACACGTATACAAGAAAATTATCTTTACAAATATATTTTGCCCTGAAAACACTTAAGAGGAAAAATATTGTAGGCACACCTATCCTAACTAACTCTATGGACAGTCAGATACAAACACAAACATTATATGTTGAACCGGATATGATAACAGAGGAACTTTTTGAAGGTTTCATACATACATCCCTGGCGTTACCTTCTAATTTTAATCCCCCCAAAGATGATGTTACATATATTGATTTATTTCAGCAACTAGTTATGGAGGACCTAGACAAATTACCACAATTTCCCAATAAATGTAAAAAACTTTGGCCGAATGAAGATAGAGCCCTCAAATCCTTGGCCAATAATTCATCTTTGGTCATTAGGCAGGCAGACAAGGGGGGAGGTATAGTCCTTCAGGACTATGAAGACTATGTCAGTGAAGCAAAGAATATCATTTTGAACAGTGAGTATTATAGGAGGCTAGATGCTGATCCAACACAAGTGTTTTTGCAGAAAATTTTACAGGTATTGGATTGGGGTAGTAGTGAGGGTATTTTGAACAACAAAGAGAAGAGCTATCTCACTCCTGTACATCCATCAGTCCCTTACTACTACCATCTTCCAAAGATACACAAGCATCCGTTGAAACCTCCAGGTAGGCCCATTATTGCAGGCATTAATAGCCTTATGGATAAACTGTCTGAATACATTGATAGTTTTCTGCAAAAATACATCCAAAATCTCCCCTCTTTCATTCGTGATACTACAGATCAATTACATAAACTAAAGGAGGTTAAACATGAAAAAGATGTTATTTGGGTGACTGCCGATGTCAGTGGCCTTTATTCGAACATATCCCATGAATTAGGGCTATTTACTGTCAAATACTACTTGGAGGATCATATCTTTATGCCGATTGCTCAAAAAGAATATATATTGAGGTTGATTGAATTTATTTTAAAACATAATTATTTTAAATTTTTAGATGATTTATACTTGCAAATCAAAGGTACGGCCATGGGCACCAGGTTTGCCCCCAGTTTTGCAAATTTATTTATGGGTTATTTTGAAGATAAATATATACTCAATTCACACTGGAGGAGCAACCTGGTGTTCTATGGCCGTTACATAGATGATTTGATATTTATTTTTAAGGGTTCAGTTGAAAAGGCCAATCACTTTTATCTAAGTGGCTCCAGGCGCCATCTTAGATAAAGTGGTGTTATTTCTCCTGCGCAACAGACCCGTGTTTAGTGAGAAGCCAGTCTCTTGTAAGTGATTCTGGTTTGGCATTTCCTCTGCTCTGCGTTCACGCCGCAGCGTAGTATGCTGCTTTTCTTCCCCAGGCTTTATATATACATCTGGCTCACCGATCACAGGTTGTTGTAGCACCGGCTCAGCAACTTTAGAAACATCTAGTCTCTCCATTAGATTCAGTATGTCCTGCTCCGAGGGGGCTTTATCTATGAGTGCTTGCATCAGAGCTTCCAGCTTAGCTAAGCAAGGGCCCCAGGCTGCAGAAAGGTCATTAACTCCCATTGTGGCCGGCGGATGTCTGTGACTGCACTCACTGTATAATTACAATGCCCACAGCGGTATGTCCTGCTCCGAGGGGGCTTTATCTATGAGTGCTTGCATTAGAGCTTCCAGCTTAGCTAAGCGAGGGCCCCAGGCTGCAGAAAGGTCATTAACTCCCATTGTGGCCGGCGGGCTAGTTCACCTCAAATGTACAAATAGAAACTATAGAATTTTTAGATTTAATACTAACTTGGGATAGAGATTTTAATATTTGTACATCCACATATTTTAAAACAGTTAACTGTAATAACTTCCTACATTATACAAGTAACCATTACAAACAATGGAAGAACAATATACCATACAGTCAATTCTGTAGAATCAAAAGGAATTGTAGTTCGGTGGAAAAATTCCACGAACAGTCAAATATTTTAATAGAAAGATTTAAAGAAAAAGGATACCCTTTAAAAATAATTAATAATGGATATGAAAAAGCTTGCAGGACTGATAGATCAACTATACTTCAGACCAAAAAGAAACCAGATAAAACAACTAATGGTCAGCTGAATTATAATACTAAACAACCATGTTTTGTAACTCAATATAACGCTAATTCTAAATCTATTAAAGTATTGCAGAAAGATTGGCCCATTCCACTTAGAGATCTGATACTTAAGAAAAATCTTAATGCTTCATCTAGTATTGTGTTTAGAAGGGCACCTACTATTAAACAAACTTTGGCTCCTAGCAAAGTAGTCATTTCAAAGAAAGCCATCAGAAACACATCTAAAAATAATAGAACTGGCCCTAAAGGTATTTATAGATGTGGAAAAGCGAGATGTTTTATGTGTAAATGTATAACTCATGGTGCAAAGAACATAAGGTCACATACTAATGGGGAAATTTTCCAGATTGGAGAATGTTTAACTTGCAGTTCATCTTATGTCATTTATGTGTTATCTTGTAAATGTGGTTTACAATATTTAGGGCGCACGACACATAACATACGCACTAGGTGGAGTGAACACTATCGAAATATCAGGAAAAAAATCAGACAAACACAGTGTATCTAGACACTATATTCATGAACATAATGGAGAGAATTGTTGTTTTACAATCACGCCATTAGAAAGTATTCAAGGATTGAATAAATAATAGATTTATTAAGTTACGCCAAAGGGAAACCTTTTGGATTTACAAGTTTGGTTCTCTTTTTCCCAATGGGTTAAATGAAGTTATAGATTCTGCAGCTTTTTAACGAAACATAATATTGTATAGTTTATAATATTTGTATTATGTATTGTTTTGTAGCCTTTATTATAGTTTGTTCAATGCTTAGTTATAACTAAGATGTATCATGTAGCATACTCACATGGATTGGGTTATATTTCATTTGGTCTGGATATTGAATATATTCAGGTCATATATGCTTATTCTTGTTATGATACGATTTGTCAGTCCTTTGTATCACATTAGCTCTAGACAACATCATATGATGAGCAAATGTTTTAATTCTATCCTGAACCTGACCATATTTTAATGTTTTAACCCCTTAAGGACCAAGGCCATTTTTCAATTTCTTTCCCTTAAAGACCAGGGCTATTTTTACATTTCTGCGGTGTTTGTGTTTAGCTGTAATTTTCCTCTTACTCATTTACTATACCCACACATTATATACCGTTTTTCTCGCCACTAAATGGACTTTCTAAAGATACCATTATTTTCATCATATCTTATAATTTATTATTAAAAAAAAATGATAAAATATATGAGGAAAAAATGGAAAAAAACACACTTTTTCTAACTTTGACCCCCAAAATCTGTTACACATCTACAACCACCAAAAAACAACCATGCTAAATAGTTTCTAAATTTTGTCCTGAGTTTAGAAATACCTAATCTTAACATGTTCTTTGCTTTTTTTGCAAGTTATAGGGCAATAAATACAAGTAGCACTTTGCTATTTCAAAACCACTTTTTTTCAAAATGAGCGCTAGTTACATTGGAATATCCCTTGACATGTATACATTTTTTTTTTAGAAGACATCCCAAAGTATTGATCTAAGCCCATTTTGGTATATTTCATGCCACCATTTCACCGCCAAATGCGATCAAATAAAAAAAATTGTTCAATTTTTCACAAATTTTTTCACAAACTTTAGGTTTCTCACAGAAATTATTTACAAACAACTTGTGCAATTATGGCATAAATGGTTGTAAATGCTTCTCTGGGATCCCCTTTGTTCAGAAATAGCAGACTTATATGGCTTTGGTGTTGCTTTTTGATAATTAGAAGGCTGCTAAATGCCACTGCGCACCACACGTGTTTTATGCCCAGCAGTGAAGGAGTAATTAGGGAGCATGTAGGGAGCTTGCAGAGTTAATTTTAGCTTTAGTGTAGTGTAGTAGACAACCCAAAGTATTGATCTAGGCCCATTTTGGTATATTTAATGCCACCATTTCACCGCCAAATGCGATTAAATTTTAAAAAAAAAACTTAATTTTTTTCGCAACTTTAGGTTTCTCACTGAAATTATTTACAAACAGCTTGTGCAATTATGGCACAAATGGTTGTAAATGCTTCTCTGGGATCCCCTTTGTTCAGAAATAGCAGACATATAAGGTTTTGGCGATGCTTTTTGGCAATTAGAAGGCTGCTAAATGCCACTGCACATCACACGTGTATTATGTCTAGCAGTGAAGGGGTTAATTAGGGATCTTGTAGGGAACTTGCAGGGTTAATGTTAGCTTTAGTGTAGAGATCAGCCTCCCACCTTAACACATCAGACCCCCTGATCCCTCCCAAACAGCTCTCTTCCCTCCCCCACCCCACAATTGTCCCCGCCATCTTAAGTACTGGCAGAAAGTCTGCCAGTACTAAAAAGGTATTTTTTGTTTTTAAGCATATTTACATATGCTGCTGTGTAGGATCCCCCTTAGCCCCAAACAGCTCTCTAACCCTCCCCCTCTACATTATTGGGAGCCATCTTGGGTACTGGCAGCTGTCTGCCAGTACCCAGTTTACAAAAAAAAAATGTTTTTTATCCCCCCCACCAAGACTAAACCCCCACCCGCTCCCAGATCACCTCAATTATCTATATTACATTTTATATACCCCCCTCTCTCCCTCTAAATTTAAACAAAATCTGTTCCATAGTGTAATGGTTCCCACCCGCTCCCTCCCCGTGCACGCGCCCGCCCCCAGCGATCCCGCCCACCTCTGCACTACGTAATCCACCGATGGCCGTCCACCCACCAACGATTGCGGCCGGTGCACAGAGTGGCTCTCTCTGCCTCGGATGGGGTAAAATGTTATTGCAGTGATGCCTCGATATCGAGGCATCACTGCAATAACCGGAAAGCGGCTGGAAGCGATCAGGATCGCTTCCAGCCGCTTTCAACCCCAACGTCGTACAGGGTACGTCGCTGGTCTTTAAAGACCAGGTTGTGTGCGACGTACCCTGTACGACGCATGTCGTTAAGGGGTTAATCAATTTTTTAAAAAAATGTATTCTCATGTTATATTTACCATCATTGTTAGATACATTATTATGTTTAATGTTATAGTGTTGGCTGAATGGCTGTATCCTCAATATCCAATTGTAGCTATTATAACAATCCACTAGATATTAACACTAGGGTCTCAATGGTTATATTAAGATTCAATTATATATTTTTTATATATATATTATAATATACTTGTTTATACATATAGCACTTTATTTCATATACATTGATATTTATCACATATTTATTGTCATTAATATATGCATATAACACTTAGATTATATATTTTATATATATATCACAATATACAAGTTTTAACATATAGTACTTTATTTCATATATATTTCTATTTATTAGTACATATTTATATATCGTCACTATTACATGTCCATAACACTTAGATTAAATCCTTAATTTTATGAACATTTATTTATATATATATTTAAGTACTGATATATATTATTTAATATATACACTTAGATCAATATATTTTTTTCTTTAATTTTTCCTTTTTCATATACTTGTTCCTAATAAGTGATTCATGTCTAGCTAGATAGCGATGTACAACAGAAAACATCGCTATTTGGCGGTGCACATAATATGCATTAGCATTTTAAATATTCACATACTCACATTCATCAAAATATATACACAACACAGATTAATTTCTTATTTTTGATAGAATTGTATTGAATAAGTCATTCATTTTCAGTTAGAAAGTTATATTGAATAACATCACTATTTAGCGGTGCATATAATATGCATAAGCATTTAAAAAATCTATTCGGGGGGGCGGAGCTAACCGCTAGCAGAGACAGACGTGTTGGAGAGGAGCTCCTGACCCTGTGCTCTACAAAAGTGGTTTTATACCCAACTTATTCTACTTTTTAAATATAATACCACTCAATAGCCTATCCAGAAGATTGCCACCACACTTTAAACGTGTAGCTGGACCATTCGGCTGAGATTTCCTGACCCCCAATGACAACCAGACCGGACCTGACACCAGCACCTGGGGGGGGGAACGTCTTGCAGCTGCTCCGGAGGGTCAGGGATCCGCTCCGGAGCAATTACTAGCTGCAATCTGTCTCTCCGGGGGAAAAGCTGAGCCACCCAGACCGCTCTTTAGAGGCCGACGAGTGACGCCAGGCAATACCGCCATACCACTCCACCTAACTACCCTGACCGCACCAACCTATATCTGAGCGGATTAGCAGGTTCGCCTGCCCCCACCTTCAGTGACCGCCTGCTGGGATCTTTGTGGACCTGGACCCGTGCCCTTCTTCTGCTTGCGCCGTTTGGTGCGAAGCCCCGCCATCTTGTTGGGGGGCCTCCCTCAGCCAGCAGGCCGTGATCAAGCGTGGCCGGAAATTAATCAAAGCAGATCCAGACACTAATTCACTATTTTGCCTTCCAGGCGCCCCTCACAAACGCCCCTGACTTTATTGGGCCTTATTACTTTCTTATTGGGCCTCATTACCTTCTGCTTGGTCATCCACGTGGCTCCTCACTCTCTTAAGCCCCCAGATGCTAACAGTTTAGTGAGCCCTACATGAACTGACAGTGACTGTGCATACTCTTTTGTTGCATCTTTTGAGAAGATTACAACTGGCCTCAAACTTGATTAGCAAATACTACAGCCCTCTCCTTTGGCTATTGGGCAAGAAGCCTTAGACTGTCACTTTATCCGCATTCTACCCTCTCACAGCCGTGAGACCTCAGTCTGATTTCTTAACAGAGATCCAAATGTACTAGGCTGCTGCGTCAGCGCTATTGTCCTTAGGTCCACCACTTGAGGTGTAGTGTTATTTAATACCTTGACCTAACAATAACATTTCCATCCACAGGCTTTTCAGAGATCACAGAGATCAACTGGCTAATTGTATTATTTCATTGTATTCTGTTTTGATCAGCTTCAAACTAGCACTGTAACACAAAACCAGGCTCATTGTGATCAGTATTGATTGGATTCATATTGAGTCAGCACCCACAGAAGGGACTGACGCCTTTTGGCTCCCTTGTGCCCCCCCCTTATTAGGCCCTGCTTATTAGGGTTGGCCACATTCCCACCTCGCTTGTAACTGCCACCGCCATATTTGTGCTATCTCGGCGAGGACGGATGCTGTAACTTCAGCTTAAGCCCCAATCCAAAATCTCCCTTCGGCGTCCCTTGCTGGCTAATATTTACCCTTACATTTGACCTGTACAGACGCTCCCATGGCATACTGAAAAGGCTCTCACTCCCTGTCACCCCTCCTATTGTACTTTAGAGACCCTTTAAATTTATAATTGCTGCGCCAACCCTTTATACTTAGCTTATTTCCCTGAGCCGTAGTATTAATACATTACCTAATCTTAGCCTTCCTGCTACAAGGGTGCTGCCACCGGAGTTTAGTGAACTACTGATCCTTGTTAATTTGTTTCAGTACACCTTACAGACCTAAAAAAATAAATAAATAAAAAAAATCCTTATCTTAACCTCCCTATTATAAAGGTGTCATTTCAGAGGTCTGTGCGTTACTTACCTGGGTAGCAGTACTAACCCGCATCCTTATCTTGGCCTCCCTATTGTAAAGGTGTCATTATAGAGGTCGGTGAGTTGCTGGCCACTATACATTTGCTTGAGCAGACTTTGCGGCCTGTGGCCATATTTATTTGGTTTTTGTTGGTGAGGGGCCCCTAGCTGACCCTCCCTTTCCGACTCAGCTTGTCTAGGTTGGTCACTTCCCCTTCCCTTTTTCCCTTCCTTTGGGTCGTATCCACTGTTCCTGGGCCAGCTAGGGGTGTTAGGGTTCTGAAAATTCTCACTCAACCTGTGCGGGGGGGGGGTTTGGGTTCCGGCCGGCTTCTACCCCTGCGTGGTGATCTTCTCTACCTCTTTTATAGGCAGAATTCTGGTCTGGTTTCGACCGTAAATAATGAAGGGGTAGGAGCCAGGTGGAGCTTCTGGGCCTCACTCCTAAGATGCATGCTTATTCTCGTTTGTAAATGTAACTAATGTGTTTTAATGTAACATAACTGAATCTGACAATCTAACTTAGCCATACATTGCCTAATTTACTTAGCAATTTGCTTATAGGATGGCCGCTCAGTTGAAGCAAAAATGCCCCACACTGCTAGAAGGCAGTCTAGGACCCCTGGTCCAACCAAGAAAACAGTCTTGGACCATTTCACACAGCCAGTTAGGAGACCTGAAGATGATTCACACGATGACCTCAGTGACCCAGAATCAGTTGCAGAAAGGTCCCAACCTGATGCTATCTCACCTTCCAGATCGCAACATTATATCACAGAGGAAACTCTTAAAAAAATGTTTGCACAGCAGACACGCTCTATCACAAAGGAAATCCAAAGGAGCCATGCTGAGCTCAAGAAGGATATTGGAGAAATTGGAGACAGAGTAGACTCACTGGAGAGACAGCAGGACGACATCACCACAGACCAGACAAATCTACTCGCATACTCCGAGTCGTTGGCTGATCAGTTGAGCCAACTTGAATTCAAACTGGCGGATGTCGAAGACCGTGCCAGACAGAATAATATCAGATTCCGGGGCATCCTGGAAGATGTCTTGCCTGCGGATCTGCAAACCTACCTGTCAGAACTCTTCAATAATCTGCTAGATTCTACCGAAGGTATGACCACCACAATGGAGAGGGCCCACAGAGCCTTACGTCCAAGATCAGTCGCGCAAGATAAATCTAGAGACGTTATTGTTTGCTTCCACAACTTCCTTTTCAAAGATAAACTCATGCAGGCCGCCTTCCGTAAACCACCAATGGCAGAGAAGTTCCAGAATCTTCAACTCCTACCAGATTTATCGGCTCATACTTTGCAAAGTCGCAGACTTCACCAACCAGTCACCTCAGAGCTCAGAAAGGCGGGCCTTAAATACCGTTGGGGTTATCCTGCCAAGCCGATTGTCACTAAGGACAACCAAACCCACACTGTCTCATCACTGGCCCAAGGTACCACTATACTTGCACAATGGGGCCTCATAAAAGGTAGCACAATAGAACCCGCCCCAGTCAAGGCAAAATTGAGAGCCACAGCGCCCAACTGGCCTCCTGGGGATCAGTGGTCTAAAAGACAGAAAACCCAAACAATACAGGACTCTCAGGGGTCTCCGGTGGTCCTACCTTGACCATTGGACAGTGTCAGGTGGTAACGTTGCTCTTCACTTGAACGTCCACTTTTATGCTTTTTCTCCCCAGCATAGCCAAAAAGGTGACCCCTGACAGGTCTAATTAGACCCAAATACAAATATGCCTCTACCTCTTGTTACATTTTAGCCAAAAAACATAATTTATGTAAGAACTTACCGGATAAATTCATTTCTTTCATATTAGCAAGAGTCCATGAGCTAGACGTATGGGATATACATAGGATATACATTCCTACCAGAAGGGGCAAAGTTTCCCAAACCTCAAAATGCCTATAAATACACCCCTCACCACACCCACAAATCAGTTTAACGCATAGCCAAGAAGTGGGGTGACAAGAAAAAAGTGCGAAAGCATAAAAAACAAGGAATTGGAATAATTGTGCTTTATACAAAAAAAAATCATAACCACCACAAAAAAAGGGTAGGCCTCATGGACTCTTGCTAATATGAAAGAAATGAATTTATCAGGTAAGTTCTTACATAAATTATGTTTTCTTTAATGTAATTAGCAAGAGTCCATGAGCTAGTGACGTATGGGATAATAAATACCCAAGATGTGGAACTTCCACGCAAGAGTCACTAGAGAGGGAGGGATAAAATAAAGACAGCCAATTCCGCTGAAATATAATCCACACCCCAAAATAAAGTTTAAATCTTATAATGAAAAAAACTGAAATTATAAGCAAAAGAATCAAACTGAAACAGCTGCCTGAAGTACTTTTCTAACAAAAACTGCTTCAGAAGAAGAAAACACATCAAAATGGTAGAATTTAGTAAAAGTATGCAAAGAAGACCAAGTTGCTGCTTTGCAAATCTGATCAACCGAAGCTTCATTCCTAAACGCCCAGGAAGTAGAAACTGACCTAGTAGAATGAGCTGTAATCCTTTGAGGCAGAGTTTTACCCGACTCGACATAAGCATGATGAATCAAAGACTTTAACCAAGACGCCAAAGAAATGGCAGAGGCCTTTTGACCTTTCCTGGAACCGGAAAAGATAACAAATAGACTAGAAGTCTTTCGGAAATCTTTAGTAGCTTCAACATAATATTTCAAAGCTCTAACTACATCCAAAGAATGTAACGATCTTTCCTTAGAATTCTTAGAATTAGGACACAATGAAGGAACCACAATTTCTCTACTAATGTTGTTAGAATTCACAACTTTAGGTAAAAATTTAAATGAAGTCCGCAACACCGCCTTATCCTGATGAAAAATCAGAAAAGGAGATTCACAAGAAAGAGCAGATAACTCAGAAACTCTTCTAGCAGAAGAGATGGCCAAAAGGAACAACACTTTCCAAGAAAGTAATTTAATATCCAGAGAATGCATAGGTTCAAACGGAGGAGCTTGTAAAGCCCCCAGAACCAAATTCAAACTCCAAGGAGGAGAGATTGACTTAATGACAGGTTTTATACAAACCAAAGCCTGTACAAAACAATGAATATCAGGAAGATTAGCAATCTTTCTGTGAAACAGCACAGAAAGAGCAGAAATTTGTCCTTTCAAGGAACTTGCAGACAAACTTTTATCCAGACCATCCTGAAGAAACTGTAAAATTCTAGGAATTCTAAAAGAATGCCAGGAAAATTGATGAGAAGAACACCAAGAAATGTAAGTCTTCCAGACTCGATAATATATCTTCCTAGACACAGATTTACGAGCCTGTAACATAGTATTAATTACAGAGTCAGAGAAACCTCTATGACTGAGAATCAAGCGTTCAATCTCCATACCTTCAAATTTAATGATTTGAGATCCTGATGGAAAAAAGGACCTTGAGAAAGAAGGTCTGGTCTTAACGGAAGAGTCCAAGGTTGGCAAGTAGTCATCCGAACAAGATCCGCATACCAAAACCTGTGAGGCCATGCTGGAGCCACCAGCAGAACAAACGAACGCTCTTTTAGAATCCTGGAAATCACTCTTGAAAGAAGAACTAGAGGCGGAAAGATACTTCCAAGGAAGTGACAATGCATCCACTGCCTCCGCCTGAGGATCCCTGGATCTGGACAGATACCTGGGAAGTTTCTTGTTTAGATGAGAGGCCATCAGATCTATTTCTGGAAATCCCCAGATTTGAACAATCTGAAGAAATACCTCTGGGTGAAGAGACCATTCGACCAGATGTAACGTCTGGCGACTGAGATAATCCACATCCCAATTGTCTATACCTGGGATGTGAACCGCAGAAATTAGACAGGAGCTGGATTCCGCCCATACAAGTATCTGAGATACTTCTTTCATAGCCAGAGGACTGTGAGTCCCCCCTTGATGATTGACATATGCCACGGTTGTGACATTGTCCGTCTGAAAACAAATGAACGATTCTCTCTTCAGAAGAGGCCACGACTGAAGAGCTCTGAAAATCGCACGGAGTTCCAAAATATTGATTGGTAATTTCGCCTCCTGAGATTCCCAAACCCCCTGCGCTGTCAGAGACCCCCATACAGCTCCCCAACCTGTCAGACTCGCATCTGTTGAGATCACAGTCCAGGTTGGAAGAACAAAATAAGCTCCTTGAACTAAACGATGGTGATCTGTCCACCACGTCAGAGTGTCGTACAATCGGATTTAAAGATATTAACTGTGATATCTTTGTATGATCCCTGCACCACTGGTTCAGCATACAAAGCTGAAGAGGTTGCATGTGAAAACGAGCAAAGGGGATCGCGTCCGATGCAGCAGTCATAAGACCTAGAATTTCCATGCATAAGGCTACCGAAGGGAATGATTGAGACTGAAGGTTTCGACAAGCTGAAACCAATCTCAGACGTCTCTTGTCCGTCAGAGACAAAGTCATGGATACTGAATCTATTTGGAAACCTAAAAAGGTTACCCTTGTCTGAGGAATCAATGAACTCTTTGGTAAATTGATCCTCCAACCATGTTCTTGAAGAAACGACACAAGTCGATTCGTATGAAATTCTGCTAAATGAGAAGACTGAGCAAGTACCAAGATATCGTCCAAATAAGGAAAAACCACAATACCCTGTTCTCCGATTACAGATAGAAGGGCACCGAGAACCTTTGAAAAAATCCTTGGAGCCGATGCTAGTCCGAACGGCAGAGCCACAAACTGGTAATGCTTGTCTAGAAAAGAGAATCTCAGAAACTGAAAGTGATCTGGATGAATCGGAATATGCAGATATGCATCCTGTAAATCTATTGTGGACATATAATGCCCTTGCTGAACAAAAGGCAGAATAGTCCTTATAGTTACCATTTTGAATGTTGGTATCCTTACATAATGATTCAATATTTTTAAATCCAGAACTGGTCTGAAGGAATTCTCCTTTTTTGTTACAATGAATAGATTTGAATAAAACCCCAGACCCTGTTCCAGAACTGGAACTGGCACAATTACTCCAGCCAAATCTAGATCTGAAACACATTTCAGAAATGCTTGAGCCTTCACTGGGTTTATTGGAATGCGAGAAAGAAAAAATCTTCTTGCAGGAGGCCTTACCTTGAAACCTATTCTGTACCCTTGTGAAACAATGTTCTGAATCCAAAGATTGTGAATCGAATTGATCCAAATTTCTTTGAAAAATCGTAATCTGCCCCCTACCAGCTGAGCTGGAATGAGGGCCGCACCTTCATGTGGACTTGGGAGCTGGCTTTGGCTTTCTGAAAGGCTTGGATTTATTCCAGACTGGAGATGGTTTCCAAACAGAAACCGTTCCTTTAGGGGAAGGATCAGGCTTCTGTTCCTTATTCTGACGAAAGGAACGAAAACGATTAGCAGCCCTATATTTACCTTTAGATTTTTTATCCTGAGGTAAAAAAGTTCCTTTCCCCCCAGTAACAGTTGAAATAATAGAATCCAACTGGGAACCAAACAATTTATTACCTTGGAAAGAAAGGGAAAGCAAAGTTGACTTAGAAGACATATCTGCATTCCAAGTTTTAAGCCATAAAGCTCTTCTAGCTAAAATAGCTAAAGACATATACCTGACATCAACTCTAATGATATCAAAGATGGCGTCACAAATAAAGTTATTAGCATGTTGAAGAAGTTTAACAATGCTATGAGTATTATGATTTGACACTTGTTGTGCCAAAGCCTCCAACCAAAAAGTGGAAGCTGCCGCAACATCAGCCAAAGAAATAGCAGGCCTAAGAAGATTACCTGAACATAAATAAGCTTTCCTTAGAAAGGATTCAATCTTCCTATCTAAAGGATCCTTAAAGGAAGTACTATCTGCCGTAGGAATAGTAGTACGTTTAGCGAGAGTAGAGATAGCCCCATCAACTTTAGGGATTTTGTCCCAAAACTCTAATCTGTCAGATGGCACAGGATACAATTTCTTAAACCTTTTAGAAGGAGTAAATGAATTACCCAGATTATTCCATTCCCTAGAAATTACTTCAGAAATAGCATCATGGACAGGAAAACTTCCGGAATAACTGTAGGAGGTTTAAAAACCGAATTTAAACGCTTAGTAGATTTAGTATCAAGAGGACTAGATTCCTCCATCTCTAATGCGATTAAAACTTCTTTAAGTAAAGAACGAATAAATTCCATTTTAAATAAATATGAAGATTTATCAGTGTCAATATCTGAGACAGAATCCTCTGAACCAGAAAAATCATTAGAAACAGACAAATCAGAATGATGATGTTCATTTAAAAATTCATCTGAAAAATGTGAAGGTTTAAAAGACCTTTTACGTTTACTGGAAGGAGGAATAACAGACACAGCCTTCCTAATAGATTTAGAAACAAACTCTCTTATATTAACAGGAACATCCTGAGTATTAGATGTTGATGGAACAGCAACAGGTAATGGAATATTACTAATGGAAATACTATCTGCATTAGCAAGCTTATCATGACATTCATCACAAACTACAGCCTGAGGAACAATTACCACAAGTTTACAGCAAATACACTTAACTTTGGTAGAACCAGCATCAGGCAGCGTTTTTCCAGAAGTAGCTTCTGATCCAGGGTCAATCTGAGACATCTTGCAATATGTAAGAGAAAAAACAACATATAAAGCAAAATCTATCAAATTCCTTAAAAGACAGTTTCAGGAATGAGAAAAAATGCCAATGAACAAGCCTCTAGCAACCAGAAGCAAATGAAAAATGAGACTTAAATAATGTGAAAAAAGGTGGAGACAATAATGACGCCCACATTTTTTAGCCACATCCGGTGACACCGACATTTTTGGCGCAAAACGTCAAAAAAATTACGCAAACACGAACAACTTCCGGCGACAAGTATGACGCCGGAAATGACAAAGAAATTTTTTGCGCCAAAAAGTCAGCGCCAAGAATGACGCAATAAAATGAAATTTTCAGCCCCCGCGAGCCTAACAGCCCACAGGGAAAAAAGTCAATTTTAAGGTAAGAAAAAATGATTTATTCATATGCATTATCCCAAATAATGAAACTGACTGTCTGAAATAAGGAATATTGATCATCCTGAATCAAGGCAAATAAATGTTTAAACACATATTTAGAACTTTATATTAAAGTGCCCAACCCATAGCTTAGAGTGTCACAAAAATAAGACTTACTTACCCCAGGACACTCATCTACATGTAGTAGAAAGCCAAACCAGTACCGAAACGAGAATCAGTAGAGGTAATGGTATATAAGAGTATATCATCGATCTGAAAAGGGAGGTAAGAGATGAATCTCTACGACCGATAACAGAGAACCTATGAAATAGATCCCGTAGAAGGAGACCATTGAATTCAAATAGGCAATACTCTCTTCACATCCCTCTGACATTCACTGCACACTGAGAGGAAAACCGGGCTCCAGCCTGCTGCGAAGCGCATATCAACGTAGAATCTAGCACAAACTTACTTCACCACCTCCATGGGAGGCAAAGTTTGTAAAACTGATTTGTGGGTGTGGTGAGGGGTGTATTTATAGGCATTTTGAGGTTTGGGAAACTTTGCCCCTCCTGGTAGGAATGTATATCCTATACGTCACTAGCTCATGGACTCTTGCTAATTACATGAAAGAAATAGGTTGTGGTCGATGTCTTTAGACATCTTATTTCTTGTTGATAACTTTCTAACTGCAGGTTATGTTGCACTGAAATGTCACAAAGGGTCACCCTAGCACAGGTTGAGTACTTATGTCCCGCTGGGGAGATACCGATGATGTTGTTACTAAAATTGTTGATGTTACAAGATCCGTTGGCTAATGTTTTATTGTTGTTGTTTATGTTTACACATTATTTTATCAGGGCACTTCTAATGGGATGCCTTCATACCATAGTTACAGATAAGTTGCATACTCCCTCAACACAGCACCACTGACAAGATGCCCCCATATTATAGTTATAAACGAGATCTATCCTACTTATAGATGGAGTGGGGCCGGACACCCCGGCCCTTCCTCATATAGCTTCCCCCCCAAATAGGTAGCCCACGCCAGGGTTCCATCTAGGTGGACTATTTCCACCTCCAAACTCAGTACAGCACTTAATGATATAGAATTTAATCTGAATTTCTTACACAACCACATTTCCATTGTTCCTTCCCCCCTTTCCCTTCCACATCAAAACAATGGCAAACCGACTCCGACTTCTCACCCATAATGCGAAAGGCCTCAACTCTCCGCAAAAAAGGAGCCTTTTGGCTAGGGAACTCCAATTCCACAATCCCAATGTCTATACAAGAGAGTCATTGGAAGTTAGATTCCCCGCAACGCTTTCAATCCCGCTCCTACTGGATACCTGACCACTCTCCTTTTACTAAAAAAGCTAGGGGCACGGCCATACTCCTACATCGCAGAGTGGTGTACGAACCCATCCAGGCTTTTAGAGACCCGCAGGCCAGGTACACTATTCTAATCTGCAAGTTAAATCACGTACTACACACGCTAGTATCCATCTATCTCCCCAATTCTCACCAACCCGCATGCCTCCGCAGAATTCTTCAATTAGTTGACCAATATAGACAAGGACGAGTTATCTTAGCGGGTGACTTTAACATGACCTAGGACCCCTCCTTAGACCGTAAAACTAAGACTCCAGACCATACCAACCCTCAAGCAAGCAGTATTTCTGCTAAGTTCCGGAATGTGATGTCTCACTACGGCTACTTTGACATTTGGAGGTCCTTGCACACTAGAGATAGAGACTATACTCACTACTCATATCCCCATAAGACCTACTCTTGACTAGATCACATGTTTTGTCAAGCAGAGACCTTGGACTCTGTCATACGGTCGGAGATTGCTGTAAGCTCCTAGTCAGATCATGACTTAATTTTAACTGACTTGCACCCCACGGACAAGCCATTTCTTCAGACAGGTTGGAGACTCCCACGTCACATCCTAACAGACATAGCCTTTAGGGAGGAACTGAGACGTGACTTATTTGAATTGCTTAGACAAAATGACAATGGGCAGACTCCGGATGATATCTTATGGGGTGCCATCAAAGCAATGGCTCGAGGACTTATAATCCGTAAATAGAGACATTTGAGAAAACTGGCCGGCTTAACGCTTGCGCAGGCGCATACCAAACTCAGACATCTGGAAATGAGTAATAGAACCTCTATCTCAGCAGCCTTGACAGAGCAAATCAGAGTGGTTAAGGACCATATCAACCAGCTGGAGTTGAAGCGGACTCAATGTACCCTCTCCAAGCTAAAACAACTGTTTTATCATAAGGGAAACAAGGCTGATACGCTCCTAGCTAATAAATTGCGGAACAAACATAGTGCCACCCGCATCTCACAAATCCTACATAAAAATAGGCTGCACAAGAAACCGTCTGATAGGCGAGGGCTTTGCAGATTTCTACTCTAAACTTTATAACATCGGCAGCGAGGAAGGCTCACAACCGTCCTCTGTAAGCAAAATCAAACAGTACCTATCCAACCTGAATCTGCCCGCACTCACGACAGAGCAGCAAACCGCGCTCACTTTTCCAACTTCCCTGCTTGAAATCAAGCACACCATCAAGCGCATGAAGCCCCTTAAGGCCCCTGGGCCTGACTGGTTCCCTACTCAGTTCTATAAACAATATATCCATGAACTGGCTCCGTATCTACTCAGGTTTTTTGACTTGGTGAGCAGTACTGGGTCTCTCAAAGAAGAATTTCTTCAGGCCGCTATTCTCACCATACCCAAACCAGACAAAGACCCCTCTCTCTGTTTGAATTACAGACCGATTTCCCTGATTAACATGGATGTTAAGATCTATTCCAAGATTTTAGCCACCCGTATCGGTAAAATGCTACCGGACCTAATTAATCCTGATCAAGTAGGGTTTATTTACAACAGAGAGGGCCCTGATAACACCAGACGCCTCATTAACATCATGAGTGAGTCAACCAGGATGAAAAAGCCCTTCTCAGTCATCTCCTTGGATGCTGAGAAGGCTTTTGATCGAGTTCGGTGGGATTACCTATGGGAAATTTGCGTGGCTATCAAAGCTTTGTACTCAGCCCCAACGGCATTTGTCAGAGGTTTGGGATTCCAAACCTCGCCGTTTAGTATATCAAATGGCACTATACAGGGGTGTCCACTTTCACCCCTGTTGTTCGCTTTAGCGATTGAACCTCTGGCCACGAAAATCCGGTCGGACGCGTCTCTGCCAGGGGTTAGACTTTTGGGCACATTACACAAAATTGCACTGTTTGCAGATGACGTTACCGTTATCACCACAGACCCCGCCAAAGTTATCCCTAGATTGTTGGAGACCCTGAGGATATTTGGAGATCTCTCCTACTACAAACTCAATACAAATAAAACTGAAATCTATTGGTGGGGATACCCGCAACCCTACATTCGCAAGTTGAAAGACAAATACCACTTCAAGTGGTTGACTGAGCGGATTACCCATTTAGCAGTTAAGCTGTCTCCTAGTGCCCAACAAATGATAAAAGATAATTACTCCCCCTTACTAGCAGAACTACGTCAGTTAAAGAACACGTGGGACCATAAGTCCATATCATGGATGGGGAGAATAACATCACTTAAAATATCTTTCCTCCCTAAGTTAACATTTATTTCGCTGCTTGCCAATTAGAGTTCCAATGCATCTTCTCCTCCAATACCAGAGTGAGTTCACGAAGTTCATTTGGCAAGGCAAGACCCCCCGAATCGCTCATAAGACTCTACAATTCCCCGTTCCCTTGGGCGGACTCGCATCACCGTCGGTGGTGAAATATTACAAAGGAGCCTTGCTAACGCATATTTCTCAGTGGGGAGTACTCCAGTCTCGCGACAGGTGGAGAGAACTTGAGCAGGCATCATTGCCGCCCAGTGTTCTCCTCCGAGATGTTATCTGGATTTCACAACATAGTCGTAGAATGCGGAGCATAAACAATCTGGTCATCCTGGAAAGTTTTATCAGTCTGGGACAGGCTTCGACATCGCCAGCTCATTGCTCCCCATCCCTCCCCCATAACTTCGGTAGCCGGACTACTCATGAACTTACCTGACACTCACCCGAACACGTGGGCTCGATTAGGGGTTACTAAAGTCTCAGATTTTTGGCCCACCACAAAGCTGGATGAGTTTATAACCCTAATACAACTAAATCAGCAGGTAACCATCCCTCAGTTTGTCACTTTTGAAATTTGTAGGGTTCAGAGCTTTCTAAGAAGCTGGAACTTTTTTCCATCCGCTTCCCACCCCCTTACTCCTTGGGAGTCTATCTCGCAAGGTGGACGTAGACTTATCGGCCATTATCAAGGCACTACACCCTTTTGGACAGCACCTCTCCGCCAACTTTGGCTCCGCATCTTCTAAGATGGGATGCCCTCCTGGGTACTGAAACCCCTATTGAAACTTGGCAAAGAGCCATCCAGCTAAGAAGACTTTACATTGTGTAACAATGTTTGAGACGTATTGCAAGGTCCTCTCTCATTGGTACTTTGTCCCAACACAATTGTCTAAAATGTTCCCAGGAGCATCTCCTTTGTGTTGGAGAGGCTGCGGCCTCCGTGGTAGCTTACTGCATATCTGGTGGGAATGCCCCATTATTAGACCTTTATGGGAAAGAGGAATATGTACCCTCTAAGATCATGGCATTAGAGTCTCTGCTGGTCCGGCACTTGCCCTTCCCCTTTTAGATCTACATGCCCTGCCCAGACACCAAGGTCTCTTTGGAGTCTATCTCCTGGCCTCAATCAAGACCAATATAGCCAGGGCTTGGAAAAGGGATGTTCCTCCTAGCTGGCAGGATATTATCCACACAATGGCCTATCTGTACACAATGTAAAAGCCCATATACTTTGATCTTAATAAATCTGACCTGTTTGAGATGGCTTGGGTCAATTGGAAGAACGATCACGACACTTTATGACACCCACAGGTTCTGGCGACTGACACCTAGTCTGACAGTTAGCAACTTGACTACTTTGCCTGATAGGTACCGTATGCAGGTATCTAGAAACACTGACTGTAACACACTTTCCCGCCCCTTCCCTACCCCATACATATGAGCCCCCCCCCCCCACTACCTTCCCTCCCCTTTTGTTTTTCTACATTCAAAACATTTTAGCTAAAGTGCTCTGCTGTATCCTTATTTATTTTCTTTTCCAAATGTGCAGAATTTTTTGTGGAGGGTTAGATGACCCAATAATCTGATTATTTCCATTACTGAAAAAGGGGTCCTGCGAGTCTCCAATTGTTGTTATGTATTTGCAAAATCTTGAATAAAAATATTTAAAATAAAAATAAATATCTATTAGATTCATACGTAACGTCATTAGAGTTATCACAATATTTTTGATGCACATCAAGAGGTTAATATCTTATTCTATTAAAATGGCTATGAGTATTGGATATATATATATATATATATATATATATATACATATATATATACACACACATACACACACACACACACACAATATAGTCACAGTTAAGTCTTTTTAACATAAGTGAGTTTAGCGATGTTTTAAACATATCTACAAGCGCAATTCTTTAGTTTCTATATGAAAGTACAAATTGGTGTTAGGAATTAGAGGTTAGTGAGCGATCCATTTACTGGTAGCTTTACATATTTCAAATAACCAAACAGTTAACAGGGAGAGGTTCACAATCGTGAATGTTTAGTACACACCTTAGGCGAACTGGATGGTGATAGGTCTGAAAACACACTCCCCCGTTGGGAGGAGTTTGCATAGGTATGGTAGTGAGCGGCAATATAAGCCGAGTTAAATGTTTGTATAATTATGCCTGATGAAACGGCCGGGAGAGCCGAGAAACGCGTAGCACAACCAACTGATTATTTTGCTATTTGCTTGCTTATAAGGATCACTGTATATGGTCTATGTTTGCCGGGTTTTAAAATAAAGGACTTTGTTTTATCAATATCATTGCCCTTATATCCTTATGGAGTGAGCTTGTCACTACCATACCGCTGTAGTGGGGAGAGTGAGAACCGGAGAGAGCCAGCTGGTTAGCTCTAATAACCAGCATGTGTCAACAAGCACATTGGTGTGCTCATCAAAATTGTGAGTACCCTGCGTAAAAATTACAGCTGTGCAAGTTGGAATATTGCTACAGATACACACATTTGGGTGCATCTTTGCGTTTGAATATTCACAGATTTGTTATCCAGAGGTGGAATAAGGGAGAGTGCTGCCTGAGACTTTGTGTGCTGCCAACGTTGATGTGGGGACTTAGAGCTTCATCATCCATATTTTGAACGTATAGACTCAGACTTGATATTAATTGAGATGAATGGACTATATTATAGATCTATTTTAATGAGGCTCCACTATCTATATACATTTCATTGTTTATACATTTCTCAGATTTGCTATTTTATTATGAGACAAGCTTGATTTGGTTCCATTTAATCATTTTGTGTATATACCTATATCTTCTAGACTAGCTCCCTCTAGTGATTTAATTCAAAAAAAGATTATACATCTAGGACATCCGTCAGATGTTTGTGTAACAAAATAGATAAGGCCGAGATTTGACCCTTCAGGGAACTAGTCGATAAACGCTTCTCCAAACCCTCTTGGAGAAAAAACAATATTCTAGGAATCCAAATCTAATGGAAAATCCTTCTAGTTACAGGCTTACGAGCCTGAATCATGGTCTCTATGACCGAATGAGAAAAACCCCACTTGGATAAAATTAAGCGTTCAATCTCCAAGCAGTCAGCTTCAGAGAAACTAGATTTGGGTGAAGGAAGAGCCCCTGAATCAGAAGGTCCTTCCTCAACGGGAGTCTCCAAGGAGGCAGAGATGCCATCTCCACCAGATCCGCATACCAAATCCTGCGAGGCCAGGCCGGTGCCTTGAGTATCACCAAAGCCCTCTCCTGTTTGATTCGAACAATTAGCAGAGGAAGAAGAGCAACCAGAGGAAATAGGTATGCTAGACTGAAGGTCCAAGGGACCACCAGAGCATCTATCAGTTCCGCCCGAGGGTCCCTGGACTTCGACACGTATCTTGGTATTCTGACAGGATGCCATGAGATCCAATTCCGGGTGACCCCACTTAAGAATCAGATTGGAAAACACTTCCTGATGGAGTTCCCACTTCCCCGGATGAAAGGTCTGCCTGCTCAGAAAATCCATCTCCCAGTTGTCCACCCCTGGGATATGGATCGCCGATGGACAACAAGAGTAGGCCTCCACCCACTGGATTATTTTGGTTACCTCTGTCAACGCTAAGGAACTCCTCATTCCTCCCAGATGATTGATGTAAGCCACTGAAGTTGTCCGACTGGAACCCAATAAACCGTAGTGAGGCTAGATGGGACCAGGCAAGCATTGAAGATTGCTCAGTTCTAGAATGTTTATAGGAAGAACAGACTCTGAGTCCAAACTCCCTGAGCCTTTAGGGAGCCCCATACTGCTCCCCACCCCAGAAGGCTGGCGTCTGTTGTCACAATCACCAAAGACAGACGGCAAAAGCATTTTTCCTGGGAGAGATGATCCAGCAACACCCACCATTGAAGAGAATCCCATTGTTTCCTGCTCCTAGAGTTATTTGAGGAGACAAGTCTACATAATCTCCGCTCTGAGCATGCTTAACTGCAGAGGCCTGAGATGGAAACGAGCAAACAGGATGATGTCCATTGCTGCAACCATCAGCCCGATTAACTCCATACACTGAGCCACCGATGACCGTGGAGTGGACTGAAGGACTAGACAAGTATCGATAATCTTGGATTTCCTGACTTCTGTCAGAAAAATATTCATGAACAAGGAATCTATTATGGTTCCCAAGAAAGTGACTCGTGTCTGGAACTAGGGAACTCTATCCCAAATTTACCTTCCACCCATGAGCTCTCAGGAATGAACACTAAGTCGGTATGGGATCTTGCTTGCTGAAAAGATGGTGCCTGGACTAGAATGTCGTCTAGATAAGGCGCCACCCCAATGCCCCGTGACCGAAGGACCGCCAACAGAGACCCCAGAACCTTTTGTGAAGATTCTGGGAGCCGTGGCACAGCCAAAAGGAAGAGCCACAAACTGGAAGTGTTTATCTAGGAAGGCAAACCTTAGGAACTTGTGATGATACCTGTGAATAGGGACATGTAGGTACGCGTCCCTTAAATCCACAGTTGTCATGAATTGACCCTCCTGGATTAAGGGAAGAATGGAACGAATAGTTTCCATCTTGAAGGAAGGAATCCTGAGAAATTTGTTTAGACTCTTTAGGTCTAAAATTGGTCTGAAGGTTCCCTCTTTTTTGGGAACTACAAACAGATTGGAATAAAAACCCTAACCCTGTTTCTGGACTGGAACAATCACTCCTTTTGTCTGGTCTGCTGATAATCTTGAAATCAGAAACCTGCCTCTGGGAGGAAAACTTTTGAACTCCAATTTGTATCCCTGAGACTATTTCTATTACTCAGGGATCCTGGACGTCCCGCACCCAAGTTTGAACGAAGAAGGAAAATCTGCCCCCTACCAGATCCGGTCCTGGATCGGGGGCATGCCCTTCAAGCCGTCTTGGATTCAATAGCAGGCTTCTTGGATTGTTTACGCTTATTCCAAGACTGGCTGGGCCTCCATGTAGGCTAAAATTGTTCCTGCTTAGAAGAGGAAGAATTTCCCTTGAAATTTTGAAGGAACAAAAATTACTCTGTCATCCTTTTTCTTTGTTTCTCTTATCCTGAGGAAGACGACCCCTACCTCCCGTGATATTAGAGATAATTTCCGCCAGGTCTAAACAAGGTCTTCCCCTTGTAAGGGATAACGAGACGTTTAGACTCAGAGACAGACCAAGGTTTTAACCATAAGGCTCTGCGGGCAATAAAAGAAACCAGAAATCTTAGTCCCAGCTTAAAGGGAAAACATCTATAATAAAAGCATTAGCTAGTTTCAGAGCTTTTATCCTGTCTTGTGTCACTTCTAAGGAAGATCAGACAGCGCATCAAACCAATATGCTGCCACACTATTGACGGTAGCAATGCACGCAGCTGGATGACATCGCAGACCCTAGTGAACAAAAATCTTACTTCTTGTCGATAGGATCTTTGAACGCCCAACTATCCTCTATGGAGTAGTAGTTCTCTTGGCTAAGGTGGAAACAGCCCTTTCCACCATAGGACTGTTTGCCAAGCCTCTTTGAAAGAGACAGCAATTGGCAACATCGTCTTAAAAATAGAAGGGAAAAAGGGAATGCATGGTCTCTCCCATTTTGGAGGTGTGCAAAGAAAACCTCAGCATTAAATAATGGAAATACACAGAGTCTGAGAATTCTCCCTTATAAACTACCGAAGTATCCTCCACTTCAGGGAAGAAAATTCGGAATAGCTACTGCTATATCAGCAACATTTCCTCAAGCGTTTTCCCTGTAATGTGGGGAAAAAACAGACAAAGCATCAGAAATCACTTCAATGAATCTAGGAAGCAATGTATGAGGGGAAGCGCAGGGCATTGCATGTGTAGGCTATAACATTTTTTGGACACTCATGGAAAAATTATTTTCTTTTCTTTTTTTATAATTTATTCCTATATTAAAAATCTCTCAACATAGTGGAAGAGAAGGATATAGGTGGTTCCACATTCGACTCAAACCCTGAGAAGGCACTTTGTAAAGTCTCTAGGACCACTCTTGCTGACATATGGGGAATAAACAAACATTAACCCAGTAAAAATATTGTTACTGTCTATTTAATTTTTTAAAATGGAACCCTTTTATTTATGTTACTGTTTAAAAATGCAACTGCTTTATTTACGTGTGTTAACTATAGAGGTGCATGCTACTGTAAACCTCTACACCTCAGCATAAACATTATCTCAAGTGTTTCCTAACTGAGAAGCCTGTTAACCAATCTACACAGTAAATATTCCGGACTCAGCTGAAGCGCTGTCTGGTACGTTCTCTTCAAGAGTCAACATTCAGGGATAAATCTATGTCTTCCGATTCCCGAAAAAGCCTTCAAAGTGTTACGCCACTAAATTGGCGCCATAAACTCCGCCCATCGTGGGCGTTAAGTCATCTCCCGGTTGCCATTGAAATCAGTACTAGGCAAAACGCTGGGAACCTAATAACGGACGGATCAGCTTCTAATTTGTACTGAGCAGCTGCTAGTCTGAGAATAAACAATTTAACACTCCAATCCCCTCACACTGAACTTGAAACTGAAGCCTTTTTCTATAGTGAAAATCATCAAGGTCTTTGATAATATGAGATCTTCCGGTCTGCTATTGTTAAACCACCAGGAGATGAAAACACATGTCCTGTCCAGCCCCAGTGCCTGCGTCCAGACTGTCCAAGGTATCCCCTAAAAACTCTAGGGAAATCTAACTTGCAACCCTCTAAAAGAGAGAGACCAAATTTTGATGATGTATAAACGATAGTGTCTAACCTTTCTTCTGAGTTTCTGTACAACTCCCAGAAAAAAAAAGTCAGCACTTACCTCATCTTCTGCCTGACAGTCAATTCCCAGGTTTGAGAGGTCCTCTCCCTCTCATGGACTTGTAAATAAATGAAAGTCCTGAGTAATATCCCTCAGATTTTCTTGGTAAGGGCAACACAAATTATATGGGAGGCGCAGTGAGAATTATGTCCCACAAGTTCCCATTGCTCTACTGAAGAGACTGATTTGGACTACGGCTACACCCTAGAACAAAGCACCACAAGCTTGTACTACTTTAAAAATAATAAACTCTTGGTTGAAGAATCTTTTTCTGATACCTCACTTTACCTCTTCCTATCACTACCGTAGGCAAAGAGAATGACTGGAGTGGGAGGAGCTATTTAACAGCTCTGCTGCTCTTTGCCTCCTTCCTGCTGACCAGGAGGTGAATATCCCATTAGTAATTAAGATGATCCGTGGACTCATGTCTTTAAAAACAAAACATTTTACCCTCTTTTTAAGAGAATTTAAATGTTAAGTCTCACACATGCTACAGTGCCTGCTTCATGCCCCAGTATAACCCATACAACAGGATTATCTATGTCCCAATAAAAAAAAAGCAGTGTCTTAATTTGTTAAGTCCATGGTCTCCCCAACTGGAAGAAAAAGCACTTACCTGCTCCGCTGTCCGGCATGTAGTCAGTTACAAGGTAGGAGAAGACACAGTTCTACACAGAGACCTTTAAAAAAAGAAAGAACAGAGTAGCCAACTCTGGCTTTCTAAACTAGGGCAGCAACTGTTAGGAACTTGTAAAGAGGTACTTACTGTGTTTTTCCTAACTGCTTTAAAGCCACCACTACCCCACTGCATGAAATCAAAACATTTCTTCAGACACCTAAACTTCACCTCCTCCATGCACCGAAGGCAAAGAGAATGACTGGGAGTCATGGGTAAGGGAGTGATACTTAACAGTTTAACTGTGGTGGTCTTTGCCTCCTCCTGGCCAGGAGTGATATTCCCAACAGTAATTACTCAAGCGGTAGACTCATCATATCTTAGGAAAGAAATGGTCTGCCACTAAGGGGTTAAAATTGTGTATACCTAAATCACGAAAGGTTTGTGTTTCATGTCCCATTAGGAAAATGCTGTGCACATAATAGGTTATTCCTGTTATGTATGGTCAATGTTAGTATAAAGTAAATTATTTTGCAGTTCTAAACTAATAAATCAGCAGGGTGTATTTAAGTCCTGAGAGTATGAAAATTTTAATTTTTTTTAAAAAGAAAAATTGTTTATTTCTGTTAGAGACATACATATGTAGAAAAAAAAAAAAGCGAAAGATACAGACATATTCCCCATTAGAGAAGTAGAGTCCATATAAAGCTCAAATAAGTGAGTCCATGGAAAGTTCAATAGGGAGCTAACTATATGGCTCTTTTGAAATGTGAGCAAGTAAAGTTCCATCATTGTGGGCCATACATTTTAAAAATCTTTCTTTCCTTTTATAACATAAACTAGTAACAATAAACAGTTGTAATCGCCATGTATATTTGTTAATTCCTGGTCAAAGTAAAATTAGTTAGCATGTGTCTTCATCAAAGCAAACACAATTTTTGCCTATGCCTTGTGGCAATTAGTAGTAATTACGTTTAAGTCTAAAGTGTGAGGGTCTATGGTAGCTTGCAAGGCCAATTGTCACCTTATACAGTTAGTGGACATCGTCTTGAATAGTCTATGTATAGTAGGTCAGAGTATATAAAGGAGTCATGACACAGCTCTTAAGTGGGCCTGGAGTCCCATAGAAACACTATCTCTGCATGAATATCTAGTTTGTTCAATAAAATAATATATCTTTCTAGTTTAAGGTTGAGCTGTACCTCTTGTAGCCACATTGCTAATGTAGGAACTGAATCCTTTTTCCACATTCTTGGAATTAATTGATGTGCACTATTAATCATTATTTGCAATAATCTATAGTGTAATAGGGAATTGAGTTTAGGGTAGTTGTGGAACAGGTATGTAATTGGGTTGTGTGGCATCGAAGTGCCAATGGTGTTCTGAATATATGGTAGAATAGATGTCCAAAATGTTTGAATTTTGGGACAAGACCACCAAATATGGAATAGCGTACCTTCTTCTCTGCATTGTCTCCAGCAACGATTGGAGGAGCCAGGGAAAAGGTGTTTAAGTCTCTGTGGCTTGAGGTACCACCTGGTTAGTAGTTTTGGGTTAGTTTCTATAAGTTTAGCCGAGTGCGCCGACTTTTTTACAGCTAAGAAAATTGAATGCTAATCTGAATTTGGAATTAAAAACAGTAAATCTCTGTACCAAGCCTTGGTAAATGAAGGTAAATCGGTCTCAATTGGTGTTGTAAGTAGTTTACACGTACAGGATATTGTGTGGGAGTTGGGAGAAGTCGAGCTACATAAAATCTCAAACTCTGTTCGTTGCCTAGTTAAATGGATTTTGTGTGACGACTGGAAGTAGTGGTTGAGTTGGTGGTACCGGAACCACATATTAAAAAACTAAATTTATGCTTACCTGATAAATTGATTTCTTCTATGGTAAGATGAGTCCACGTATTCATCCTTTACTTGTGGGATATTATCCTTCCCTAAAGGAAGTGGCAAAGAGCACCACAGCAGAGCTGTCTATATAGCTCCTCCCTTAGCTCCACCACCCTGTCATTCGACTGAAGGTAGAGGAAGAAAAAGGAGAAACTACAAGGTGCAGAGGTGACAGATTATATTTTTTTGATTTAAACTCCGTCTTAAAAATGACAGGGCGGGCCGTGGACTCTTCTTACCATAGAAGAAATCAATTTATCAGGTATGCATAAATTTACTTTTCTTCTATAAAAGGTAAGACGAGTCCACGGATTCATCCTTTACTTGTTGGATACAATACCAAAGCTACAGGACACGGATGAACGGGAGGGACAAGACAGATGGTTAAACAGAAGGCACCACTGCTTGAAGAACTTTTCTCCCAAAAATAGCCTCCGAAGAAGCAAAGGTATCAAATTTGTAAAAGGTATGAAGCGTAGACCAAGTCGCAGCCTTACAAATCTGTTCAACAGAAGCATCATTTTTAAAAGCCCATGTGGAAGCCACCACTCTAGTAGAGTGAGCTGTAATCCTTTCAGGAGGCTGCTGTCCAGCAGTGTCGTATGCCAAACTGATGATGCTTTTCAGCCAAAAGGCAAGAGAGGTAGCCGTAGCTTTTTGACCTCTACGTTTTCCAGAATAGACAACAAACAGAAGATGTTTGACGGAAATCTTTGGTCGCTTGCACGTCCAAGTTGTGCAATAGACGCTCCTTCTTAGAGGAAGGATTAGGACACAGAGAAGGAACAACAATTTCCTGATTAATATTCTTATTAGTAACAACCTTAGGAAGGAATCCAGATTTGGTACACAAAACCACCTTATCAGCATGGAAAAGATAAGGCGAGTCGCATTGCAATGCAGATAGTTCAGAAACTCTTCGAGCCGAAGAGATAGCAACTAAAAACAGAACTTTCCAAGATAGAAGCTTAATATCTATGGAATGCATAGGTTCAAACGGAACCCCTTGAAGAACCTTAAGAACTAAATTTAAACTCCATGGCGGAGCAACAGGTTTAAACACAGGCTTGATTCTAACTAAAGCCTGACAAAACGACTGAACTTCGGGAACATCTGCCAGACGTTTGTGCAGAAGAATTGATAAAGCAGATATCTGTCCCTTTAAGGAACTAGCTGATAGCCCCTTCTCCAATCCTTCTTGGAGAAAGGACACAATCCTAGGAATCCTGATCTTACTCCATGAGTAGCCTTTGGATTTGCACCAATAAAGATATTTACGTCATGACTTATGTTAAATTTTCCTGGTGACAGGCTTTCGAGCCTGAATCAAGGTATCTATGACCGCCTCAGAGAACCCCCACTTGGATAAGATCAAGCGTTCAATCTCCAAGCAGTCAGTCGCAGAGAAACTAGATTTGGATGCTGGAACGGACCTTGAATCAGAAGGTCCTGTCTCAGTGGCAGAGTCCATGGTGGAAGAGATGACATGTCCACCAGGTCTGCATACCAAGTCCTGCGTGGCCACGCAGGTGCTATCAAAATCACTGAAGCTCTCTCCTGTTTGATTCTGGCAATCAAACGAGGAAGGAGAGGAAATGGTGGAAACACATAAGCCAGGTTGAACGGCCAGGGTACTGCTAGAGCATCTATAAGTACTGCCTGAGGATCCCTTGACACGTAAAGAGGAAGTTTGGTGTGCAGACGAGACGCCATCAGATCCAATTCTGGTGTGCCCCATTGCTGAATCAATTGTGCAAACACCTCCGGATGGAGTTCCCACTCCCCCGGATCAAAAGTCTGATGACTTAGAAAATCCGCTTCCCAGTTCTCCACTCCTGGGATATAGATTGCTGATAGATGGCAAGAGTGAGTCTCTGCCCATCAAATTATTTTGGTAACCTCTATCATCGCTAGAGAACTCTTTGTTCCCCCCTGATGATTGATATATGCTACAGTCATGATATTGTCCGACTGAAATCTTGAGGCCACGCCTGAAGTGCGTTTAATACCGCTCTCAGTTATAGAATATTGATTGGGAGGAGAGTCTCCTCCTGAGTCGACAAACCCTGTGCTTTCAGGGAATTCCAGACTGCACCCCAGCCCAATAGGCTGGCGTCCGTCGTCACTATGACCGACGCTGGCCTGCGGAAACACATTCCCTTGGACAGATGATCCTGTGACAACCACCAAAGAAGAGAGTTTCTGGTCTCTTGATCCAGATTTATCTGAGGAGATAAATCTGCATAATCCCCATTCCACTGTTTGAGCATGCAAAGTTGCAGTGGTCTGAGATGCAAGCGAGCAAACGGAACCATGTCCATTGCCGCTACCATTAAACCGATTACCTCCATACACTGAGCCACTGACGGCGAAGGAATGGAATGAAGAGCGCGGCAGATGGATAAAATCTTTGATTTCCTGACCTCCGTGAAATTTTTTTTCATGTCCACCGAATCTCAGAGTTCCCAGGAATAGAACTCTTGAGAGAGGGATAAGTGAACTCTTTACGTTCACCTGCCACCCGTGAGATCTTAGAAAAGCCAACACGATGTTGACTTGGCTAGTTGGTAAGTTGACGCCTGGATTAAGATATTGTCCAGATAAGGCGCCACAGCTATGCCCCGCAGCCTTAGAACCGACAGAAGTGACCCTAGCACCTTTGTGAAAATTCTGGGAGCCGTGGCCAACCCGAAGGGAAGAGCCACAAAATGGTAATGCTTGCCCAGAAAGGCGAACCTGAGGAACTGGTGATCTTTGTGGATAGGAATGTGTAGATACGCATCCTTTAAGTCCACGGTGGTCATATATTGAACCTCCTGGATCATTGGCAAAATAGTCTGAATGGTCTCCATCTTGAAGGATGGGACTCTGAGGAACTTGTTTAGGATCTTGAGATCCAAAATTGGTCTGAAAGTACCCTCTTTTTTGGGAACCACAAACAGATTGGAGTAGAACCCTTGCCCCTGTTCTGTTTCCGGAACTGGGCAGATCACTCCCATGGAATATAGGTCTTCTACACAGCGTAAGAACGCCTCTCTTTTTGTCTAGTTTACAGACAATTGAGAAAGATGGAATCTCCCACTTGGGGGAGAAACTTTGAAATCTAGAATATACACCCCTGGGTTACTATTGCTAAAGTCCAGGAATCCTGAACGTCTCTTGCCCAAGCCTGAGCGAAGAGAGGCAGTCTACCCCCCTACTAGATCCGGTCTCGGATCATGCGCTACCCCTTCATGCTGTCTTGGAGGCAGCAGCGGGCTTCTTGGCCTGTTCACCCTTGTTCCAAGTCTGGTTAGGTCTCCAGACTGACTTGGATTGAGCCAGATTCCCCTCTTGCTTTGCGGCAGGGGAAGAGGGACCACCTTTGAAGTTTCGAAAGGAACGAAAATTATTTTGTTTGGTCCTCATCTTATTCGTCTTATTCTGAGGAAGGGTATGGCCTTTCCCTCCAGTGATGTCTGAAATGATTTTTCAGTTCAGGCCCGAATAGGGTCTTACCCTTGAAAGGGATGGCTAAAAGCTTAGCTTTTGATGACACATCAGCAGACCAGGACTTAAGCCATAACCCTCTAAAATGGCAAAACCTGAATTCTTAGCCGCTAATTTAGCAAGATGAAAAGCAGCATCTGTAATGAAAGAATTAGCTAGCTTGAGAGCCCTAATTCTATCCAGAATATCCTCTAATGGAGTCTCAACCTGAAGAGCCTCGAACCAAAAGGATGCTGCAGTAGTTACAGGAACAATGCACACTATAGGTTGGAGAAAACCTTGATGAACAAATATTTTCTTCAGGAGACCCTCTAATTTTTTATCCATAGGATCTTTGAAAGCACAACTGTCCTCAATAGGTATAGTTGTACGCTTAGCCAGGGTAGAAATAGCTCCCTCCACCTTAGGGACCATCTGCCACGAGTCCCGCACGGCGTCTGATATGGGAAACATTTGCTTAAAAGTTGGAGGGGGAGCGAACGGAATACCTAGTCTATGCCACTCCTTAGTAAAAATTTCTGAAATCCTCTTAGGGACCGGAAAAACATCAGTGTAGGCAGGAACCTCTAGGAATCTGTCCATTTTACACAATTTCTCTGTAACTACAATAGGGCACAATCATCCAGAGTAGCTAAAACCTCCCTGATCAATAACCGGAGGTGTTCTAGTTTAAATTTAAAATCCGTCTGAGGGAACATATTTCCTAAGTCATAAATCTCTCCATCAGCCAGCAAATCCCTCACTTCAGAACATTGTGAGGGTACATCGGATATGGCTAATAAAGCGTCAGAGGGCTCAGCGTTTGTTCTCACACCAAACCTGCTGCGCTTCCCCTGCAACCCAGGCAGCTTAGATAAAACCTCTGTGAGGGTAGTATTCATAACTGCGGCCATATCTTGCAGGGTGAAAGAATTAGACGCACTAGAAGTATTTGGCGTCGCTTGTGACACTTAGAAGAGAATCAGGTTATGCCATCTAATTCTCCCCGACTGTTCTTTACAATTTATTGACCTTTCAGTGCATGAGGGACACATTCTAAGTGGAGGTTCCACAATGGCTTCTAAACATATTGAACATTGACTTTCCTCAATGTCAGACATGAACAGGCTAGTAATGACTACAAACAAGCATGAAAACACTTTATTTAGTGAAAAAAATAATCTTAAAAAACGGTACTGTGCCTTTAAAAGAAAAAAAGCATACACGTTCTGCAAAACAGCCTAAACATGCACCAATTTTTTCAAAATTTTGTATGTAGACACTATAGGTAGTTAAGATTGCACCACAAATTTTTTTTTAACAATTAACCCCATAATTTCCAAACCGGATCGAAAATAGTCCCAGATCCGGAAAAAAAACTTAGCACCTTGCCACAGCCCTGCATCTGAGGTGCGAAAATAGGCCCCGCCCATCTCACTCGATGTTTCCTTAGCCTTAAAGAACCGCACCAGAGCGGTTATAACTAGCCATGTGGGCTCTAAGACCCGAAAAACAATTTATGTAAGAACTTACCTGATAAATTCATTTCTTTCATATCAGCAAGAGTCCATGAGCTAGTGACGTATGGGATATACATTCCTACCAGGAGGGGCAAAGTTTCCCAAACCTCAAAATGCCTATAAATACACCCCTCACCACACCCACAAATCAGTTTAACGTATAGCCAAGAAGTGGTGTGATAAGAAAAAAGTGCGAAAGCATAAAAAATAAGGAATTGGAATAATTGTGCTTTATACAAAAAAATCATAACCACCACAAAAAAAGGGTGGGCCTCATGGACTCTTGCTAATATGAAAGAAATGAATTTATCAGGTAAGTTCTTACATAAATTATGTTTTCTTTCATGTAATTAGCAAGAGTCCATGAGCTAGTGACGTATGGGATAATGACTACCCAAGATGTGGATCTTCCACGCAAGAGTCACTAGAGAGGGAGGGATAAAATAAAGACAGCCAATTCCGCTGAAAAAAATCCACACCCAAAATAAAAGTTTAAATCTTATAATGAAAAAAACAAATTATAAGCAGAAAAATCAAACTGAAACAGCTGCCTGAAGTACTTTTCTACCAAAAACTGCTTCAGAAGAAGAAAACACATCAAAATGGTAGAATTTAGTAAAAGTATGCAAAGAAGACCAAGTTGCTGCTTTGCAAATCTGATCAACTGAAGCTTCATTCCTAAACGCCCAGGAAGTAGAAACTGACCTAGTAGAATGAGCTATAATCCATTGAGGCAGAGTTTTACCCGACTCGACATAGGCATGATGAAAGAAAGATTTTAACCAAGATGCCAAAGAAATGGCAGAGGCCTTCTGACCTTTCCTAGAACCGGAAAAGATAACAAATAGACTAGAAGTCTTTCGGAAATCCTTAGTAGCTTCAACATATTTCAAAGCTCTAACTACATCCAAAGAATGCAACGACTTTTCCTTAGAATTCTTAGGATTAGGACACAATGAACCACAATTTCTCTACTAATGTTGTTAGAATTCACAACCTTAGGTAAAAATTTAAAAAGTTCGCAAAACCGCCTTATCCTGATGAAAAATCAGAAAAGGAGACTCACAAGAAAGAGCAGATAATTCAGAAACTCTTCTAGCAGAAGAGATGGCCAAAAGAAACAAAACTTTCCAAGAAAGTAATTTAATGTCTAATGAATGCATAGGTTCAAACAGAGGAGCTTGAAGAGCCCCCAGAACCAAATTCAAACTCCAAGGAGGAGAGATTGACTTAACAGGTTTTATACGAGCCAAAGCTTGTACAAAACAATGAATATCAGGAAGACTAGCGATCTTTCTGTGAAAAAGAACAGAAAGAGCAGAGATTTGACCTTTCAAGGAACTTGCAGACAAACCTTATCCAAACCAACCTGAAGAAACTTTAAAATTCTAGGAATTCTAAAAGAATGCCAAGAAAAATGATGAGAAAAACACCAAGAAATGTAAATCTTCTAGACTCGATAATATATCTTCCTAGATACAGTTTTACGAGCCTGTAACATAGTATGAATCACAGAGTCAGAGAAACCTCTGACTGAGAATCAAGCGTTCAATCTCCATACCTTCAAATTTAAGGATTTGAGAACCTGATGGAAAAAAGGACCTTGCGATAGAAGGTCTGGTCTTAACAGAAGAGTCCACGGTTGGCAAGTGGCCATCCGGACAAGATCCGCATACCAAAACCTGTGAGGCCATTCTGGAGCCACCATCAGAATAAACGAACGTTCCTTTAGAATCTTGGAAAAAGAACTATAGTTGGAAAGATATAAGCAGGATGATACTTCCAAGGAAGTGACAATGCATCCACTGCTTCCGCCTGAGGATCCCTGGATCTGGACAGATACCTGGGAAGCTTCTTGTTTAGATGAGAAGCCATCAGATCTATTTCTGGAAGTCCCCATATTTGAACAATCTGAAGAAATAGTTCTGGGTGAAGAAACCATTCGCCCGGATGTAGCGTTTGGCGACTGAGATAATCTGCTTCCCAATTGTCTAAACCTGGGATATGAACCGCAGAAATTAGACAGGAGCTGGATTCCGCCCATACAAGTATTCGAGAGACTTCTTTCATAGCCAGAGGACTGTGAGTTCCTCCTTGATGATTGACATATGCCACGGGTGTGACATCGTCCGTCTAGAAACAAATGAACGACTCTCTTTAGAAGAGGCCACGACTGAAGAGCTCTGAAAATTGCACGGAGTTCCAAAAATGTTGATTGGTAATCTCACCTCCTGAGATTCCCAAACCCCTTGTGCTGTCAGAAACCCCCATACAGCTCCCCAACCTGTCTGTTGAGATCACAGTCTAGGTTGGAAGAACAAAAGAAGCCCCCTAACTAAACGATGGTGGTCTGACCAACACGTCAGAGTGTCGAACAATCGGTTTTAAAGATATTAATTGAGATATCTTTGTATAATCCCTGCACCACTGGTTCAGCATAGAGAGCTGAAGAGGTCGCATGTGAAAACGAGCAAAGGGGATCGCGTCCAATGCAGCAGTCATAAGACCTAGAATTTCCATGCATAAGGCTATCGAAGGGAAAGATTGAGACTGAAGGTTTCGATAAGCTGAAACCAATTTCAGACGCCTCTTGTCCGTCAGACAGAATCAAGAACACGGATTCCTCAGACAAGGGTAACCTTTTTAGGTTTCCTGATAGATTCAAACAAACTTTTTGGTAAATTGATCCTCCAACCATGTTCTAGAAGAAACAACACTCATAAAAGACTGGAAAGGTTCTTTCTAGTGAAAATGAGCAAAGGGAATTGAATCCAATGCTGTGGCCATAAGACCTAAAACTTCTATGCATATATAGCAACTGAAGGAAGTAATAGAGACTAAAGGTACCAATAGACGGAACCCATAACATTATCCCTTGTCTGATAGAGACAAGGACAGTGACACAAACTATCTGGAAACCTAAAAAAGGTGACCCTTGTGTGAGGAATCAAGAGCTTTTGAAAAGAAGATCCTCTAACTATGTCCTGAAGAGTAAGTGAATCATATGAGATTCCGCATCCTCAGAAAATAATCTGAATGAAAACAGAAAAATGAAAATATGCATTTATTGTATCTAATGAAAACAAATAATGCTATCAACGACCATAAAAAGGCAAAATAGTTAGAATAAAACTCCAAAACCCGTTTCCTCAAAAGGAACTGGAAGAAATACCCTAGAAGATTCCAGGTCTGAGCAGCGCTTGAACCCCATGGGTGCCCAGCCATGCTTCAACAGTACCCAAAATATATAGGACAGAAACACACTTAAAGAAAGTGTTAGCCTTACTGGAATAAAATCAAAGAAATTTCAAAGAAGCCTTAACCTGCCCCTTACCAGCCAAGCTGGAATACGGCACGTACATCGCAAAATTAGGGAGCTGATTTCAAACTCCAAATATAGACATGTTACTTGGGAAAGAACTCAGGAATTTGTTCCTTAATAAGAACAACCAAAACAGTATAAGCTTAAAGTTTTAGTCTTAGAACTCAACCTTGAAGCCCAGAGTAACAGTTAAGAATTGAATCCAATTATAAAACAAATAATTGATTATCTTAGAACAAAAGAAATATGGATTTTTTTTTTATTTATTTTTTTTTTAAAAATCACAAAATTCTTCTAGCTAAAAAAGCTAAAGACATAGATTAACCCTCATTTGCGAAAATATTCAATAAAATGAAGACACAAATGAAATTATTAGCATGATAGTCCAGATTAAAGGACCAGCCAATACAGTGGACTTGCATAATCAATAAATGAAAACAAGGGGGCGTGTCTGGGCGGCAGCCAGGAAAGGCTGCAATACTTGGAGCTCCGTTTATCATCAAGAGAATCCGCCGATTATTAGAGGCTGAGAGACCCATCTACATTAATAACTTACTATTTAGGCTATCTAAAATATAAACCTATCGATTGCTACCATTTGTGATAGAACTGCCTCCCCAGGAGCACAACTCCGGACCGTTAGAGGAAAGGCGGCGTCCACATTACATTTTCTCGGACACCCCCCCCCGGTATTCCGGGTATAGCAGTACTGGTTGCTGCATTAACTGGAAAAGTGGAGATAAATACCTGAGATTGCCTTACAGCCAGCAAAAGAACAGAGGAAAAATCCCACCGAGGAAGAAGTACGCAACTACCCAGTGGCCTAGCTAAAATGGAGGCAGTCATTAACTTAAAATTACAGAAGATGGAGGCAATGCTTGTGGCGCACTTTGTAAAGCTCAGTGCAGTGATTACGGGAGAATTTAACTCCTTGAGAGAAGAGTGCAACCTTTTAATTCGGAGGCCGCAACCCCCAGCTGAGCTGCCGGAGATCCCCGACCCACCTTCTGAACGAGCACCTGTATTGTCAGAGCTCTTAGACCAGCTGGATGTCGGTGACACACAGCATTGTGCCCTGGAGGATGTGATCTTTTCCAGAGGGGATTTGCGGTCTTTGGCGGAGCAGACTGAGATAGAGCATGGTGCGGTCGCACTGCTGAGTAAGGGCAGTGATTGCGGAGCGGCTGCATTTGGTGTCACGAATGGTGAGGAAAACTTTCTCCAGCCCGGAGATGAAAGCTCAGAAACTTGTCAGCTGAAGTCACTTGCAGCTTCAGCTATAGGACCCATTGACATTTACAGCCCCCTAAGTCAGATTAAGGAGAACTCTGTCTCCCAGGTGGTACGCACCGGTTTGATGGCCCTGCACGGGGCTTGTGCGGACGGCACGGGGCTTTCGGCCTCCATCTTTGCTCCACAGATAGTGGGACTTGAATTGGGACGCTCTCAGGTAGTACCACCACAGACTTTTGTCCCTCGCTTGTGGGTGCAGTCGCTTTACTTGGACTGTGTGTCTCCATACTGTACCCCCAATTTTACTACCTCCCTCTCAAAAGGCCTGAAGGTGGGAGTAGGCTAAAGTCCCTATAGATAATATATGCCAATTCCCACAGATTGAGCCAAATGGTTTATTGTTTATTTTATATATTATCTTTTTCTTATTAGTGTTGATGGCTTCTGTTCCTCCCAGTTATATCTCCTGCACTCACAGGTCATGAACTCCTTTTATAGGTCTCAGTCCCTGCCAACTAGTATAAGCTCTATATCCCCTAAAGATCTGATGGATTAAGAAATAACACCTTTGTCTTCTATGTATGTTGATCTATTTATTAGCCTATATTATTAACCTTGATAACAACATATAACCCGGAGTATACTGATACTCAAATGTAATATGACTATTTTTCTTTTGCAAAGCTGGATACATTGCTGAGCATCGTAAGTTCTCTTATTGGTGGCCTTGGTGCCGGTGGCCTTGGTGCCAGCGGCCGTGGCGCTGGGGCCCACTATTCCTAGTACTGAAGAGTTTTATTGAACAGTCTTTATCCGCATTAATTTGTATATTAATTGTTATGTCTCTGGGTAATTTTTTGTATAAACAAAGGTTGTATAACATGTATCTGCTTTATTATATTTCTTGCAAAGGCCTTCTTAGTCCTCCAAATTTCCTCCAATAGTACAACCCCATTTTCAGTTGCCCAAAAAACTTAATTATTATTTAGGTGTATACCTTTTAATCTTCTACTGGAACACACGAACCAATAGCTTATGGGCTCGTATTTAAGTATGCTTAGCTGGAGGTAAATTGGTATTAGCCTATTTAGTTTGTATCCAATCTCCACATTTCCTTAGTTTCCCTCTTTTCCTATTTTTTCTAGAGGGTCCAAAAGTGGCCCTATATCATCAGTTACCCACCTCCGTTATTTATCATTTAATAAGTTGTAAGTCCAAGAGTGACTTAGTGTGTCCTGGAGGCGTAAGAACCAAATACATTTATGTAACTACCATTTAATTTATTCTTTATGGTTTGGTCGGTCCAACAGTGGCCGGTGATGTAGTTACTCCAGTGATATTCCTTTAAAAGAAAACCGAGGTTTCATTATATACAGCTTGTTTACTTGTTTTCCAGACAGATATTGCCTTTAAGAACGTATTATTGTGCAATCTTTGAGCATAGATTCCCTCTTCTATTTTAATATATGTATACACAACCTGTCGGTATGTATCTCAGACAGTTATTACCGTTAAGAATGTGTTGTAGTATGATCTCTGTCCATAGCATCCTACTTTTATTTAGACATGTGTATTCTCAATATGCTTAACTGTATTTCGGTCAGTTCTTACTAATGAGAAGATCCGAAAACCTTGTGTACATATAAAATTTTTTTTTTTTTCAAGCTTGTAACCTTTTCGCTATTTCCTGGAAAAACCTCAATAAAAAATTATTTAAAAAAAAAAAAAAAAAAAATGAAAACAACAAGACAAATGCAAAAGCACCTAGTCTAGTAAATGTTGTCCCTTTAACAATGCTAAAAAAAATCATAATCTGATACTTAAAGTAAACAGAGAAAATGAAGCAATTGCAATATCCAAATAAATCACAGGACCAAGAAAGTACCTGAAACTAAATAATTTTCCATAAATAAGATACAACTATCTAAAGGAAAATAAATACTATTTTGCTATAGAAACAATAGCATAATAAGCAGAATTAGAGATAGCCCCAATAAATTGGAGAACCCTCCAAATTGAGTTTAACTGCTGGCAAAGAAACATAATTTATGTAAGAACTTACCTGATAAATTCATTTCTTTCATATTAACAAGAGTCCATGAGCTAGTGACGTATGGGATATACATTCCTACCAGGAGGGGCAAAGTTTCCCAAACCTCAAAATGCCTACAAATACACCCCTCACCACACCCACAAATCAGTTTAACGAATAGCCAAGAAGTGGGGTGATAAGAAAAAAAGTGCGAAGCATATAAAATAAGGAATTGGAATAATTGTGCTTTATACAAAAAAATCATAACCACCACAAAAAAGGGTGGGCCTCATGGACTCTTGTTAATATGAAAGAAATGAATTTATCAGGTAAGTTCTTACATAAATTATGTTTTCTTTCATGTAATTAACAAGAGTCCATGAGCTAGTGACGTATGGGATAATGACTACCCAAGATGTGGATCTTTCCACACAAGAGTCACTAGAGAGGGAGGGATAAAATAAAGACAGCCAATTCCTGCTGAAAATAATCCACACCCAAAATAAAGTTTAACAAAAAACATAAGCAGAAGATTCAAACTGAAATCGCTGCCTGAAGAACTGTTCTACCAAAAACTGCTTCAGAAGAAGAAAAGACATCAAAATGGTAGAATTTAGAAAAAGTATGCAAAGAGGACCAAGTTGCTGCTTTGCAGATCTGGTCAACCGAAGCTTCATACCTAAACGCCCAGGAAGTAGATACTGACCTAGTAGAATGAGCTGTAATTCTCTGAGGCGGAATTTTACCCGACTCAACATAGGCAAGATGAATTAAAGATTTCAACCAAGATGCCAAAGAAATGGCAGAAGCTTTCTGGCCTTTCCTAGAACCGGAAAAGATAACAAATAGACTAGAAGTCTTACGGAAAGATTTCGTAGCTTCAACATAATATTTCAAAGCTCTAACAACATCCAAAGAATGCAATGATTTCTCCTTAGAATTCTTAGGATTAGGACATAATGAAGGAACCACAATTTCTCTACTAATGTTGTTGGAATTCACAACTTTAGGTAAAAATTCAAAAGAAGTTCGCAACACCGCCTTATCCTGATGAAAAATCAGAAAAGGAGACTCACACGAAAGAGCAGAAAATTCAGAAACTCTTCTAGCAGAAGAGATGGCCAAAAGGAACAAAACTTTCCAAGAAAGTAATTTAATGTCCAATGAATGCATAGGTTCAAACGGAGGAGCTTGAAGAGCTCCCAGAACCAAATTCAAACTCCAAGGAGGGGAAATTGACTTAATGACAGGCTTTATACGAACCAAAGCTTGTACAAAACAATGAATATCAGGAAGAATAGCAACCTTTCTGTTGAAAAAGAACAGAAAGAGCAGAGATTTGACCTTTCAAGGAACTTGCGGACAAACCCTTATCTAAACCATCCTGAAGAAATTGTAATATTCTCGGTATTCTAAAAAAATGCCAAGAAAAATGATGAGAAAGACACCAAGAAATATAAGTCTTCCAGACTCTATAATATATCTCTCTGGATACAGATTTACGAGCCTGTAACATAGTATTAATCACAGAGTCAGAGAAACCTCTTTGACCAAGAATCAAGCGTTCAATCTCCATACCTTTAAATTTAAGGATTTCAGATCCTGATGGAAAAAAGGACCTTGAGACAAAAGGTCTGGTCTTAACGGAAGAGTACACGGTTGGCAAAAGGCCATCCGGACAAGATCCTCATACCAAAACCTGTGAGGCCATGCCGGAGCTACCAGCAGAACAAACGAGCATTCCTTCAGAATCTTGGAGATTACTCTTGGAAGAAGAACTAGAGGCGGAAAGATATAGGCAGGATGATACTTCCAAGGAAGTGAAAATGCATCCACTGCCTCCGCCTGAGGATCCCGGGATCTGGACAGATACCTGGGAAGTTTCTTGTTTAGATGAGAAGCCATCAGATCTATTTCTGGAAGTTCCCACATTTGAACAATCTGAAGAAATACCTCTGGGTGAAGAGACCATTCGCCCGGATGCAACGTTTGGCGACTGAGATAATCCGCTTTCCAATTGTCCATACCTGGGATATAAACCGCAGAGATTAGACAGGAGCTGGATTCCGCCCAAACCAAAATTCGAGATACTTCTTTCATAGCCAGAGGACTGTGAGTCCCTCCTTGATGATTGATGTATGCCACAGATGTGACATTGTCTTATCTGAAAACAAATGAACAACTCTCTCTTCGGAAGAGGCCAAGACTGAAGAGCTCTGAAAATTGCACGGAGTTCCAAAATATTGATCGGAAATCTCACCTCCTGAGATTCCCAAACCCCTTGTGCCGTCAGATACCCCCATACAGCTTCCCAACCTGTAAAACTAGCATCTGTTGAGATTATAGTCCAGGTCGGAAGAACAAAGAAGCCCCCTGAACTAAACGATGGTGATCTGTCCACCATGTCAGAGAGTGTCATAAAATCGGTTTAAAGATATTAATTGAGATATCTTTGAGTAATCCCTGCACCATTGGTTCAGCATACAGAGCTGAAGAGGTCGCATGTAAAAACGAGCAAAGGAGATCGCATCTGATGCGGCAGTCCTAAGACCCAACATTTCCATGCATAAGGCTACCAAAGGGAATGATTGTGACTGAAGGTTTTGACAAGCTGATATCAATGATAAACTTCTCTTGACTGACAAGGACAGAGTCATAGACACTGAATTTATCTAGAAACCTAAAAAGGTTACCCTTGTCTGAGGAATCAATGAACTGATTGGTAAATTGATCCTCCAACCATGAACTTGAAGAAACAACACAAGTCGATTCGTATGAGATTCTACGAAAATGAGAAGACTGAGCAAGTACCAAGATATCGTCCAAATAAGGAAATACCAACACTCTATTCTCTGAATAGAGAAAGAAGGGCACCGAGAACCTTTGAAAAAAATTCTTGGAACTGAGGCTAGGCCAAACGGTAGAGCCACAAAACTGGTAATGCTTGTCTAAAAAGAGAATCTCAGACACTAAAAGTAATCTGGATGAATCGGAATATGCAGATACACATCCTGTAAATCTATTGTAGACATATAATGCCCTTGCTAAACAAAAGGCAGGATAGTCCTACAGTAACCATCTTGAATGTTGGTATCCTAACATAACGATTCAATAATGATAGATCCAGAACTGGTCTGAAGGAATTGACCTTCTTTGGTACAATGAAGAGATAAAATAAAACCCCAGCCCCTGTTCCAGAACTGGAACTGGTATAAATACTCCAGCCAACTCTAGATCTGAAACACATTTCAGAAATGCTGAGCCTTGCTGTGTTAACTGGGACACGGGGAAGAAAAGAATCTCTTAGCAGGAGGCCTTAACTTGAAGCCAATTCTGTACCTTTCTGAAACAATGTTTCTGAAACCAGAGATTAAGAACGGAATTGATCCAAATTTCTTTGAAGAAAACGTAATCTGCCCCATACCAGCTGAGCTGGAATAAGGGCCGCACCTTCATAGGTACTTAGGAGCTGGCTATAGGTTTCTATAAAGCTCGGATATATTCCAAACTGGAAATAGTTTCCAAACTGATACCGCTCCTGAGGATGAAGGATCAGGCTTTTGTTCCTTGTTGTGAGGAAAGGAACGAAATGATTATTTACCCTGGAAAGAAAGGGAAAGCAAAGTTGACTTAGAAGACATGTCAGTATTCCAAGTTTAATCCATAAAGCTTTTCTAGCTAAAATAGCTAGAGACATATACCTGACATCAACTCTAATGATATCAAAAGATGGTATCACCAATAAAATTATTAGCATGTTATAAAATAATAATAATGCTATAAAATTATGATCTGTTACTTGTTGCGCTAAAGCTTCTAACCAAAAAGTTGAAGCTGCAGCAACATCCGCTAAAAATATAGCAGGTCTAAGAAGATTACCTGAACATAAGTAAGCTTTTCTTAGAAAGGATTCAATTTTCCTATCTAAAGGATCCTTAAATGAAGTACTATCTGCCATAGGAATAGTAGTACATTAGCAGGAGTAGAGACAGCCCCATAACCTTAGGGATTTTTGTCCCAAAAAACTCTAATCTGTCAGATGGCACAGGATATAAATTGCTTAAACGTCTAGAAGGAGTAAATAAATTACCCAAATTATTCCATTCCCTGGAAATTACTTCAGAAATAGCATCAGGGAGATAAAACACTTCTGGAATAACTACCTTATTTAAACGTTTACATTTAGTATCAAGAGGACCAGAATCCTCTATTTCTAATGCAAATAACACTTCTTTAAGTAAAGAACGAATAAATTCCATCTTGGACAAATACAAAGATTTATCAGCATCAAAATGATGATGTTCATTTAAAAATTCATCTGAAAAAAAGAGAAGTTTTAAAAGACTTTTATGTATACTAGAAGGAGAAATAACAGACATAGCCTTCTTAATGGATTTAAAATAAATAAAATCTCTTATGTTATCAGGAACACTCTGAAAATTAGATGTTGACGGAACAGCAACAGGTAATGTAACAGTACTAAAGGAAATTTTATCTGCATTAATAAGTTTGACATGACATGCAATACAAATAACAGCTGGAGAAACAGATACCAAAAGTTTATAACAGACTTAGCTTGGTAGCTCCAGCACTGTGCAGTGATTTTCCTGTAGTAACTTCTGACTCAGTTGCAACGTGGAACATCTTGCAATATGTAAAAGAAAAAAACAACATATAAAGCAAAATTGATCAAATTCCTTAAATGACAGTTTCAGGAATGGGAAAAAAATGCCAGTGAACAAGCTTCTAGCAACCAGAAGCAATAAATAATGAGACTTAAATAATGTGGAGACAAAAATGACGCCCAAATTTTTTAGCGCCAAAAAAGACGCCCACATTATTTGGCGCCTAAATGTATGACGCCGGAAACGGAAATAGAATTTTTGCGCCAAAAAAGTCCGCGCCAAAAATGACGCAATAAAATGAAGCATTTTCAGCCCCCGCGAGCCTAACAGCCCACAGGGAAAAAGTCAAATTTTAAGGTAAAATATGTTAAATTAAAATGCATTATCCCAAATATGAAACTGACTGTCTGGAAAATAAGGAAAGTTGAACATTCTGAGTCAAGGCAAATAAATGTTTGAATACATATATTTAGAACTTTATAAATAAAGTGCCCAACCATAGCTTGGAGTGTCACAGAAAATAAGACTTACTTACCCCAGGACACTCATCTACATGTTTGTAGAAAGCCAAACCAGTACTGAAACGAGAATCAGTAGAGGAAATGGTAAATATAAGAGTATATCGTCGATCTGAAAAGGGAGGTAAGAGATGAATCTCTACGACCGATAACAGAGAACCTATGAAATAGACCCCGTAGAAGGAGATCACTGCATTCAAATAGGCAATACTCTCCTCACATCCCTCTGACATTCACTGCACGCTGAGAGGAAAACCGGGCTCCAACTTGCTGCGGAGCGCATATCAACGTAGAATCTAGCACAAACTTACTTCACCACCTCCATCGGAGGCAAAGTTTGTAAAACTGATTTGTGGGTGTGGTGAGGGGTGTATTTGTAGGCATTTTGAGGTTTGGGAAACTTTGCCCCTCCTGGTAGGAATGTATATCCCATACGTCACTAGCTCATGGACTCTTGTTAATTACATGAAAGAAATATAGTTTAAAACCTATGAAGAAGGAATAAAAGAAAATTCTCAGCCTATTCCATTCCCTAGAATGGGGAATTGGAAAGAAAACCTCTGAAAACACAGAAGAAATAAATAGGCAGAAATAGTGTCAGCTAGTCTTAAAGAACTAGTTACCTTAATATCCAAAATAATCAACACCTTTTCAACAAAGAACAAATGTACTTTAATAATAGAAAAATAATAAAAAAGTAGATTTGTTAGTGTCAATATCTGATGAAGAAAATTTCTGAAAGAGAAATCATCAGAGAAGGATAAATCAGTATGTTGTTGGTCATTTGAAACTTCAATAATTAAAAAAGTGAAAAAGACCTAAAAATTTTATTAGAAGGCACAAAGTCAGACAAAGCCTTTAACATAGAATCAAAAAAATATTTCTTATAAGTCTTCTAAATATTTCTTGTAAGAAAAGAAAATATATAAAGCATAAATACTAATGGAATCCGCATGTAAAAGTATAACATAATAACTTATTACAAACCATAGCTAAAGATAAACATTTATAACATTTAAAATAAATGAACTTCGCTTTGGTAGAACTGAAACTCAGTTAAGCGTTTTTCCAGAAGTGGCTTCTGATTCAGAGTCCATCTGAGACATCTTGCAATATTTAATAGAAAAAAACAACATATAAAGCAAAATTGATCAAATTCCTTAAATGACAGTTTCAGGAATGGGGAAAAATGCCAATGAACAAGCTTCTAGCAACCAGAAGCAATAAATAATGAGACTTAAATATTGTGGAGACAACAATGACGCTCGAATTTTTTATCGCCAAAAAAGCCGCCCACATTATTTGGCGCCTAAATGCTTTTGGCGCCAAATCCGGTAACGCCGACATTTTTTGGAGCAAAAACGTCAAAAAAATGACGCAACTTCCGGCGACACGTATGACGCCGGAAAGGACAAGAAAATTTTTGCGCCAAGAATGACGCAATAAAATGAAGCATTTTCAGCCCCCCGCGAGCCTAACAGCCCACAGGAAAAAAAGTCAAATTTTAAAGGTAAGAAAAAATTGAATTATTCATATGCATTATCCCAAATATGAAACTGACTGTCTGAAATAAGGAACGTTGAACATCCTGAGTCAAGGCAAATAAATGTTTGAATACATATATTTAGAACTTTATATAAAAGTGCCCAACCATAGCTTAGAGTGTCACAGAAAATAAGACTTACTTACCCCAGGACACTCATCTACATGTAGTAGAAAGCCAAACCAGTACTGAAACAAGAATCAGTAGAGGTAATGGTATATATAAGAGTATATCATCAATCTGAAAAGGGAGGTAGAGAATGAATCTCTACAACCGATAACAGAGAACCTATGAAATAGACCCCGTAAAATGTTTATCGGGAGAAGAGACTCTTCCCGAGACCATAGGCCCTGAGCTTTCAGGGAGCCCCAGCCTAACAGACTGGCGTCGGTCGTTACAATGATCCACTCCGGTCTGCGGAAGCACATTCCCTGTGATAGGTGATCCTGAGACAACCACCAGAGAAGAGAATCTCTGGTTTTCTGGTCCAGTTGGATTTGAGGAGACAAATCTGCATAATCTCCATTCCACTGTTTGAGCATGCACAATTGCAGTGGCCTGAGATGAATTCGAGCAAAAACAGAATTTATGTTTACCTGATAAATTACTTTCTCCAACGGTGTGTCCGGTCCACGGCGTCATCCTTACTTGTGGGATATTCTCTTCCCCAACAGGAAATGGCAAAGAGCCCAGCAAAGCTGGTCACATGATCCCTCCTAGGCTCCGCCTACCCCAGTCATTCGACCGACGTTAAGGAGGAATATTTGCATAGGAGAAACCATATGTTACCGTGGTGACTGTAGTTAAAGAAAATAAATTATCAGACCTGATTAAAAAAACCAGGGCGGGCCGTGGACCGGACACACCGTTGGAGAAAGTAATTTATCAGGTAAACATAAATTCTGTTTTCTCCAACATAGGTGTGTCCGGTCCACGGCGTCATCCTTACTTGTGGGAACCAATACCAAAGCTTTAGGACACGGATGAAGGGAGGGAGCAAATCAGGTCACCTAAATGGAAGGCACCACGGCTTGCAAAACCTTTCTCCCAAAAATAGCCTCAGAAGAAGCAAAAGTATCAAATTTGTAAAATTTAGAAAAAGTGTGCAGTGAAGACCAAGTCGCTGCCTTACATATCTGATCAACAGAAGCCTCGTTCTTGAAGGCCCATGTGGAAGCCACAGCCCTAGTGGAGTGAGCTGTGATTCTTTCAGGAGGCTGCCGTCCGGCAGTCTCATAAGCCAATCGGATAATGCTTTTAATCCAGAAGGAGAGAGAGGTAGAAGTTGCTTTTTGACCTCTCCGTTTACCAGAATAAACAACAAACAAAGACAAAGTTTGTCTGAAATCCTTAGTAGCTGCTAAGTAAAATTTGAGAGCACGAACTACATCCAAGTTGTGCAACAAACGTTCCTTCTTTGAAACTGGATTAGGACACAAAGAAGGCACAACTATCTCCTGGTTAATGTTTTTGTTAGAAACAACTTTTGGAAGAAAACCAGGTTTAGTACGCAAAACCACCTTATCTGCATGGAACACCAGATAAGGAGAAGAACACTGCAGAGCAGATAATTCTGAAACTCTTCTAGCAGAAGAAATTGCAACCAAAAACAAAACTTTCCAAGATAATAACTTAATATCAACGGAATGTAAGGGTTCAAACGGAACCCCCTAAAGAACTGAAAGAACTAGGTTGAGACTCCAAGGAGGAGTCAAAATTTTGTAAACAGGCTTGATTCTAACCAGAGCCTGAACAAAGGCTAGAACATCTGGCACAGCTGCCAGCTTTTTGTGAAGTAACACAGACAAGGCAGAAATCTGTCCCATCAAGGAACTTGCAGATAATCCTTTTTCCAATCCTTCTCGAAGGAAGGATAGACTCTTAGGAATCTTAACCTTGTCCCAAGGGAATCCTGCAGATTCACACCAACAGATATACCAAATTATGTGGTAATTTTTCTGGTTACAGGCTTTCAGGCCTGAACAAGAGTATTAATAACAGAATCTGAGAACCCTCGCTTTGATAAGATCAAGCGTTCAATCTCCAAGCAGTCAGCTGGAGTGGGTCGAACGGACCTAGAACAAGAAGGTCTCGTCTCAAAGGTAGCTTCCATGGTGGAGCCGATGACATATTCACCAGATCTGCATACCAAGTCCTGCGTGGCCACGCAGGAGCTATCAAAATCACCGACGCCCTCTCCTGATTGATCCTGGCTACCAGCCTGGGAATGAGAGGAAACGGCGGGAACACATAAGCTAGTTTGAAGGTCCAAGGTGCTACTAGTGCATCCACTAGAGCCGCCTTGGGATCCCTGGATCTGTACCCGTAGTAAGGAACTCTGAAGTTCTGACGAGAGGCCATCAGATCCATGTCTGGAATGCCCCACGGTTGAGTGACTTGGGCAAAGATTTCCGGATGGAGTTCCCACTCCCCCGGATGCAATGTCTGACGACTCAGAAAATCCGCTTCCCAATTTTCCACTCCTGGGATGTGGATAGCAGACAGGTGGCAGGAGTGAGACTCCGCCCATAGAATGATTTTGGTCACTTCTTCCATCGCTAGGGAACTCCTTGTTCCCCCCTGATGGTTGATGTATGAACTTGGCCCTCGCTAGCTGAGGCCAAGCTTTGAGAGCATTGAATATCGCTCTCAGTTCCAGAATATTTATCGGTAGAAGAGATTCTACCCGAGACCAAAGACCCTGAGCTTTCAGGGATCCCCAGACCGCGCCCCAGCCCATCAGACTGGCGTCGGTCGTGACAATGACCCACTCTGGTCTGCGGAAGGTCATCCCTTGTGACAGGTTGTCCAGGGACAGCCACCAACGGAATGAGTCTCTGGTCCTCTGATTTACTTGTATCTTCGGAGACAAGTCTGAATAGTCCCCATTCCACTGACTGAGCATGAACAGTTGTAATGGTCTTAGATGAATGCGCACAAAAGGAACTATGTCCATTGCCGCTACCATCAAACCTATCACTTCCATGCACTGCGCTATGGAAGGAAGAGGAACGGAATGAAGTATCCGACAAGAGTCTAGAAGTTTTGTTTTTCTGGCTTCTGTCAGAAAAATCCTCATTTCTAAGGAGTCTATTATAGTTCCCAAGAAGGGAACCCTCGTTGACGGAGATAGAGAACTCTTTTCCACGTTCACTTTCCATCCGTGAGATCTGAGAAAGGCCAGGACAATGTCCGTGTGAGCCTTTACTTGAGGAAGGGACGACGCTCGAATCAGAATGTCGTCCAAGTAAGGTACTACAGCAATGCCCCTTGGTCTTAGCACCGCCAGAAGGGACCCTAGTACCTATGAGAAAATCCTAGGAGCAGTGGCTAATCCGAAAGAAAAACGCCACGAACTGGAAATGCTTGTCCAGGAATTCAAACCTTAGGAACCGATGATGTTCCTTGTGGATAGGAATATGTAGATACGCATCCTTGAAATCCACCTTGGTCATGAATTGACCTTCCTGGATGGAAGGAAGGAGTGTTCGAATGGTTTCCATCTTGAACGATGGAACCTTGAGAAACTTGTTCAAGATCTTGAGATCTAAGATTGGTCTGAACGTTCCCTCTTTTTTGGGAACTATGAACAGATTGGAGTAGAACCCCATCCCTTGTTCTCCTAATGGAACAGGATGAATCACTCCCATTTTTAGCAGGTCTTCTACCCAATGTAAGAATGCCTGTCTTCTTATGTGGTCTGAAGACAACTGAGACCTGAGGAACCTCCCCCTTGGAGGAAGCCCCTTGAACTCCAGAGAATAACCTTGGGAGACTATTTCTAGCGCCCAAGGATCCAGAACATCTCTTGCCCCAGCCTGAGCGAAGAGAGAGAGTCTGCCCCCCACCAGATCCGGTCCCGGATCGGGGGCCCGCATTTCATGCTGTCTTGGTAGCAGTGGCAGGTTTCCTGGCCTGCTTTCCTTTGTTCCAGCCTTGCATAGGTCTCCAGGCTGGATTGGCTTGAGAAGTATTACCTTCCTGCTTAGAGGACGTAGCCCTTGGGGCTGATCCGTTTCTGCGAAAGGGACGAAACTTAGGTTTATTTTTGGTCTTGAAAAGACCTATCCTGAGGAAGGGCGTGGCCCTTGCCCCCAGTGATATCAGAGATAATCTCTTTCAAGTCAGGGCCAAAGAGTGTTTTCCCCTTGAAAGGAATGTCAAGCAATTTGTTCTTGGAAGACGCATCCGCTGCCCAAGATTTTAACCAAAGCGCTCTGCGCCACAATAGCAAACCCAGAATTTTTTCGCCGCTAACCTAGCCAATTGCAAGGTGGCGTCTAGGGTGAAAGAATTAGCCAATTTAAGAGCACGAATTCTGTCCATAATCTCCTCATAAGAAGAAGAATTACTAATAATCGCCTTTCCTAGCTCATCAAACTAGAAACACGCGGCTGCAGTGACAGGGACAATGCATGCAATTGGTTGTAGAAGGGAACCTTGCTGAACAAACATCTTTAGCAGACCTTCTAATTTTTTATCCATAGGATCTTGGAAAGCACAACTATCTTCTATGGGTATAGTGGCGCGCTTGTGTAGAGTAGAAACCGCCCCCTCGACCTTGGGGACTGTCTGCCATCAGTCCTTTCTGGGGTCGACTATAGGAAAACAATTTTATAAATATGGGGGGAGGTACTAAAGGTATACCGGGCCTGTCCCATTCTTTACTAACAATGTACGCCACCCGCTTGGATATAGGAAAAGCTTCGGGGGGCCCCGGGGCCTCTAAGAACTTTTCCATTTTACATAGTGGTTCTGGAATGACCAGATAATCACAATCATCCAAATTGGATAACACCTCCTTAAGCAGAGCGCGGAGATGTTCCAACTTAAATTTAAAAGTAATCACATCAGGTTCAGCTTGTTGAGAAATGTTTCCTGAATCTGAAATTTCTCCCTCAGACAAAACCTCCCTGGCCCCCTCAGACTGGTGTAGGGGCCCTTCAGAAACCATATCATCAGCGTTCTCATGCTCTACAGAATTTTCTAAAACAGAGCAGTCGCGCTTTCGCTGATAAGTGGGCATATTGGCTAAAATGTTTTTGATAGAATTATCCATTACAGCCGTTAAATGTTGCATAGTAAGGAGTATTGGCGCACTAGATGTACTAGGGGCCTCCTGAGTGGGCAAGACTCGTGTAGACGAAGGAGGGAATGATGCAGTACCATGCTTACTCCCCTCACTTGAGGAATCATCTTGGGCATCATTTTTACTAAATTTTTTTTTTTTTTTTTTTTTTTATGACATAAAATACATATAGTTAAATGAGAAGGAACCTTGGTTTCCCCACAGTCAGAACACAATCTATCTGGTAGTTCAGACATGTTAAACAGGCATAAACTTGATAACAAAGCACAAAAAACGTTTTAAAATAAAACCGTTACTGTCACTTTAAATTTTAAACTAAACACACTTTATTACTGCAATTGCGAAAAAGTATGAAGGAATTGTTCAAAATTCACCAAAATTTCACCACAGTGTCTTAAAGCCTTAAAAGTATTGCACACCAAATTTGGAAGCTTTAACCCTTAAAATAACGGAACCGAAGCCGTTTTTATATTTAACCCCTTTACAGTCCCTGGAATCTGCTTTGCTGAGACCCAACCAAGCCCAAAGGGGAATACGATACCAAATGATGCCTTCAGAAAGACTTTTCTATGTATCAGAGCTCCACACACATGCAGCAGCATGCCATGCTGTCCTCAAAAACAAGTGCGCCATACCGGCGCGAAAATGAGGCTCTGACTATGATTAGGGAAAGCCCCTAAAGAATAAGGTGTCAAAAACAGTGCCTGCCGATATAATCATATCAAAATACCCAGAATAAATGATTCCTCAAGGCTAAATATGTGTTAATAATGAATCGATTTAGCCCAGAAAAAGTCTACAGTCTTAATAAGCCCTTGTGAAGCCCTTATTTACTATCTTAATAAACATGGCTTACCGGATCCCATAGGGAAAATGACAGCTTCCAGCATTACATCGTCTTGTTAGAATGTGTCATACCTCAAGCAGTAAGAGACTGCACACTGTTCCCCCAACTGAAGTTAATTGCTCTCAACAGTCCTGTGTGGAACAGCCATGGATTTTAGTTACGGTGCTAAAATCATTTTCCTCATACAAACAGAAATCTTCATCTCTTTTCTGTTTCTGAGTAAATAGTACATACCAGCACTATTTTAAAATAACAAACTCTTGATTGAATAATAAAAACTACAGTTAAACACTAAAAAAACTCTAAGCCATCTCCGTGGAGATGTTGCCTGTACAACGGCAAAGAGAATGACTGGGGTAGGCGGAGCCTAGGAGGGATCATGTGACCAGCTTTGCTGGGCTCTTTGCCATTTCCTGTTGGGGAAGAGAATATCCCACAAGTAAGGATGACGCCGTGGACCGGACACACCTATGTTGGAGAAAGGGACTGCGTCCATTGCTGCTACCATTAATCCGATTACCTCCATGCACCAAGCTACAGAAGGCCGAGGAATGGAATGAAGAACTCGGCAAGCACTTAGAAGCTTTAACCTTCTGACCACCGTCAGAAATATTTTAAATTTCTACCGAGTCTATTAATGTTCCCAGGAAGGGAACCCTTGTGAGCGGGGACAGAGAACTTTTTTCGGTGTTCACCTTCCACCCGTGAGACCTTAGAAAGGCCAGAACAATATCCGTATGAGCCTTGGCTCTGGGAAAAGAAGACGCCTGTATTAAGATGTTGTCCAGATAGGGTGCTACTGCAATGCCCCGCGGTCTCAGTACCGCTAGAAGGGACCCTAGCACCTTTGTGAAAATTCTGGGAGCGGTGGCCAACCCGAAGGGAAGGGCCACGAACTGGTAATGTTCGTCCAGAAAAGCGAACCTTAGGAACTGATGGTGATATATGTGGATAGGAATATGAAGGTACGCATCCTTTAGATCCACGGTTGTCATATATTGACCTTCCTGGATCATCGGTAAGATTGTCCGAATGGTTTCCATCTTGAAAGATGGAACTCTGAGGAATTTGTTTAGAATTTTTAGATCCAGGATTGGTCTGAAAGTTCCTTCCTTTTTGGGAACCACAAACAGGTTTGAGTAAAAACCCAGTCCTTGTTCTGTAATTGGAACTGGATATATCACTCCCATCTTGAGTAGATCTTCTACACAGCGTAAGAACGCCTCTTTCGTTGTCTGGTCTGTAGACAGACGAGAAATGTGGAACCTTCCCCTTGGAGGAGAGTCCTTGAATTCTAGAAAATATCACTGAGCAACGATCTCTAATGCCCAGGGATCGGGAACATCTCTTGCCCAAGCCTGAGCAAAGAGAGAGAGAGTCTGCCCCCTACCAGATCCGGTCCCGGATCGGGGGCTACCCCTTCATGCTGTCTTAGTAGCAGCTGCAGGCTTCTTGGCCTGTTTGCCCTTGTTACAGCCCTGCAAAGGCTTACAGGTTGCCTTGGGCTGTGAAGTGTTACTCTCTTGCTTTGCGGTAGCAGAGGCTGAAGCAGGACGGCTCCTGAAGTTGCGAAAGGAACGAAAATTAGCCTTGTTTTTAGCCTTAAAAGGCCTATCTTGCGGGAGGGCATGGCCCTTTCCCCCAGTGATATCCAAAATAATCTCTTTCAACTCGGGCCCGAAAAGGGTCTTTCCCTTGAAAGGAATATTCAGTAATTTTGTTTTAGACAACACGTCGGCCGACCAGGATTTAAGCCAAAGCGCTCTGCGCGACATGATGGCAAAACCAGAATTTTTCGCCGCTAACTTAGCTAATTGCAAAGCGGCATCTGTGATAAAGGAATTAGCCAGCTTTAGAGCCTTAAATTCTATCCATAATTTCGTCATATGAGGTCTCCGTCTGGAGCGACACCTCCAGCGCCTCAAACCAGAAAGCCGCTGCAGTAGTTACAGGAATAATGCAGGCAATATGTTGGAGAAAGAAACCTTGTTGAACAAATATTTTCTTTAGTAAACCTTCTAATTTTTTTTATCCATAGGATCTTTGAAAGCACAACGGTCTTCAATTGGTATGGTTGTGCGCTTAGTGTTGAAACTGCCCCCTCTACCTTAGGGACCGTCTGCCACGCGCCCGCCTGGGATCAGTTATGGGGAACATTTTCTTAAAATGGGGGAACAAAAAGGTACACCTGGTCTTTCCCACTCCCTAGCAACAATATCCGCCACCCTCTTAGGGATCGGAAACGCATCAGTGTATACAGGGATTTCTAGATATTTGTCCTGTCACAAATATCTCAGGATTCAGCTGCTAAGGAGTTAACTTTGTGTAGCTTGCACTCAAAACAGTTATTTGTTTTCAAGAAGAATTGTGTTTGTATTTTCTTTGAAGTGCCAGAACCCTCTAACTAGCCACCAAATGTTAGTGTGTATGCATTGAGTCATAAAATCACTGAAGCTCTTAGTCACAGAGATACACAGGATAAAGTTTATGGCTTAAGCTGTCAATAGAATGCATGATGCAAAACAGGCCCTTCATTACAAAAACTGACCAGGTCACTGACAGGACATTGGTATATTATGTACATATGTGGGTTAAAAGTGTTATAACCTTAACGGCAGGTAAATATGACAACCTATGGCATATTTGATATCAAACTGGTTCTCCCAATAAAACTAAGAGGTTCTAAATATGGAAATTTCTTACCTAGCAGGAATGATAATGGATTGTATAAATTCAGGCAAGAAATTTAGTCTATTGAAGGTTGTAAAGACAGTGGGGTATCTTAGCCCGCCCAGGAGGGTGTGGTTAAGCAACATGATCTCTGAGAAGTAGGTTTAAGAATCTTATTTTTTAACAATAAGATTGTAATTCTTACAAGGGGAGCTGCTGTACAGAAGGAGCCATCATTTTCTTGCCATTCCCCTGGCGCAGATCTTGAAGCTAGTAAAGTATTCAATTCTGTTTTTCTCCTTTTTATTTTAAAACACTGTTTGCGTGTGTAATTTTATTTGTAACAACTTTTTATTATTAATGCATTGTGCATAATATTTTTAGCATAATAAATAATTCCTTTATTAAGTTTGGCCTTTGTCTAATAATTGAACCACTTTACTGAAAGACTGGAATATTAGAACTGTATAATTTTAGGTTATTTTCTGCTAAATTGTATTTCTAGAGTTAGTGTAAAGTCTGGGGTTTTCCTTAAGATTTTCCCTTTAATAAATTTTAAGTGGTGGCAGCATTTGAGCTATAGGTGACAGAAAAGGGGGCTGAAAACCCTTTCTGTGCCAAATAAGTGACTGGTGCAGGGTTGGATAACCTTGGTTCGTCACATGTCCATTTTACACAATTTCTCTGGGACCACCATAGGGTCGAAATCATCCAGAGTCAAGACCTCCCTAAGCAGTACGCGGAGGTGTTCCAATTTAAATGCTAGTGAATCTGATTCTGCCCGCTGAGAAACTTTTCCTGAATCAGAAATTTCTCTATCAGACATAACATCCCTCGCCCCTACTTCAGAATGTTGTGAGGGTACATCAGATAAGCCTCCCAAAGCTTCCGACTGCTCCTCATCTGTTCTCAAAACAGAGCTATCGCGCTTTTTAGGGAAAACTGGCAGATTGGATAGAAAGGCCGCAAGGGAATTACCCATGACTGCCGCCAGTTGTTGCAATGTAATAGGTGGTAATGCACTAGAGGTACTAGGTATCGCTTGAGCGGGCGTAACTGGTGATGACACATGGGGAGAGGACGGCGGACTATCCTCATTACTTTCCGTCGAAGAATCATCTAGGGCTATATTTATAAGTGACAAAATATGATCTTTAAAGTGTATAGACACATTAGTGCACTTGGGACACATTTTGAGTGGGGGTTCCACCATGGCTTCTGAACACATAGAACAAGACTTTTCCTTATTGTCAGACATGTTTAACAGATTGGTATTATACACAAGCAGGCTTGGAAAAACAATTTATGTAATAAAAACATAATTTATGTAAGAACTTACCTGATAAATTAATTTCTTTCATATTAGCAAGAGTCCATGAGCTAGTGACGTATGGGATATACATTCCTACCAGGAGGGGCAAAGTTTCCCAAACCTCAAAATGCCTATAAATACACCCCTCACCACACCCACAAATCAGTTTAACGCATAGCCAAGAAGTGGGGTGATAAGACAAAAGTGCGAAGCATAAAAAATAAGGAATTGGAATAATTGTGCTTTATACAAAAAAATCATAACCACCACAAAAAGGGTGGGCCTCATGGACTCTTGCTAATATGAAAGAAATGAATTTATCAGGTAAGTTCTTACATAAATTATGTTTTCTTTCATGTAATTGGCAAGAGTCCATGAGCTAGTGACGTATGGGATAATGACTACCCAAGATGTGGATCTTTCCACGCAAGAGTCACTAGAGAGGGAGGGATAAAATAAAGACAGCCAATTCCGCTGAAAATAATCCACACCCAAAATAAAGTTTAAATCTTATAATGAAAAAAACTGAAATTATAAGCAGAAGAATCAAACTGAAACGGCTGCCTGAAGTACTTTTCTACCAAAAACTGCTTCAGAAGAAGAAAACACATAAAAAATGGTAGAATTTAGTATAAATATGCAAAGAAGACCAAGTTGCTGCTTTGCAAATCTGATCAACCGAAGCTTCATTCCTAAACACCCAGGAAGTAGAAACTGATCTAGTAGAATGAGCTGTAATCCTTTGAGGCAGAGTTTTACCCGACTCGACATAAGCAAGATGAATTAAAGATTTTAACCAAGATGCCAAAGAAATGGCAGAGGCCTTCTGACCTTTCCTAGAACCGGAAAAGATAACAAATAGACTAGAAGTCTTTCGGAAATCCTTAGAGCTTTGAAATATTATGTTGAAGCTACTAACAACATCCAAAGAATGCAATGATCACTCCTTCGAATTCTTAGGATTAGGACACAATGAAGGAACCACAATTTCTCTACTAATGTTGTTAGAATTCACAACCTTAGGTAAAAATTTAAAAGAAGTTCGCAACACCGCCTTATCCTGATGAAAAATCAGAAAAGGAGACTCACAAGAAAGAGCAGATAATTCAGAAACTCGTCTGGCAGAAGAGATAGCCAAAAGGAACAAAACTTTCCAAGAAAGTAATTTGATGTCCAACGAATGCATAGGTTCAAACGGAGGAGCTTGAAGAGCCCCCAGAACCAAATTCAAACTCCAAGGAGGAGAAATTGACTTAATGACAGGTTTTATACGAACCAAAGCTTGTACAAAACAATGAATATCAGGAAGATTAGCAATCTTTCTGTGAAAAAGAACAGAAAGAGCAGAGATTTGTCCTTTCAAGGAACTTGCAGACAAACCTTTATCCAAACCATCCTGAAGAAATTGTAAAATTCTCGGAATTCTAAAAGAATGCCAGGAAAAATTATGAGAAAGACACCAAGAAATATAAGTCTTCCAGACTCTATAATATATCTCCCTAGATACAGATTTACGAGCCTGTAACATAGTATTAATCACAGAGTCAGAGAAACCTCTTTGACCAAGAATCAAGCGTTCAATCTCCATACCTTTAAATTTAAGGATTTGAGATCCTGATGGAAAAAAGGACCTTGCGACAGAAGGACTGGTCTTAACGGAAGAGTCCACGGTTGGCAAGAGGCCATCCGGACAAGATCCGCATACCAAAACCTGTGAGGCCATGCTGGAGCTACCAGCAGAACAAACAAGCATTCCTTCAGAATCTTGGAGATTACTCTTGGAAGAAGAACTAGAGGCGGAAAGATATAGGCAGGATGATACTTCCAAAGAAGTGACAATGCATCCACTGCTTCCGCTTGAGGATCCCTGGATCTGGACAGATACCTGGGAAGTTTCTTGTTTAGATGAGAGGCCATCAGATCTATTTCTGGAAGTCCCCACATTTGAACAATCTGAAGAAATACCTCTGGGTGAAGAGACCATTCGCCCGGATGTAACGTTTGGCGGCTGAGATAATCCGCTTCCCAATTGTCTATACCTGGGATATGAACCGCAGAAACTAGACAGGAGCTGGATTCCACCCATACCAGAATTCGAGATACTGCCTTCATAGCCAGAGGACTGCGAGTCCCTCCTTGATGATTGATGTATGCCACAGTTGTGACATTGTCTGTCTGAAAACAAATGAACGATTCTCTCTTTAGAAGAGGCCAAGACTGAAGAGCTCTGAAAATTGCACGGAGTTCCAAAATATTGATCGGTAATCTCACCTCCTGAGATTCCCAAACCCCTTGTGCTGTCAGAGACCCCCAAACAGCTCCCCAACCTGTCAGACTTGCATCTGTTGAAATTACAGTCCAGGTCGGAAGAACAAAAGAAGCCCCCTGAACTAAACGATGGTGATCTGTCCACCACATCAGAGAGCGTCGTACAATTGGTGTTAAAGATATCTCAATATCTTTGTGTAATCCCTGTACCACTGGTTCAGCATACAGAGCTGAAGAGGTCGCATGTGAAAACAAGCAAAGAGGATCGCGTCCGATGCTGCAGTCATAAGACCTAGAATTTCCATGCATAAAGCTACCGAAGGGAATGATTGTGACTGAAGGTTTCGACAAGCTGATATCAATTTTAGACGTCTCTTGTCTGTCAAAGATAGAGTCATGGACACTGAATCTATCTGAAAACCTAAAAAGGTTACCCTTGTCTGAGGAATCAATGAACTTTTTGGTAAATTGATCCTCCAACCATGATCTTGAAGAAACACCACAAGTCGATTCGTATGAGATTCTGCTAAATGTGAAGACTGAGCAAGTACCAAGATATCGTCCAAATAAGGAAATACCACAATACCCTGTTCTCTGATTACAGACAGAAGGGCACCGAGAACCTTTGTAAAAATTCTTGGAGCTGTAGCTAGGCCAAACGGCAGAGCCACAAACTGGTAATGCTCGTCTAGAAAAGAGAATCTCAGAAATATAATGATAGTGATCTGGATGAATCGGAATATGCAGATATGCATCCTGTAAATCTATTGTGGACATATAATGCTCTTGCTGAACAAAAGGCAGGATAGTCCTTACAGTTACCATTTTGAATGTTGGTATCCTTACATAACGATTCAATATTTTTAGATCCAGAACTGGTCTGAAGGAATTCTCCTTCTTTGGTACAATGAAGAGATTTGAATAAAACCCCAGCCCCTGTTCCAGAACTGGAACTGGTATAATTACTCCAGCCAACTCTAGATCTGAAACACATTTCAGAAATGCTTGAGCCTTCGCTAGGTTTACTGGGACACGGGAAAGAAAAAATCTCTTTGCAGGAGGCCTTATCTTGAAGCCAATTCTGTACCCTTTTGAAACAATGTTCTGAATCCAGAGATTGAACGGAATTGAACCAAATTTCTTTGAAAAAACGTAATCTGCCCCCTACCAGCTGAGCTGGATTGAGGGCCGCACCTTCATGTGGACTTGGGAGCTGGCTTTGGTTTTCTAAAAGGCTTGGATTTATTCCAGACTGGAGATGGTTTCCAAACTGATACCGCTCCTGAGGATGAAGGATCAGGCTTTTGTTCCTTGTTGTGACGAAAGGAACGAAAACGATTATTAGACCTAAATTTACCTTTAGATTTTTTATCCTGTGGTAAAAAAAAAGTTCCTTTCCCTCCAGTAACAGTTGAGATAATAGAATCCAACTGAGAACCAAATAATTTATTACTCTGGAAAGAAAGGGAAAGCAGAGTAGACTTAGAAGACATATCAGCATTCCAAGCTTTAAGCTATAAAGCTCTTCTAGCTAAAATAGCTAGAAACATATACCTGACATCAACTCTAATGATATCAAAGATGGCATCACAAATAAAATTATTAGCATGTTGTAGAAGAAGAATAATCCTATGAGAATTATGATCTGTTACTTGTTGCGCTAAAGCTTCTAACCAAAAAGTTGAAGCTGCAGCAACATCCGCTAAAGATATAGCAGGTCTAAGAAGATTAGCTGAACACAAGTAAGCTTTTCTTAGAAAGGATTCAATTTTCCTATCTAAAGGATCCTTAAAGGAAGTACCATCTGCCGTAGGAATAGTAGTACGCTTAGCAAGAGTAGAGACAGCCCCATCAACCTTAGGGATTTTGTCCCAAAATTCTAAGGTCAGATGGCACAGGATATAATTGCTTAAAACGTTTAGAAGGAGTAAAAGAATTACCCAAATTATTCCATTCCCTGGAAATTACTTCAGAAATAGCACCAGGGACAGGAAAAACTTCTGGAATAACTACAGGAGATTTAAAAACCTTATCTAAACGTTTAGATTTAGTATCAAGAGGACTAGAATCCTCAATTTCTAATGCAATTAGAACTTCTTTAAGTAAAGAACGAATAAATTCCATTTTAAATATGAAGATTTATCAGCATCAACCTCTGAGACAGAATCTTCTTAATCAGAAGAACCAATATCAGTATCAGAATGATGTTCATTTAAAAATTCATCTGAAAAATGAGAAGTTTTAAAAGACTTTTTACGTTTACTAGAAGGAGGAATAACAGACATAGCCTTCTTAATGGATTTAGAAACAAAATCTCTTATGTTATCAGGAACACTGAGTATTAGATGTTGACGGAACAGCAACAGGTAATGTAACAGTACTAAAGGAAATATTATCTGCATTAGCAAGTTTGTCATGACAAACAGTACAAACAACAGCTGGAGGAACAGATACCAAAAGTTTACAGCAGATACACTTAGCTTTGGTAGCTCCAGCACCAGGCAGGGATTTTCCAGAAGTATCTTCTGACTCAGCTTCAACGTGGGACATCTTGCAATATGTAATAGAAAAAACATATAAAGCAAAATTGATCAAATTCCTTAAATGACAGTTTCAGGAATGGGAAAAAAAATGCCATAGAACAAGCTTCTAGTAACCAGAAGCACAAAATAATGAGACTTAAATAATGTGGAGACAATAGTGACGCCCATATTTTTTTAGCGCCAAAAAAGACACCCACATTATTTGGCGCCTAAATGCTTTTGGCGCAAAAATGACGCCACATCCGGAACGTCGACACCTTTGGCGCAAAAAACGTCAAAAATGATGCAACTTCCGGCGACACGTATGACGCCGGAAAAAGAAAAAAAAATTTGCGCCAAGAATGACGCAATAAAATGAAGCATTTTCAGCCCCCGCGAGCCTAACAGCCCACAGGGAAAAGTCAAATTTTTAAGGTAAGAAAAAATGATTTATTCATATGCATTATCCCAAATATGAAACTGACTGTCTAGAAATAAGGAAAGTTGAACATTCTGAGTCAAGGCAAATAAATGTTTGAATACATATATTTAGAACTTTATATAAAAGTGCCCAACCATAGCTTAGAGTGTCACAGAAAATAAGACTTACTTACCCCAGGGCACTCATCTACATGTAGTAGAAAGCCAAACCAGTACTGAAACGATTATCAGTAGAGGAAATGGTATATATAAGAGTATATCGTCGATCTGAAAAGGGAGGTAAGAGATGAATCTCTACGACCGATAACAGAGAACCTATGAAATAGACCCCGTAGAAGGAGATCATTGAATTCAAATAGGCAATACTCTCCTCACATCCCTCCGACATTCACTGCACGCTGAGAGGAAAACCGGGCTCCAACCTGCTGCGGAGCGCATATCAACGTAGAATCTAGCACAAACTTACTTCACCACCTCCATAGGAGGCAAAGTTTGTAAAAACTGATTTGTGGGTGTGGTGAGGGGTGTATTTATAGGCATTTTGAGGTTTGGGAAACTTTGCCCCTCCTGGTAGGAATGTATATCCCATACGTCACTAGCTCATGGACTCTTGCTAATTACATGAAAGAAATAGATTGCCCTGTTAAAGTGATAACCAGTCTATTGAGCCCATTTAAATAAGCCTCTAGTTCTATACTAAGTTTCAGAACATGGCTTACCCTTCCCACATGGGGAATCTTGTCAGTCTTCTAGCATTATCTTGTCTTGACTAGAAAAAAGATGACTGAAACATACCTCAAAGCAGTTAAGCCTGCAAACTGTTCCCCCCAAATGAAGTTTTCTAGTACTCAGTCCTGTGTGGGAACAGCAATCGATTTTAGTTACAACATGCTAAAATCATTTTCCTCTCAGCAGAATTCTTCATCATATTTCTGCCAGAGAGTAAATAGCACAAACCGGTACTATCTAAAAATAACAAACTTTTGATTGAAGATATAAAAACTACAAATCTAACACCACATTCACTTTACCCTCCCGTGGAGATGCTACTTGTTAGAGCGGCAAAGAAAATGACTGGGGGGCGGAGCTATATGGAGAGCTCTGCTGTGTGCTCTTTGCCACTTCCTGTAGGGAATGAGAATATCCCACAAGTAAGGATGAATCCATGGACTGGATACACCTTGCAAGAGAAATACAAATCTTATGGTGTTTACTGTCCCTTTAACGTGTTCCCAATTATCCATTTTACCTGCTGGAGTGTATTATTTAGATAGCTCCTTTACCTTTATTTTGTCTGTTGTATATAGAACTATACTGAAAACTGCAATACTTAAAAGGGACATTCCAGCCTAAATAAGAATCTGCATGGATGCATTAATTTTTTTTAATAGAAGCATTTTTGCAATATACATGTATTAGCAAAAATGCTTCTAGTAAATACACATTTGAAAAAGCTTTTAAGTACACACCGGGCTTTGGTTGTTTCAGAACTTTGGATAACCAATCTGTTTAAAAAAGGCTATTGTGTTTTTACTGGAGGGGAGTTGAGAAAGGCGCAATGTGAATTTCTGAATCTCACAATTTTGAATGGTAGAAATTAAAAAAATTTCAACTTGGAAGGCTAGAAAAGCTTCAAGTTTGATGCAATTCATTAACAATTTAAAAAGTAAATTGATAACTTAATATGACTACATGTTGAATTTAGAAATGAATGTTCAAAGTTTGTTAAATTGGGAGAATTTATTAAATCACTGTAGGTGAACTTACAAAGGGAATATATTGCTCCATTTATTAATACGGAATATATGTATGCAAGACAGTAGAATGGGTCAGGAATTATGAGAGGGTGTTTGCACCCCCCCACCCCTTCTTACCCTCATTCTAGGTTAAGAGGAAGTTTTTTGTTTTAGGGATGTGTGATCAGAATTTACGTCACAGAGTGGGGTAAAAATCCAAAGTTTGAAACGTGATTTTTTTTCTTCCTTTCTGCATAGGACACATGTATACACATACATTATATTGTGCTTATTTTGAAATCACACTACAGATACGGATTGTATTATTCAAATTCATTATGTAACAGTACAACACTGACACTTTGTGTAATCTATATTTTTGTGAATACTGGCTAATTTGAAGACTGATGTACAATTTTTTTTATTTTCTTTCAAACCACAATAAAAAGGAAATCTTAAAATCATACACCAGGCACCAGCACTTAAAACACAGCACTTACTCAGAAAGCCTAAGGTGATTGTAACATATGGTAAACACTCAATTTGTTATAGGAATATTGCCCACTTTTCTTTGCATAAATGTTTTGTAGATTAACCATTGATATAGCCCACTGGTTTTCAAACCTGGGTTTCATGTCCCTTTACCAGAAAATGGTCTACTGCTCATTGCAAATTCAAAGTGCTATTTCATAATCATTTTTATAACAGTTATTCAATTCTACTGTATTAAGTGACTTGAAGAGAAAAACTATTTTACTGTCCCTGTATGCTTACCTGATAAATGTATTTCTTTCCGGAGATGGCGAGTTCACGGAATCAATTACTAGTGGGAATATCTCTTCTGACCAGCAGAAGGCGGCAAAAACATGATTTATGCTTACCTGATAAATTTATTTCTCTTGTGGTGTATCCAGTCCACAGATCATCCATTACTTGTGGGATATTCTCCTTCCCAACAGGAAGTTGCAAGAGGATCACCCACAGCAGAGCTGCTATATAGCTCCTCCCCTAACTGCCATATCTAGTCATTTGACCGAAACAAGCCGAGAAAGGAGAAACCATAGGGTGCAGTGGTGACTAGAAAATCTTTAGTAGCTTGAAAGTAAAACTTCAAAGCACGGACCACATCCAGATTATGTAAAAGACATTCCTTCTTTGAAGTATTAGGACACAATGATGGAACAACAATCTCTTGATTGATATTCTTGTTAGAAACCACCTTAGGTAAAAACCCAGGTTTGGTAAGCAAAACTACTTTATCTGAATAGAAAATCAGATAAGGAGAATCACATTGTAAAGCAGATAACTCAGACTCTACGAGCAGAGGAAATAGCCATCAAAAACAGAACTTTCCAAGATAAAAGTTTGATATCAACGGAATGAAGGGGTTCAAACGGAACCCCTTGAAGAACCTTAAGAACCAAGTTTAAGCTCCATGGGGGAGCAACAGGTTTAAACACAGGCTTAATTCTAACCAAAGCCTGACAAAAAGCTTGAACGTCTGGAACTTCTGCCAGACGCTTGTGCAAAAGAATAGACAGAGCAGAAATCTGTCCCTTTAAAGAAATAGCTGATAATCCTTTTTCCCTAGGAAGGAGACTCTTGTGAGTAGAGATAGAGAACTCTTTTCCTCGTTCACCTTCCACCCGTGTGACCTGAGAAATGCCAGAACTATGTTCGTATGTGACTTGGCAATCTGAAAGCTTGACGCCTGTATCAGGATGTCATCTAGATAAGGGGCCACTGATATACCTCGCGGTCTTAGGACCGCCAGAAGCGATCCCAGAACTTTTGTAAAGATTCTTGGAGCTGTAGCTAACCCGAAGGGAAGACCCACAAATTGGTAATGCCTGTCTAGGAAGGCAAACCATAGGAACCGATGATCTTTGTGAATCGGTATGTGAAGGTAAGCATCCTTCAAATCCACTGTGGTCATATACTGACCCTCCTGGATCATAGGTAGGATGGTCCGAATAGTTTCCATTTTGAACGATGGAACGCTGAGGAATTTGTTTAAGATCTTTAGATCCAAAATGGGTCTGAAGGTTCCCTCTTTTTTGGGAACCACAGATTTGAATAAAATCCCTGTCCCGTCGGTGGAACTGGACAGATCACTCCCATAACTAGGAGGTCTTTCCCACAGCGTAAGAATGCCTCTCTCTTTATCTGGTTTGCAGATAATCTCGAAAGGTGAAATCTCCCTTGAGGGGGGGGGGGGAGCCTTGAAGTCCAGAAGATATCCCTGAGATATGATCTCCAACGCCCAGGGATCCTGAACATCTCTTGCCCACGCCCGGGCAAAGAGAAAGTCTGCCCCCTATTAGATCCGTTGCCGGATAGGGGGCCGTTCCTTCATGCTGTCTTAGAGGCAGCAGCAGGCTTTCTGGCCCGTTTGCCTTTGTTCCAGGACTGGTTAGGTTTCCAGCCCGGCTTGGATTGAGCAAAAGTTCCCTCTTGTTTTGTAGCAGAGGAAGTTGATGCTGCACCTGCCTCGAAGTTTCAAAAAGGCACGAAAATTAGACTGTTTGGCCTTTGATTTTGCCCTGTCCTGAGGAAGGGAATGACCCTTACCTCCAGTGATGTCAGCAATAATGTCCTTCAAACCAGGCACAAATAGGGTCTGCCCCTTGAAGGGAATGTTAAGTAATTTAGACTTTGAAGTCACGTCAGCTGACCAAGATTTAAGCCATAGCGCCCTACGCGCCTGGATGGCGAATTCAGAATTCTTAGCCGTTAGTTTAGTCAAATGAACAATGGCATCAGAAACAAAAGAATTCGCTAGCTTAAGTGTTCTAAGCTTGTCAAGTATTTCAGTCAATGGAGTAGCTGTCTGAAAGGCCTCTTCCAGAGACTCAAACCAGAATGCCCCAGCAGCAGTGACAGGCGCAATGCATGCAAGGGGCTGCAGGATAAAACCTTGTTGAATAAACATTTTCTTAAGGTAACTTAATTTTTTATCCATTGGATCTGAAAAAGCACAACTGTCCTCGACAGGGATAGTGGTACGCTTTGCTAAAGTAGAAACTGCTCCCTCCACCTTAGGGACCGTCTGCAACAAGTCCCGTGTGGTGGCGTCTATTGGAAACATTTTTCTAAAAAAATAGGAGGGGGGGAAAACGGCACACCGGGTCTATCACACTCCTTATGAATAATTTCTGTAAACCTTTTAGGTATTGGAAAAACATCAGTACACACCGGCACTGCAAAGTATTTATCCAGTCTACACAATTTCTCTGGCACTGCAATTGTGTCAATCATTCAGAGCAGCTAACACCTCCCCAAGCAATACACAGAGGTTCTCAAGCTTAAATTTAAAAGTAGAAATATCTGAATCAGGTTTCCCCGAATCAGAAATGTCACCCACAGACTGAAGCTATCCCTCCTCAGCTTCTGCATATTGTGGCGCAGTATCAGACATGGGCCTTAAGGCATCTGCGCGCTCTGTATTACGTCTAACCCCAGAGCTATCGCGCTTTCCTCTGAATTCAGGCAGTCTGGCTAATACCGCTGACAGGGTATTATCCATGATTGCCGCCATGTCCTGCAAAGCAATCGCTATGGGCGTCTGATGTACTTGGCGCCATTTTAGTGCGAGTCCCTTGAGCGTGAATCAAAGGATCCGACACGTGGGGAGAGTTAGTCGGCATAACTTCCCCCTCGTCAGAATCCTCTGGTGATAATTCTTTTAAAGATAAAAACTGATCTTTACTGTTTACAGTGAAATCAATACATTTAGTACACATTCTCCTATGGGGTTCCACCATGGCTTTTAAACATAATGAACAAGGAGTTTCCTCTATGTCAGACATGTTTATACAGACTAGCAATGAGACTAGCAAGCTTGGAAAACACTTTAAATCAAGTTAACAAGCAATCTAAAAAAACGTTACTGTGCCTTTAAGAGAAACAAATTTTGCTAAAATTTGAAATAACAGTGAAAAAAGGCAGTTAAACTAACGAAATTTTTACAGTGTATGTAAAAAGTTAGCAGAGCATTGCACCCACTTGCAAATGGATGATTAACCCCTTAATACAAAAAACGAATTAACAAAACGTTTTTAAACAGTCATAGCAACTGCCACAGCTCCACTGTGGCTTTACCTTCCTCAAAAAACGATTTTTGAAGTCTTTTGAGCCCTTCAGAGATGTCCTATAGCATGCAGGGGACTGCTGAGGGAAGCTGTATGTCTAATTTTAACTGCGGAAAAACAGGCCCCTCCCACTCCTACTACAACAGTGGAAAGCCTCAGGAAACTGTTTCTAGGCAAAAATCAAGCCAGCCATGTGGAAAAAAAAAAAACTAGGCCCCAATAAGTTTTATCAACAAAGCATATATAAAAATGATTTAACATGCCAGCAAACGTTTTATATTGCACATTAACCCCTTAAGGACCAGCGACGTACCCTGTACTGACCAGCGTTGAGACTGCTCTATTCCACAAAGCCTGCTGGAGGGAGGGCATTAATAGCATGTTCTTGCTAGACTTGTGCCATTATGTCCTAAAAAAAACCTTAACGACCAGTGACATACAGGGTACATTGTGGTCATTAAGGGGTTAATCAGAGTATATACCTCTGATGATAGCAAGCCTACTAGTCACTATTAAATCACTGTATTTAGGCTTTAACTTACATTAATCCGGTATCAGCAGCATTTTCTAGCAAATTCCATCCCTAGAAAAACTTAACTGCACATACCTTATTGCAGAATACCCTGCACGCCATTCTCCCTCTGAAGTTACCTCACTCCTCAGACATATGTGAGAACGGCAGTGGATCTTAGTTACTTCTGCTAAGATCATAGAAAAACGCAGGCAGATTCATCTTCTAAATGCTGCTTGAGATAATAGAACAACTCCGGTACCATTTAAAAAACAAACTTTTGATTGAAGAAAAAAAAAAAAAAAAAAAACTAACTATATTACACCACTTTCCTCTTACTACCTCGAGCTATGTTGAGAGTTGCAAGAGAATGACTGGGTATGGCAGTTAGGGGAGGAGCTATATAGCAGCTCTGCTGTGGGTGATCCTCTTGCAACTTCCTGTTGGGAAGGAGAATATCCCACAAATAATGGATGATCCGTGGACTGGATACACCTTAAAAGAGAAAAGCACCACAGCAAAAACTGTTAAATACCACTCCCCTTACCCACAATCCCCAGTCATTTGGCAAAAAAGGAAAGGAGAAAGAAAGTAATATAAGGTGCCTGATGTTTATAGAAAAATAAACAGTCTTAAATAAAAGGGTAGGCCATGGACTCACCATATCCGGAAATAAATTTATCAAGTAATCATATATTATGCTTTTTCCTAAGATATGGAGAGTCCACGGAATCAATTACTAGTGGGAATCAATACCCAAGCTAGAGGACACAGAAAAGGGAGGGACAAGACAGGTAACCAGAAGGCACCACTGCTTGAACATTTCTCCCAAAAGAAGCCTCAGCCGAAGCAAAAAGTATCAAATTTGTAAAATATTGAAAAAGTATGTAAGGATGACCAAGTAGCAGCCCTGCAAATTTGTTCCATTATTAAAAGCCCAAGAAGAAACAGCCCTGGTAGAAAGAGCCGTGATTCTCTTAGGAGGCTGCCGTCCAGCAGTCTCATAAGCCAAGCTAAAAAACCTATACCTTTCTGACCCTCTCTTCCCAGAAACAACAACAAATAAGGAAGACTGACGAAAATCCTTAGTTGCCTGTAAATAAACTTTGTTGCACAACCTAGATGTGGTACGTGCTTTAAATCGCTCCTTATGAGAGGAAGGATCAGGACACAAAGGAAGGAACAACAATCTCTTGATTAATCTTCCCATCCAAAACCACCTTAGGAAGAAAAACTAAGGCAGTACGCAGAACTACATTATCAGAATGAAAAACAACAAAGAGATTCATATTGCAAAGCTGAAAGCGCCGAAACTCTTCAAGCAGAATAGCAAAAAAAAAAACAAAAAAAACTTTCCAGGATAAACACTTAATATCCAAAGAATGCATAGGTTCAAAAGAACCATGTTGAACTCTTAAGAACCAAAATTTAGACTCCACGGAGGAGTAGCAAATTTAAACCTATGCCTGACTAACCAGAACCTGGCAAAAAGACTTAAAATCTGTATCTGCCAGACGTTTATGCAACAAAATAAAGCAGAAAATTGACCCCTCAAGGTTCTAGCAGATAAACCCTTCTCCAAACCCTCTTGGAGAAAAGACAAAATCCTAGGAATTTTAACTATTCCAAGAAAAACCTCTGGAATCACACCAAATCTTTTAATAAATCTTTCTAGACACAGGCTTAAGAGCCTGAATCATAGCTTCAATAACAGATTCAGAAAAACCACGCTTAGATAATATCAAGCGTTTAATCTCCAAGCAGTCAGCTTCAGAGAAACGAGATTTGGATGAAGGGGCCCCCTCCGTAACAGAAGACTCCAAGGTGGAAGAGATGACATCTCCACCAGATTACACAAGGCCACGCCGGAACAATGAGAATCACCAACGCCCTCTCCTGTCTGATTCAAGCAATCGCCCGTGGAAGGAAAGCGAACGGAGGAAAAACATACGCTAGACTGAAGTTCCAAGGAATGGCAAGAGCATCTAACAGTACAGCCTGAGGATCTCGAGAAAGTGACCCATACTTTAGAAGCTGGCATTCTGACGAGATGCCATGAGATCCAGCTCCGGCTGCCCCCACTTGAGAATCAAGTTAGAAAATACCTCCGGATGGAGTACCCACTCCCCTGGATGAAAAGTTTGTCGGCTTAAAAAATCTGCTTTCCAATTGCCCACCCCTGAAATGTGGATCGCAGACATACAATTGTGGGACTCTGCACACTGAATCATTCTGGCTACCTCTGTCATGGCCAAGGAACTCCGAGTCCCCCCCCCCCCCCCAATTGATGTAGGCCATGAACGTTATGTTGTCCAACTGAAATCTGATAAACTGGACTGAAGCTAACTAAGGGCAGGCTAGAAGAGCATTGAAGATTGCCCTCAGCTCTAGAATATTTATAGGAAGAACCGACTCCTCCCAATTCCAAAGACCCTGTGCCTTAAATGAACCCCAGACAGCTCCCCATCCCAAGACTGGCATCCATGGTCACAATCAACCAGGTAGGTCTGCGGAAGCAGGTTCCCAGAGAAGATCCTGGGACAACCACCACAGAAGAGTTTATCTCCTGATAAAAAAAAACCAATATGTGGAGACAGATCCTCATAGTCCCCTTTCCATTGTCTGAGCATGCACAACTGCAGAGGCCTGAGATGGAACCAAGCAAACTGAATGTCTATAACTGACACCATCAGCTCAATAACCTCCATACACTGAGCTTCTGATACCCAGGGAAAGGCCTGAAGAATAAGACAAGGATTGAAGATCTTTGATTTTCTGGCCTCTGTCAGGGAAAAAAAAAAAAAAAAATTCTAGGGAAACTATCATTCCCAAAAATACCACTTCTGTAGCCAGAATCAAGGAACTTACCTAAACTCACCTTCCAACCGTGGGAATGCAGAAAAGACAAGATCTCCGTGAGGGAGCTTGCTTGTTGAAGAGATGGCACCTGAACAAAAAAAATTTGTCTAAATATGGCACCACTACAACACCCTGTAACCAAAGAATCGCCAAAAATGCTCCCAGAACCTTCGAAAAAATCCTGGGAGCCGTAGCAAGACCAAATGGAAAGGCCACACACTGAAAAGGTTTGTATAGAAACGCAAATCTTAAAAACTTGCGATAATCCTTGCGGCTAGGAAAATGCAGATACGCATCCTTTAGTTCAGGAGGGTCAGTTCATGACCACAGTGGATTTAAAGGAAGAATGGAACGAACAGTCTCCATCTTGAAAGACTGAACTGAGAAACTTGTTCACACTCTTGAAATCTAGAATAGGACAGAATGTTCCCTCTTGGGAACTAAAGATTGGAATAAAAACCCAGACCCTACTCCTGAAAAGGAATAGGAACTATTACTCCCATATCGGAAAAATCCTGGACACACAGGAACACCTCTCTCTGGTTTACAGATAACCTGGAAAGAAAACCTGCCCCTGGGATAAGTCCTAAACTCTAGCTTGTAACCCTGGGATACGATGTTCACCACCCAGGGATCCGGAACATCCCGAACACAAGCGAAAAAGAAAATCTGCCACCCACAAGAGCCGCTCCTGGATCGGGGGCAGACCCTTCATGCTGACCGAGTCAGTAACAGGCTTTATAAATTGCTTCCCCTTATTCCAGGAATGATTTGACTTCCAGAAAGACTTAGAATGCTCCTGCTTGGAAGAGGAATGTTTAGCTGAGAAGTTCCGAAAGGAGCGAAAATTACTTTTGACACTTTTGTTTGTGTCTTATCCTGAGGAAGACAATGACCCTCACCTCCTGTAATATCAGCAATAATCTCAGCCAGACCTGGTCCAAACAAGGTCTTACGATTCTAAGGAAAAAAAAAAGCTTAGTTTAGAAAAAACATCAGCAGACCAGGAATTTAACCATAAAACAGAGCTAAAACCTCAAAGCTAGGAATCCCAGGCTTCTCCCACTCCCGTGCAACAATCTCTGAAGCATGACCAGGGAAAACCTCCACTGCGGAAGAATCATCAATATATAATACGCTTGCTAGATTTCTTAGGAGTCATTACAACCATAGAATCAGAATCATCCAAAGTAGACAAAACCTCCTAAAGGAACAAAACGGAGGTGCTCTAATTTGAACCTGAATGACAACTTCAGCATCAGGAGGAAATATTCTGTTTATTGTCTGAGGGTGATATCTGACTTAAGAATCCTCTTCCTCAGACTTCTGAAAAGAGACATTAGAAAGAAAAAAACACAAAAAAAAAACCCTGAAACAGGGGTTTCCAAATTTTTTTAAATTTCCTCTTATGCTTCTGAGAAGCCATATCCTGCAAAGAAAACTCCAGCTGGAGCATGGGAGGAAGCACAGCGTATAGCATGCAGGCAGACAAGGGTAGGGATGCCTGAGAACAAGGCTGCACTTTAAACAGCATCTTCCCTAAAAAAAGGCTCAGATTCAAAAAGATTCTTTGTAATGCAATGTTCCCTCAATACATGAACAGAAAGAAATAGGAGGTTCCACATTAGCCCCAAACAGAGTACAAATAACATGGGCCACTTAGTCCATCAAAACAAAAAATACATTTCAAATAAATTTATACAAAAAAAAGTTACTATCCCTTTAAAAAAGTAATGTTAACACAGAAATGTATAGCAACAAACTTTATAAAAGTAAAGTAAAATAAACATGGGCAGCTCTACACCTCAACCAGATTGCTGAAGCGCCTACCTGAACCTGCTGATCAAAACAGAGAAAAAAAAAAAATAGGAACACTCTGCAGCAAAGAAACAGCCACTTGTACACAGCCCTGAGCTGCACTAAAATAAAACAAACACTTACTGGTTTGAAAAAGTACGCCAAAACTACCTCAGCAAGCTGCACCCACCAAAACATAACATGCCCAGACACTCAACCTTACCCAGGGGAAAAAAAAAAAAAGTTACAAAAAACATTAAACTGAAAATCGCATACAAAGTAATAAAAAAAAAAATCATTAGGGGGCGTGTCCGAACACCGACTAGAATGGCTGCTTTTTGTCTATGGCTGTGAATCTGGGCAGATAAATCCGCTGTTCATCGCTCATCAGCACTAAAATTCAAGGCTTCTTCAAGTACTATTGTGCTGTCTACCTCTAACGGAGCAGTATTTTACAGTTTTTTCCAGCCCAGCAGACCAGACCTTAGGAGGTACGCAGCGGAGGCCTAGCATCGGCCTGGATCCTCATTCGCCCTCCCCAATTTCCTGATAAGTCAGGTCCGGCAGCTGAAATAGCTGAGCAGCTACAAGAGCTGAATTTTAGCCGTACAACACAGCAAACACTGAACTTTATCATACTAATGGAGTTGAACCACGTAAAACTGCTGAAGTTGGTGGACTGTTTATTTCAAGACCACATTTTGCGCTTTACAGAGACATTACATCTAACATGGGGGAGTCTGAGTAAAACCGCGACACCAAGGCTACTGTTCCCTTCGGAGGGCAAATTGGCTCTGCCACCAGACGTCCATCTAATGGAACCTGTGGAGACAATGTGCCAGGTAGATAGTGGCGACAACCTCCCGGGGCAGTGGAAGCAATATGGCAGTACTTGGTGCAGCTGACAGGTCGGTACAGAAGGAGAGTGAGGAGGTCACTAAGACCAGACATGGGGTTATGTCCAGTGATCCGGCTACCGTTAAGACCCGCTCCAAGACCCTAAATAAAGGACAAAATGAGGAGAGATCATTTGAGTGAAATGGCGTATGGTCAAAGCCCTGACTCCCAGCTGTTAAGAGACGTCCTGGACGAGTTGTTGTCTTACACCCGCTGTGAATCTCAGAGTTTCACACTGGAGCAGTGGTCGCTTACAATAGAGACTCCCCTTGGTGCAGAATACGAGTCACGCTACAAGATCACCTCTGCACTCAAGATCCAACTGAGCGGACTCAAATTGTTTCTGTGCCCCAGATCAGGAGTGGGGTAACTTATTACTATGTTATTTAGGAGTCAATTAATCACTTGGCGGGACCGATTTACTGACGCTCACATCTCGATGGATGTTACTTGTTAGCTATGTCCCGTTCATATTTAGTGTCTCCACTCTGTTTATAAGTGCTTACTGTTGGCCACACAAGTTTGTTTGTACTTTTTCTTAAGTTAATAATATGCGTTTGATAGGTTATATCCCACTTTTACTACTAGTTAGCTACGTACAGCTCATAGAGAATCAAGCCGTCTGGGATGATATGATATTATGCACAGAGGCAGGCTTGTAACAATTCCCCCATTTGTGCCACCCCATGGACTCCTTGCTTACTGTTTTTAATTAGTGTACTCCCTCTGCCATTACAAGCGTTAATAAACAGGTGGTACAACTCCTCTGATATTAGTATACCATCTTGAATATGTATATCTATAGATCCATATCCCCTAAGATGGTATATCGTTAGATTAGAAAGACCAATCTCAGACCACCTTTCATAGTTTGTAAAATTATTATTCACAGTTGCCCAACCAAGGTTTTTCTTTTTCTAGCATATCACTGTTGATAGTGTTGGTTTTCTAATATCCTAGTCCATATTGATTACATTCCCATGTATATATGCGGCAAGGGTCCAAGAGTGGCCCTATATATTCAATAATCACTGAGTGACCCCTATAACCCCTCTTTCTACTCTTTCCTTAGGGTAAGAGTACACGTGAAGCTATTGTTTACTTTAAGAGGGAACCTGTTTTTTTTTTCTTTTTAAAAAGCCTTTATATTTCCATGTGGGGGTCACTCTTAATTCTTATTGTATCATCTATAGTTCTATAAATAGAAAAGAGGATTATATAGCTAATGTGGGCATAATGTTTATATTTCTCTGTAATATGATGAGTAATTTAACACACTCTGTTAGATTTATTTGATTGTTTGCATTCTGTGTTTCTACCCACTGTATTTAAGGGTTTGGCTTCTTGTTAAGTATAATTTTTTGTTTTTACCTTACACTTTCTCTTTGTAAATTTGTAAGCTTTTATCCTCAATAAAAATATTTGGAAAAAAAAAAAAAAATCATTAGCCAGAACCTTGTCAATGCCCTGTAATATAACCCCCTCATCAGAATAACTGAATAGTTTAAGTGCCAATATAATATAATTTAGCACTTACCATAAAAGTAACTGCCCTGCAGCAGGCAGCCTCCTCCTATGGACCTGTAAAAAAAAAATAAATGAAAAAATACTGTACAATCTTTCCGACAATGGCAGCAATAAATCAATTGGGAGGCACAGAGGGGATTATACCCCAAGTTCCCAAATGCTTAAAAGCCACCAATGCTCTACTGAAGAGACTGAAATGGACTACGGCTAAACCCTTAGCAAAGATCAGAACATTGTCCTGCTTTGAAAATAAACTCTTGCTTGTAGAATCTTACAGACACCTAACTTTACCACCTCCTTGCAACTACTACAGGCAAAGAGAATGACTGGGGATTGTGGGTAAGGGGAGTGGTATTTAACAGTTTTGCTATGGTGCTCTTTGCCGCCTCCTGCTGGTCAGTAATCGATTACGTGGACTCACCATATCTCAGGAAAGAAATACAATTATCTAATGTTACAAGCATTTATTGTTGCACTAGTGTTTGCATATAACGGTTTAAACCCTACATAGGGATTAACTACTTCCATGAGCATGACGAGAACGAGTCGTCATGCAGATCTCTACCTGTGTGAGCATGACAACCATTCTTGTTATGCAGGGGGATTGCCAATCCCTCACGGCAGACCATGATTTGTAGTGTTAGTGGGTGGCATTTATAAGGCTACATGGGAGTGTTGGCAAGGTCACCAGACATGGGTGGTGACAGAGGGGACGGGACCAGGAACTACTAGTAATGGGAGCTGGCTGGGGACAGGTTGTTTAAACCACTCCATCTCGGCTCCCTTACAAGCTACAGACCTCCATACCTCATTTAAAAGAGAATTCAAAATGCCCAAATATTTATTTTTGTAAATGTAAAAATAGTTTTGCTGGGGGGCAAAAAAAAAAACAAAAAAAAAAAAAACAAAACTTTTTACTAAGTAGAGACACCCCAATAAAGTATATTTTATAGTAGACCAAGATGTATAAATATATGCATTTTGTCTGTATAGTTAGGTCACCACTGCGGTGATAATGCTTAGCATACATGCAGATTTCTCCTTCTAAAGAAAATGTAACCTCTGTATTAACTTTATGATCATTAAGTAATCCCACCATGTTTGTCATTTCACCTTGATACTGAGCTCCAGCTACCGTTTCATGTTTTTGCAAGTAAACATTTAGTTTTTTGTTCTTCCCATCAGGTTTCATGCCATCCATTTTCTTCCAACCTATATCAATAAAGTCTATTGAATCCTTGTGATATATTTATGTAGCATTCATTGTGACAGTTTAATGTCAATGTTCTTAAGAGCAGTTTCTTGGAAACTAATTTGAGCTAGTTTCAAAACTCAGATTAAATGGTGGTTCCAAGACTATTATATTCTGTGTGTTGAGCTGGCTCATTAATTTAAAAGCACATTCTAAGAAATGTTAGATTAACAATCTGGCAATATTTTCTAACAAGGCTCATCAGAAATGTAAGATCCATAATAATTCTAGAAAAAGCACCCCCCCCATTCAGATAGAGCATGTGTGGGGAAAACTTTCCATCAGCCAATGTGTTTTATTCTCTTGGTATCCATTGGTTTAAAGGATTTATAGGTATGCGTCGAGCTGCTGATGGGGGACTACACATTCTTACTGGCTCACCCTATTTGTTCAGTAAGCTCACAGTAGTGCATTGCTGCTCTCTCCTCGACAAGAAGATACCAAAAGAATGAGGCAAATTAGTTAAGTATATTGTATTCTCTATCTAAATCATGAAAAATAAATTTGGTTTTCATATCCCAGAATCCCAGCTCAAGTTCTCACAGCCTGTGACAGAAGCTGAACACTTTTTCCCCCCTTCAAACAGCAGTGAGAGTCACAGCTATACAATATACATTTTAAAAGGGATACTAACCCCTCATTTTTTATTTCATGATTCAGATAGAGCAAGTAATTTTAAGCAACTTTCTAATTTAGTCCTATTATCAATTTTTCTTTGTTCTCATGTTATCTTGATTTGAAAAAGCAGTAATAAAAGGTTAGGAGCCGGCCCATTTTTTAGTTCAGCACATTGGTAGAGCTGCTGATTGGTTTGCTACATTTAGCCACAAATCAGGAAGTTCTACCCATGTGCTGAACAAAAAAATGGTCTGGCTCTAAAGCTTACAGTACTGCTTTTTCAACTCAAGATAGCACGAGAACAAAGAAAAATTGATAATAGGAGTAAATTAGAAAGGTGCTTAAAATCTCATGCTCTATCTGAATCATGAAATAAAAAAAATTGGGTTTAGTATCCCTTTAAGCCCCCCACCACCTTTATTTTGGTTATAAACAATAGAAACCTCTTTCTAAAAGGGTTTTATTAAAAAAAAAAAAAAAAAAAAAAAAAAAAAAGGGTGTTAGATTTCCCCACCATAATACATATACAACTGTATATATGTTGAATTGTTAACTTCCTATGCCCCAAGACGTGTTTTATTTACTAATTAGGAGTTTAGACACCCCCACTCTAAAAAGAAAAACAAGACACTTTTGAAGAAAAAAAAAAAGAAAAAAAAGAATATACTTAAAATCCCATTTATTTCTTAACTTTAACATCCTAAAGAACCATTAGTTTGCTTGTGGCACTGCTCACAGAGGCATCAGGTACGCGCTCATTGGGATGACAGTAGAAAGTTGTGACTGACTGCTGAACACATTGGAAGTGAAGTGACAAAGACTGAGTTATGTAGACCAGCCCAAGCACAGTTGAAGAAAATAAACTGCATAAAACTCATGGTCCAAAATAATGGGAAAAAAAAATACATTAAAAAAAAAAATATATATATAAAAAAAATTGAACCTCTCTGGAAGAGCACAGGGCAGCAATAAAACATGTATAAAATAACCAACCTGTTAGGAAAACAGGCGATTCAAAGCGGCATAATATACTTAATGGGTGGCAAGGGGGCAGCATTTCAGATATCCATTTCAAGATTATTATTAACCTACATCCTGCTGTAATCAAGAGATGTTGGCATCTCTGCTTTGGAAACTTTCACATTTTGTGCACTAAGTTGCCCCCTCCCAAACAAAAGAATAAAAATAAATGTGGAATGGGTCTCCATTTGTAGAGACTGCCCACAATTTAAACACTACTGATGACCAAAAAAAACAAAAAACCTCACTAGCCCTGGCCAGCTCAGAGACTCCTGGACAGACAACAAAGGAAAAAAAAAAAATAAAAAAAAAAAAATCAGTATCTTCGACGTTTGTTAGAGCCAAAATCACCACCTGCGGCACCACGTGGGAATGTGGGTGGGTTGGTTGCTCCTCCAAGTGCTTCTATGTTAGAAGCCTGTCCAAAGCGTTCAGTTGGTGGTGGGGTCTGAAACAAACAAACAACACTTATAGAAATATGTCCTCATTAGTTTATAACTGAAAATTACTGGTGGTTTTCCCTTACCATTCCAATAGCAGCACCCTCTGGCATCATAGGACCAGGTCCTGTAGTGGCTGCAGTTCCAGTAGGCACATTGCTTCCAACTAGTGGGGGAGGACGGTTATTAACTCCAATTGAGCCTGCAAAAAAATAATCCAACTTTGTTTTATATAAAAGTAACAGCATATAGTCTTGTATTTTAATGGTGGGCTGTATGTCTATTAAATTATTAAGCATACAAGCTACCACTTGTGTATTAAGGTAGGAATTTACATAGGCAAACTACCAATACTACTTTACCTGTCATAGCCATCTGTGCCAGCCTCATGTCTGCTTCTCGCTGATGAAGAGAAAAAAAAAATAAAAAAATAAAGGGAAAAAGTTTAAATATACAGTCACAGAAAACATTTGTCATCCAACAAGGAAACAAGAGGGGAATCGCACTCACAATTACGAACCCATTATAAAATGCTAGATAGATAAGATTGATAGATTAGATAGAAAGATTAGATAGAATTTGCTTTACAACCTCATGTATATTTTTGAAGTGCAGTATTTGAAATCTGCTACTTAACACAAGAGAAATAAAGTGAAAAAATACTCACAGAATCAGGATAACTTCCTTTATAGCTTTCCTGCTGACGTCTGAGCATTTCTTCTTGCTGTCTGCGAGTCTCCTCCTCACGTCTTCTGCGCTCCTCCTCATGTCTTAAAATAGCGTGTATCAAAGGACCATTAAACTCGACATTTTAACACATAAAATGTTTCATCATTGCAATACACATTTTGCTGCAATATACATCTGTACTTTTAAACTTTCTCCCAGGAAGGCAGGGGTTATTTTTAAGGCAATTTAGGTTTGCTTTTTGATTAGTTTACTCCCCCCCCCTAAACTTCTGAGTCACTTGATGTAAAAAAAGTGAACAATTTGTCTTATAATAGAAAAATTATTCTTTGCAATAGCAGTTGACATACTAGGTAGTTTAGTGGTGAATATAATTAATATAATATAATATATATATATTTTCGGTCCCCGAAAAGTCACAAATAAAAAGTATATATGTAAAGGACCAGAGAGTGCAGCCTTCCATTTATTATACTATTCAACCCCTGCATGCACCCTGGCGGATTGACTTATGAAGTGAGAGTGCTCTCCAGCTGTTTATATTTGAGAGAACATACATACACTTTTATCACCAATTTTGCTTTGTTCTCTTGGTATACCTTGTTGAAAGCTAAAACTAGGAGGTTAAAATTCTAATTTCTTAGACCTTGAATTACACCTCCAATCTGAAAAGATTGACAGTTTTTCACCACTAGAGGGGCATTAGTTCATGTGTTTCACAGATAACATTGGGCTCACGCACGTGAATTTACTGAGGAGTGAGCACGGATTGTCTAAAATGCAAGTCTGTCAAATGTACTCAAATAAGGGGGCAGTCTGCAAAAGCTTAGATATTAGGTAATTACAGAGGTAAAACGTGTATTATAACCGTTTGTTATGCAAAACTGGGAAATGGGTAATAAAGGGATTATCTTTATAAACAGCAAAAATTCTGGTGTTGACTGTCCCTTTAAAATGGGGGTGACAGGGAAGAGCTGTTTGAGAGGGATTAGGGAGGGATGTGTCAGGTGGGAGGGTAATCTATACCAGTGATTTGCAACCTTTTTTTTGCATTAAAAAAATCCCGTGGCACACCACCATACCAAAATTTTACAAAATCACACATTGTAGCCTAATACAGGATATATATATATATATATATATATATACATATATATATACACATATATATATACATATATATATACATATATATATACACATATATATATACATATATATATATATACACATACACACATATATATATATACACATATACATACACACATATGTATATGTGTATATATATATATATATATATATATATATATATATATATATATATATATATATATATATATATATATATATATATATATATATATATATATATATACACATACATATATATACACATACATACATATATATATATATATATATATATATATATATATATATATATATATATATATATATATATATATATATATATATATATATATATATATATATATATATATATATATATATATATATATATATATATACTCATGCCTCCTACAAACTATACGACATTTACATTCCTTCACAAACAATCATAATGATTGCCTGTGAATGAACGTCAATTTCATGGTTATAAATGATGCCTGATGAGTCTGTCACATACCTCCCAATATTTCAAAATTTGAAAGAGGGACACCCCCGCACTGTTGTCAGTCTGCTGCGGCACACCTGAGGATCTCTCACGGCACACTAGTGTGCCATGGCACACTGGTTGAAAAACACTGATCTATACACTAAAATAAAATTATGAAAAATTTGAAAAAAACTTTTTCTAACTTTGACCCCCAAAATCTTGCGCATCTACAACCACCAAACACTGTCTACATGTTCTTTGCGATATTTACATTGTAACACTGATAGGAATCCCTGAATAACCCTTCACATGTAGACAACCTAAAGTATTGATCTAGGCACAAGGGGTGAGCAGCTGCAGTTAGCCAGCTTCTAATTAGTAAAAAGCAATGACAAAGCCATATATGTCTGCTATTTCTGAACAAATGGGATCCCAGAGAAGCATTTACAACCATTTGTGCCATGATTGCAAAATAGGTTTGTAAATAATTTCAGTGAGAAAAAAACAAAACAAAAAACTTAAGTTAGTGAAAAAGTTTAAGGATTTTTTTGTGAAATGGGCCTAGATCAATACTTTAGGTTGTCTACATGTGAAGGGTTATTCAGGGATTCCTATCAGTGTTACAATGTAAATATCGCAAAGAACATGTAGACAGTGTTTGGTGGTTGTAGATGCGCAAGATTTTGGGGGTCAAAGTTAGAAAAAGTTTTTCAAATTTTTCATTATTTTATTTTAAACTGTACAGTAAATTATGATAAAAAATAATTGTATATTTAGAAAGTCCATTTAATGGTGAAAAAATAAAAATCTACACTCTAGTGTGGGTACATTAAATGAGTAAGAGGAAAATTACAGCTAAACACAAACAGCAGAAATGTAGAAACAGTCCAGGTCCTTATGTTCTGGTCACTAAGGGGTTAAGGTTCATAATCAGTCTACAATTTGTTTAAATTCCCTTTAATAAAGATTTGTCAACACAAAAGACCCTTTAAATGCACACACCTTAGTTCAATTTGCTTGCGTTTCTGCAGCTCTTGATTGTGAAGCTCCTCCATTCTGCGCAACTCTTCTTGGCGCCTCATTAGATCTGAAAATAAAATGAGAAATGCAAGGTAAATAATATATATAAATATATATATATATATAAATATATATATATAAATAAACTGTAGCAAAGAAGCACTCACTGAACGATTCCAACTGTGACAAAAGACTTTAATTCAAACGAGTTTGAATTAGTCTTTTGTCACAGTTGGAATCGTTCAGTGAGTGCTTCTTTGCTACAGTTGATCTATTATCTTACAGCACCCTGACAAGTTGCATAAGTTGGTGAGAGTGCACTTACACCATCACTTAAAAAAAAAAAAAATTATATATATATATATATATATATATATATATATATATATATATATATATATATATATATATATATATATATATATATATATATATATATATATATATATATATTTTCTTTAAAAACATGCTGATTTATAGACTCCTAACCTAGCCCCAATGTGTCAGATGTATACACGCATTTACAGACTCCTGCAGGTTCCTGTTTATGTTCCGTCTTTTCATATGCAGGGAACGGGGAGGTGGGGAGTGTCTACTCTTGTTTACCCAGCCCCTTTCAATTCCAGACTACCTCAACAGTGCTAAACTGAGCTTCTAAGTAAGTTTTTAAAAGGTTTTATACTGGAGTTTTAGAACAGCATCTGTGCACACTTTTATATTATTGTCTATCACATGCAGTTTTATGAAAATTGGTGTATACTGTCCCTTTAATTACTGCATAAAACTTGCAGTATTTAAAATTTTACAAAAAGGAGCATTCATAATACTAGTTAGCCTTGCTCCAAAAGCAGCAAGTTATGAAGAACTATCAAGATTATACACATTTAGCAACAACTTTTCAGATTGTTTTGAACCAGCAGCCTGAGACTCAAGCCTAGTTACAAAGAAACACTGATGTCATCACTTAATAAAAATTCAGGCCCTAGTTTACAGAATGAGTACAAAGACTCACCTTGTCTCATAAGCATAACCTGGTGTTCATGTCTTGCAGCCTCCATTTCCACCTCCATCTTTTCCTGTGCTTCTTTAATGTTCCGATCCACTTGTTCCTGCTGCTGTTTTTCCATTTCAATCAGGGCCTTCCAGCGCATAGCATATTCATACTCAAAGGAACCAGGTTGAGCAAAACGAATAGGTTGTTCCCGTTCCCTTGAACATACAGTTAAAAAAACAAAATTAAAAACAAAACCACGGTTACCCATCCACTAATAGCTAGATATTTTCATTTAACAAATCCAATTTATGAAAAAAATAAAACAAAAAAAAATAAATCTGACTTTAGCATACAGCCAACAGAAAATGCCAAGGTCGTATGTCACATACTTGTGATAGAGCTGGTTTTTAGCAAGAAGTTTCTCAGGTAAACCTTCCTCTTCATCCAACTGCTCCATGGGTTCTACAGTTATAGGCCGCGGGAAACTGCAAGACAAAAAAGAAACATTCATTTTCCGCCCCATAAAGCCTGCAGAAGAATTAATAAAGCCTTCCTGATGTTACATTATGGGCTAGCCCATATTCTAATTTTACAGTGTATGAATGAATATTTAAAATTAGAACATATTAAAGCCACTGTAAATGAGACTAGTATATGCAATTTAATGTGGTTACCAAAAAACAATACTTACGCAGTGAGAAGGTAAGCACCATCAGAGCATCGATCTAGAGCTTTACGTGCAGAGGGCTTTGATGCAAACTCAACAATGCCTTTGCCAGTAGGTCTACCACGGTCATCAACAATTATCACAGCTCTCTCCACCTGCCCAAATATGGAAAATGCCTCCTCCAGTAGTTCATTGGACACAAACTGTGGAAGATTACGGACAGACAAAGCAGCACTGTGACAAGCAAAGCGAACTCGCAGCTGCTTTCCACGAAGTGGAAGGTTATCCAGTTCAGCCTTTGCTATTTCAGCCAGGGTGCGAGTTTCCTGTAGGGAAAAAATCACCAAGTCATTCATTCTGATACCTTAATAAGCAGGTTCTTCACTATAGAAGCCAGTTAGCCAAATAGCATAGAAATTCAGACCTTGCACCCAACAAACCTATACCTATCAATTTGACACTTTTTGCAATTGTCCTCATGACTACTGATTTTTCTCTCGCCTTCACAGGCCAGATACTTTCCTGCCGGCAAGTTCTGAAAAGTTGCAGTTTATGTGTAAAAAAGGGTTGGCAATAGTTTTAAAATAGATTGGCAACATTTCTGATACATATAATTTTAGTGGGACAAGGTATGACAATATATAACACAACTGAAGTGTTTGCCAGACAGTGGACGAGTGACTCCACTTACCGATTGTTTTAGTATACCATTTATTTCTTCAGGTCAAGATGTACAGTATATGGATAAACTTGGGAACTATATTATAGTATGACAAACTGTATGGGATGTCTTTCCTACGTCTCTTTCCCCTTTTCCAACAATTCTTTACCAGTCTTTTTCCGTGTCACATTTTGTTTACTTTATTACCAAATATTCTTGCTTAAAAAATATAAAATCACTTTCATGCATCAGAATAAAACTTTTAAACAACTTTCTTACTTCTATTATCCAATTTGCTTCATTCTTTAGATATCCTTTGTTAATAGATACTACTATAAGAAAGAATAATGCACAGATACTGATCTAAAAATCTTGTATAAAACCCAGGACCATACGTGAAAATGAGAAATCTCAATGTATCCTTCCTGGTAAAAATTTTTTTTTAAATAAATATTAAAACTTAGAAGTTCCCAGTTTAGCACTGTTGATTATATTTGACTGGGAAAACAAGCAGACACTACTACCCCGCCCCCCATCCCTGCATATGAAAAGAGATAAACCATGTATACATCTGACACTGGGGATTGGTTGAGTCTGAAAATCAGCACAAAGTTAACCATTTAAATGCCAGGCACTTTAAGGATTTTTTAAAATATTTTTTCCCCAGATCCATAAGACTTACACAAGGTTAGGCTATTACCTTTCCAACAGTGGGTCTTGGTTTTAATAAAGTTGCGGTGACGTCATTGCACGTAATGTCACCGCGCAAAATGTGAAGACCCGGCGATCTCTGTCACTATGCAGGCCTGATCGCCAGGGTGAGAGCCCTTAGATCTCCCTTAAGATGAGAGAGTGCTAGCGATGGCTGTGAGCCGTTAGCACCTGAGTGGGAAACTCTGCGACGGCTCAGACCCGTCGTTACCACTCAAGGGGGTTAAGAGTAATAAAGAAAAACTATACATCGTTTCAAAAACACTACCAGATGGGCTATATAAATGGATCTACAAACTATTTATGCAAAGAAATATCTAGTGTACAATGTAGGCTGATCATATTGCCGTTTTAAAAAGGGACACATGAAAAATACATATGTCAGAACATTATTCAAATCATTTCTTTAAACAGCCCTGACATATGTATTTTTCATGTGTCCCTTTTTAAAGCAGCAATATGGTCAGCCTAGTACAATGTCCCTTTAAAAAAAATGTTTAAAACTATTTTTTGTTGCAGCTTTCTCACCTGCCATAAAAACTAAATAATGGTATATTCTGAATCTGCTGGGCCTACAGAATATATAATTTGTGTGGGATACTTACTGAAATGTAACTTCTAGTAGCTAGCAAAAAATCTCAATATTGCTACAGGAGTGTGAAAAAGGTTCAACTACAATTCAATTACTTTCCACCTTATTCAAACCTACTTTGCATCCCATTGGGTTTTCTATACCCCACTCACCAGTCTAATAAATCCAAATCCTTTGTCTTTGTGTATGAAGATCTCAGCTGCCTTGCCATATCGCTCAAACATTTTGCGTAGCTCCTCTTCTGTGAGATCAGGAGGCAAGTTGCCAACAAAAAGACGGCTTCGCTGGGTAAAAGTCTTCTCCCCAGGTTTACGGAAAGTTTTCAGATCAATGGTAACCTCTTCATCTATGAAGATATCAATATGAGGTATAGTCTACCAATCACAAACAAATCAAAAAAGGGAGCATTTACTTACTGGGTTCTGTGTTCTGTTCTCCATTGGTGGGTGAAGGAGTCTCATCCTCTGGCGGCTGCTGTTGCTGCTGCTGTTGTTGGTGGTGCTGCTGCTGGTGATGCTGCTGCATTTGTTTCCGGGGTGCATGATTCTGTTCCATTCTAAAGCCTCTGTTTCCCTGCATGGTTCACTATCAAACAGATATTTGTTTAAAATACACTATTGATTACCGCAGAAAAAATAAGTTATTTTAGAAGGGGGGGGGGGGGGGGGGGGGGCAACCCCCCTCCAAAAAAAAAACCAAACACAGGCAATTGATTAATGTAGGATATAGATATATATTTCTAAATCCAACAGATTTTACAGTTCAGAGACTACAAAATTAAAGGGACATTAATCTGTTGGGGACGCTTTACATCTTCCTACTGTTGTCCACAGTGAAAGAATACATTTAGTTTCAAGATGGTAATTCACAGGTCAGTGATGTTGGTAGCAAGATAAATTTTCCACTTTAATCAATCCCCCCAAAAAATTTAAACTACCTGGCTCCTAAATCTTTAGACAAACCCATACATTTTATGCAAATTTGTCAAAACCCTTCCATATGTGCAAAAGATAGATACGTAAAAGCCGGCAAACTCACTAATCTGTTACGGTTTGCAATTTACATGGTGCAAGAATGCACAAGCTATCTGTAAAAACAAAATTATGCTTACCTGATAATTCTCTTCTGAACGGGGAGAGTCCACAGCTGCATTCATTACTTATGGGAATATGAGGCAAAGAAACCCCAGCCAAAGGCTTAAATACCTCCCCCACTTCCCTCATCCCCCAGGCATTCTGCCAAGGGAACCAGGCACAGTAGGAGAAATATCAGGGTGAAAAAGGTGCCAGAACGACGAATAAAAAGAATTTAAAAGATTGGAACCAATGTGAAGTCTGAACTTGAACCAAAGTCCCAGAAGGACAAAAAAGGTAGAAGACTACCTTACCATAGACCGCTAACTTAGCACAGAGAACTGAACACCCGTCGGTCTGAAGAAAACCACCCCCCCAAAAAAAACCCACACACAAACTTGAGCAGAACAGAAAAGGAATAGTAACATCCGTTTATGCCACTGGCTTCCATCGGATAGGCCGTCAGACTAAATGTCATAGTATAGAGACAAGTAGCTAGAAAACATATGTCAGGACATTCCTGGCAAGTGTAAGAGAAAACTCAAAAAAGGAAAGAACCCACCACTGCCAAGGTACCTGCAAGGCCTCCCAACCTAAGAAAGGATCCTGCGAGAGACAAAATATGTGGTTGATGCACAAACAGCAGTCAGATTATCTGACCCTTACTATGACTGACAGTTGCTTCTCTGATAGGACTGTTCGATGTCCCAAGGACAAGAGATTAAAATATCCCAGCATCGATGATGCCCAGTGATCAGATAATTAATTTCCAACCACGAGTTCCTAAGAAAAGGAAGCAGGCACCAACATCCAGAGAAACCAACTCGGGATCCAGGATACCTATCCTTATTACCACTCTGACTCAGATGAGGAAACTACCTCTGGAGGAGCCAAATGGTACAGACCAGATCCTTCCAACTCGAAGGAAAATAGAGAACCCCAAGAACATTCCATAAAGAAATACCCAGGAAAAGAAAAAAAAAAACTCCCATCTCTCCAGAAGCGAGAAAGGGAACCGCCTCAGTAGGAACAAGAAAATGTCGCCCTGCTGATGTCGGACAAATCCAACACTATAAAATCTTAGAAACAAAAGAACCGAAATGCCAAGTCAAAGACAAGGAGTAGGTTAAGAAAACGGACTACCAACACCAAGAGCTGGATCAAGACCAAAAAAACTTGTGTAACAACCACAAAGTTATCTGGAAAGGGAAAATTGCTCCCCCCCAAAAAAAAACATAATTTATGCTTACCTGATAAATTCCTTTCTTCTGTTGTGTGATCAGTCCACGGGTCATCATTACTTCTGGGATATTATCTGCTCCCCTACAGGAAGTGCAAGAGGATTCACCCAGCAGAGTTGCTATATAGCTCCTCCCCTCTACGTCACCTCCAGTCATTCGACCAAAGACCAACGAGAAAGGAGAAGCCAAGGGTGTAGTGGTGACTGGATTATAATTTAAAAAATATTTACCTGCCTTAAAAAACAGGGCGGGCCGTGGACTGATCACACAACAGAAGAAAGGAATTTATCAGGTAAGCATAAATTATGTTTTCTTCTGTTATGTGTGATCAGTCCACGGGTCATCATTACTTCTGGGATACCAATACCAAAGCAAAAGTACACGGATGACGGGAGGGATCGGCAGGCTCATTATACAGAAGGAACCACTGCCTGAAGAACCTTTCTCCCAAAAATAGCCTCCGAAGAAGCAAAAGTGTCAAATTTGTAAAATTTGGAAAAAGTATGAAGCGAAGACCAAGTTGCAGCCTTGCAAATCTGTTCAACAGAGGCCTCATTCTTAAAGGCCCAAGTGGAAGCCACAGCTCTAGTAGAATGAGCTGTAATTCTTTCAGGAGGCTGCTGTCCAGCAGTCTCATAGGCTAAACGAATTATGCTACGAAGCCAGAAGGAGAGAGAGGTAGCCGAAGCCTTATGACCTCTCCTCTGACCAGAGTACACGACAAACAGGGAAGACGTTTGTCGAAAATCCTTAGTTGCCTGCAAGTAGAACTTGAGGGCACGAACTACATCCAGATTGTGTAGAAGACGTTCCTTCTTTGAAGAAGGATTTGGACACAAGGATGGAACAACAATCTCTTGATTGATATTCCTGTTAGTGACTACCTTAGGTAAGAACCCAGGTTTAGTACGCAGAACTACCTTGTCTGAGTGAAAGATCAGATAAGGAGAATCACAATGTAAGGCTGATAATTCAGAGACTCTTCGAGCCGAGGAAATAGCCATTAAAAATAGAACTTTCCAAGATAACAATCTTATATCAATGGAATGAAGGGGTTCGAACGGAACACCCTGTAAAACGTTAAGAACTAAGTTTAAACTCCATGGCGGAGCAACAGTTTTAAACACAGGCTTGATCCTAGCTAAAGCCTGACAAAATGCCTGGACGTCTGGATTTTCTGACAGACGCTTGTGTAACAAGATGGACAGAGCTGAGATCTGTCCCTTTAATGAGCTAGCCGATAAACCCTTTTCTAAACCTTCTTGTAGAAAGGACAATATCCTAGGAATCCTAACCTTACTCCAGGAGTAATCTTTGGATTCACACCAGTATAGGTATTTACGCCATATTTTATGGTAAATCTTTCTGGTAACAGGCTTCCTAGCCTGTATCAGGGTATCAATAACCGACTCAGAAAAACCACGTTTTGATAAAATCAAGCGTTCAATTTCCAAGCAGTCAGCTTCAGAGAAGTTAGATTTTGATGTTTGAATGGACCCTGTATCAGAAGGTCCTGTCTTAGAGGTAGAGGTAGAGACCAAGGCGGACAGGATGACATGTCCACTAGATCTGCATACCAAGTCCTGCGTGGCCATGCAGGTGCTATTAGAATCACTGATGCTCTCTCCTGTTTGATTTTGGCAATCAATCGAGGAAGCAGCGGGAAGGGTGGAAACACATAAGCCATCCTGAAGTTCCAAGGTGCTGTCAAAGCATCTATCAGAACCGCTCCCGGATCCCTGGATCTGGATCCGTAGCGAGGAAGTTTGGCGTTCTGGCGAGACGCCATGAGATCTATATCTGGTTTGCCCCAACGTCGAAGTATTTGGGCAAAGACCTCCGGATGAAGTTCCCACTCCCCCGGATGAAACGTCTGGCGACTCAAGAAATCCGCCTCCCAGTTCTCCACTCCCGGGATGTGGATTGCTGACAGGTGGCAAGAGTGAGACTCTGCCCAGCGAAATATCTTTGATACTTCCATCATTGCTAGGGAGCTTCTTGTCCCTCCCTGATGGTTGATGTAAGCTACAGTCGTGATGTTGTCCGACTGAAACCTGATGAACCCCCGAGTTTTTAACTGGGGCCAAGCTAGAAGGGCATTGAGAACTGCTCTCAATTCCAGAATGTTTATTGGCAGGAGACTTTCCTCCTGACTCCATTGTCCCTGAGCCTTCAGAGAATTCCAGACAGCGCCCCAACCTAGTAGGCTGGCGTCTGTTGTTACAATTGTCCAGTCCGGCCTGCTGAATGGCATCCCCCTGGACAGATGTGGCCGAGAAAGCCACCATAGAAGAGAGTTTCTGGTCTCTTGATCCAGATTCAGAGTGGGGGACAAATCTGAGTAATCCCCATTCCACTGACTCAGCATGCACAATTGCAGCGGTCTGAGATGTAGGCGTGCAAAGGGTACTATGTCCATTGCTGCTACCATTAAGCCGATCACCTCCATGCATTGAGCTACTGACGGGAGTTGAATGGAATGAAGGACACGGCATGCATTTAGAAGCTTTGATAATCTGTCTTCTGTCAGATAAATCTTCATTTCTACAGAATCTATAAGAGTCCCCAAGAATGGAACTTTTGTGAGAGGAAAGAGAGAACTCTTCTTTTCGTTCACTTTCCATCCATGCGACCTTAGAAATGCCAGAACTAACTCTGTATGAGACTTGGCAGTTTGAAAGCTTGAAGCTTGTATCAGAATGTCGTCTAGGTACGGAGCTACCGAAATTCCTCGCGGTCTTAGTACCGCCAGAAGGGCACCCAGAACCTTTGTGAAGATTCTTGGAGCCGTAGCCAATCCGAATGGAAGGGCTACAAACTGGTAATGCCTGTTTAAGAAGGCAAACCTTAGATACCGGTAATGATCTTTGTGAATCGGTATGTGAAGGTAAGCATCCTTTAAATCCACTGTGGTCATGTACTGACCCTTTTGGATCATGGGTAAGATTGTCCGAATAGTTTCCATTTTGAACGATGGAACTCTTAGGAATTTGTTTAGGATCTTTAAATCCAAGATTGGCCTGAAAGTTCCCTCTTTTTTGGGAACCACAAACAGGTTTGAGTAAAACCCTTGTCCTTGTTCCGACCGCGGAACCGGATGGATCACTCCCATTAATAATAGATCTTGTACACAGCGTAGAAACGCGTCTTTCTTTATTTGGTTTGTTGACAGCCTTGACAGATGAAATCTCCCTCTTGGGGGAGAAAATTTGAAGTCTAGAAGGTATCCCTGAGATATGATCTCTAGCGCCCAGGGATCCTGGACATCTCTTGCCCAAGCCTGGGCGAAGAGAGAGAGTCTGCCCCCCACTAGATCCGGTCCCGGATCGGGGGCCCTCGGTTCATGCTGTCTTAGGGGCAGCAGCAGGTTTCCTGGCCTGCTTGCCCTTATTCCAGGACTGGTTAGGTTTCCAGCCTTGTCTGTAACGAGCAACAGCTCCTTCCTGTTTTGGTGCAGTGGAAGTTGATGCTGTTCCTGTTTTGAAATTCCGAAAGGGACGAAAAATAGACTGTCGAGCCTTAGCTTTGGCTTTGTCTTGAGGTAGAGCGTGGCCCTTACCCCCTGTAATGTCAGCAATAATTTCTTTCAAACCGGGCCCAAATAAAGTTTGCCCCTTGAAAGGTATATTAAGTAATTTGGACTTAGAAGTTACATCAGCCGACCAGGATTTTAGCCACAGCGCCCTACGTGCCTGAATGGCGAATCCTGAATTCTTAGCCGTAAGTTTGGTTAAATGTACTACGGCCTCCGAAATGAATGAATTAGCTAGTTTAAGGACTCTAAGCCTGTCCGTAATGTCGTCCAGCGTAGCTGAACTAAGGTTCTCTTCCAGAGACTCAATCCAAAAAGCTGCCGCAGCCGTAATCGGCGCGATGCATGCAAGGGGTTGCAATATAAAACCTTGTTGAACAAACATTTTCTTAAGGTAACCCTCTAATTTTTTATCCATAGGATCTGAAAAAGCACAGCTATCCTCCACCGGGATAGTGGTGCGCTTAGCTAAAGTAGAAACTGCTCCCTCCACCTTAGGGACCGTTTGCCATAAGTCCCGTGTGGTGGCGTCTATTGGAAACATCTTTCCAAATATTGGAGGGGGTGAGAACGGCACACCGGGTCTATCCCACTCCTTAGTAACAATTTCAGTTAATCTCTTAGGTATAGGAAAAACGTCAGTACTCGCCGGTACCGCAAAGTATTTATCCAACCTACACATTTTCTCTGGTATTGCAACAGTGTTACAATCGTTAAGAGCCGCTAAGACCTCCCCTAGTAATACACGGGTGTTTTCCAATTTAAATTTAAAATTTGAAATATCTGAATCCAATCTGCTTGGATCAGAACCGTCACCTACAGAATGAAGCTCTCCGTCCTCATGCTCTGCAAGCTGTGACGCAGTATCAGACATGGCCCTAGAATTATCAGCGCACTCTGTTCTCACCCCAGAGTGATCACGCTTGCCTCTTAGTTCTGGTAATTTAGCCAAAACTTCAGTCATAACAGTAGCCATATCTTGTAATGTTATCTGTAATGGCTGCCCAGATGTACTAGGCGCCATAATATCACGCACCTCCCGGGCGGGAGATGCAGGTACTGACACGTGAGGCGAGTTAGTCGGCATAACTCTCCCCTCGCTGTTTGGTGAAATTTGTTCAATTTGTACAGATTGGCTTTTATTTAAAGTAGCATCAATACAGTTAGTACATAAATTTCTATTGGGCTCCACCTTGGCATTGGAACAAATGACACAGGTATCTTCCTCTGAATCAGACATGTTTAACACACTAGCAATAAACATGCAACTCGGTTACAATCTTATTTAACAAAAACGTACTGTGCCTCAAGAAGCACTAAACGATTAAATGACAGTTGAAATAATGAACTGAAAAACAGTTATAGCATCACACTTTAAAAACAACACAACTTTTTAGCAAAGGTTTGTTCCCATTAGTAAAATAACACTAATTAAGTTTTAAACAGAAAAATTACAGAGCAACGTTTTAAATCACAGTCACTATATAAGTCTCACAGCTCTGCTGAGAGAATCTACCTCCCTTCAAAGAAGTTTGAAGACCTCTGAGTTCTGTTAGAGATGAACCGGATCATGCAGAAAATACAAGAGTAACTGACTGGAAATTTTTGATGCGTAGCAAAGAGCGCCAAAAACGGCCCCTCCCTCTCACACACAGCAGTGAGAGAGAAACGAAACTGTCATAATTAAAACAAGCAAACTGCCAAGTGGAAAAATAATGCCCAAATATTTATTCACTCAGTACCTCATTAATGCAAACGATTCTACATTCCAGCAAAAACGTTTAACATGAAAAATACCTATTAAAAGGTTTAATGTACTTTTACAGAGTAATTCCGGTGAAATACCATCCCCAGAATACTAAAGTGTAGAATATACATACATGTTCATTATAACGGTATGGCAGGATCTTTTCATCAATTCCATTCAGAAAATAAAAACTGCTACATACCTCAATGCAGATTCAACTGCCCGCTGTCCCCTGATCTGAAGTTTTTACCTCCCTCAGATGGCCGAGAAACAGCAATATGATCTTAACTACTCCGGTTAAAATCATAAGAAAAACTCTGGTAGATTCTTCTTCAAACTCTGCCAGAGAGGTAATAACACGCTCCGGTGCTATTGTAAAATAACAAACTTTTGATTGAAGTTCTAAAAACTAAGTATAATCACCATAGTCCTCTCACACCTCCTATCTAGTCTTTGGGTGCAAGAGAATGACTGGAGGTGACGTAGAGGGGAGGAGCTATATAGCAACTCTGCTGGGTGAATCCTCTTGCACTTCCTGTAGGGGAGCAGATAATATCCCAGAAGTAATGATGACCCGTGGACTGATCACACAACAGAAGAAAAAGCCATATCCAAAGAGTTATGAACTCTGTTCACACGAGTATTTAAGTGGCTGTCTATGCAGCCCCAAAACAGCCTCTAAAAAGGTAACACCCACAAAGTCTGCAGACTTTGAACCCAAAGAGATCAGGAGCGAGAGAGCGCGAGCGACACACAACACAATTCTCTAAAGATCCAGTCTGGATCAGCCCTCAGAATCCTAAAACTCCCCATCGGTTGACAGCAAGAGACTGCATAAGGATCCCCCAGATCCCCAAACATATAGAAAGAAGGAGAGAAAATATATATATATATATATAAACATTACAAGGACAAAAAAAAAAAAACAGTCCCTAAGAATCTTGTCTCTGCAACTAGATTACCAAAGTCCTACCCCAAAAAGGGTAAGGACAAGTCTGCAATCTTCAATAAGAGGAGATAAACACTGGCAAAAGATCCAAAAATCAAATAATTTATCCATAAGGAGTACCAATAGGGGGGGAAACAGCACCCCATACACTAGGTACTGGAGATTTCTTTAAATCGACATCCAGCGCCAGCAGTTGGATTTGAACCAACAACCTTTGAGTTGCAAAGCCACAAAGCTAACCACTAGACTACACAGGCTGCTTTGTAACCTAGGACAATCCTGATACCCAGGATAGAAGGTCCAAGGAGGTAAACAAAAACTAGTACCCAAACAGGACCAGCATGTGGTCAAGGATACAAAATTTCTGAAAAACCCCACAAAAGAACAGTTAACTAGTACCCAAAAAGGACTAGCCTGCAGACCAGGTTCAAGGGCTTGCAAAAAAATTCTAAACCCTAGCAGGGCAACACTAAACAGACAAGCAACAGACAAATAAGCCAAGAGGCCTAAATATTGTCTTAACATAAGTGACTAATATGTGACTTCCGCCGGAAGCAACAACCATCGCAACCATAAAATCGCAGGGAAAAAAAAAAAAAAAAAATCCTACAAAAAAGGAAAAGTCTACAACAGTCTCGAGCTCCAGGGAACCCCCCCCACATCCTAACTGGATCAAAAGAAAGTAGGTCACACCCGCAGGTGAAAGCCAAACAAGAAAGAAAACCAACAGGACCAGTCTGTCGGACTCCTGATTCCTCAAGAGCTCAGAACTGGGATTAGATACACAAAAGACAAATCAAGAATAGGAAACACATCCCTCCATTTGTCGAGCGCTGTTCATCAGAAGACAGTATCCAGAGGCCAATAAAGGCATAATTCCTCCAAAACCGCCAAGCCTCAGCAGTACGTGCAAAATCCAGGCATTTTAAGGCCTCGACCCTGACGGAAGCACCCTTGTAGCACCAGAGAGAACTGCTCCAGAGTAAATACTCTCCTCACCTGGCACCCCCAGGTGAATAGGACACGGGTAAGCTCTCAGCTGGCCCTCAAACTGTAAACTCGCCAACACCAAGAATATGGACATGCGCAACCGAGCTGCAACCTCTGGATAAAATAAACCTCCTTCCGGAGAAGGGGTAACCGTAGTTGGGACAGCTGCTTGTGCAGGAAAAGTGATTTCTAGGGAACGCGTCTCATGGGACATAGAATCCTCAGGGGCGGAAGGCTCAGATGTCTCTACTCTCTCCCCAGAGGAAGAAAAAAAAAAGCACTATTACTGCATATGGAACATAATTGGTTGGGCGGAATTACCCAGGCCTCAATACAATCTAAACTGGAAACAGAATATGAATCCGAGAAATCCTCAGAAAAATTAGAGTCCTCAATAACTTGACCGTATACAAATAACTGGCACCTCACACACCCAAAAGCTGGGGCACTCACCACCTCCTATGACCCAGACAAGTAGAGAAAGACCCTCTCTCCACCAACCCTCAGTCAAGAATACAGAAATGGGCAATAAACATGACCACGCCCGGTCACAAGGTGCAACCTACAGGTCAAGGAAGCACGCCAGTCCCATCAAGAAACTGCATAGCTCAAAATCCATACACAACAGCAGACAGAATCACATTAATATGATTAAGTCACCCACTGTTCATTAACCCCCCCCCTTAGAAATTAACCCTTAATTCCATAAAGATAGAGGCTAACTGAGACCCTGAATTCCATCATTACATTTATTCCACAGTGAAAGGAAAATTATATGATTTTACCAGAATCTATGCTGTGGAACAGTAACACGGTCCCTCAAGTGTGACAGATAGTAGCGTCGCTTGGACACGAGTGCAGAAAGCAGGCAGCGAAACTGGTCAATGCCTATTGCCTACGGAGCTGTTGATATGAGTCGGATGGTTTTACAGAAAGACTCTCCCTGCATCTCCGGACTCAACTTTCATCCAAGCTCTCACGGAGAGGCTGAAAGGACCACTTAAAACTCCCGTCCCAACACTTCTCAGCCAACCTCCTGTGACGAAAGGCAAAGAATGACTGGGGGATGAGGGATATTGGGGAGGTATTTAAGCTTTTGACTGGGATGTCTTTGCCGCCTCCTCCTGGTGGCCAGGTTCTGTATTTTTCATAATTAATTAATGCAGCTGTGGACTCCCCGTTTTAAGGAGAAAAAAATGCAGGATGTTAGTCATTAAACTGCTAGATCCAACTTAAAAAAAAAAGGGATATGAAACACAAATGTTTTCTTTGTGATTCAGGAAGCGCGTGCAATTTTATGGAACTTTATAATTTACTCTTATTCATCAAATGATTGAAGAAACCACTAGCCTCATTCTATTATGTTCTTTATGCTAAGGCTCATACATCCATGTATGTATGAATAAAAAAAAAATAATCAAAATAAGTGGAAAAACTAAAAGTATGTAAAAATGATATATTTTGTACAATTCTACATAAGACTGCTTTCCGTACAACTACTTTGTTTTTAATATTTGTTGCTATGCTGAGTTTGGAATGGGGTAGGAGCATGTGTAAATTGTGAAAACGGCTTAAAAAGGGATATGAAATCACAAATAGTTTTCTGGCGATTCAGATAGAGCATACAATTTAAAAAAAAAAAAAAGTTTCCAATTTACTTCTATTAATTTTTCCTTGTTCCCATGGCATTCTTTGAGGGATATCTAGGTATAGTGCTGCCATCTAGTTCTCTTGCAAACTTAACTGTTGCAAAAACATAATTTATGCTTACCTGATAAATTTATTTCTCTTGTAGTGTAGTCAGTCCACGGGTCATCCATTACTTATGGGATTATATCTCTTCCCCAACAGGAAGTTGCAAGAGGATCACCCAAGCAGATCTGCTATATAGCTCCTCCCCTCACATGTCATATCCAGTCATTCGACTGAAACAAGACGAGAAAGGAGAAACCATAGGGTGCAGTGGTGACGAGTTAAATAAAAAAAATTTTGAACTGCCTTGAGACAGGGCGGGCCGTGGACTGACTACACTACAAGAGAAATAAATTTATCAGGTAAGCATAAATTATGTTTTCTCTTGTTAAATGTAGTCAGTCCACGGGTCATCCATTACTTATGGGATACTAATACCAAAGCTAAAGTACACGGATGAAGGGAGGGACAAGGCAGGTACTTAAACGGAGGGAACCACTGCCTGAAGTACCTGTCTCCCAAAAACAGCCTCCGAAGAAGCAAAAGTGTCAAATTTGTAAAACTTTGAAAAAGTGTGAAGTGAAGACCAAGTCGCAGCCTTGCAAATCTGTTCAACAGAAGCCTCATTTTTAAAGGCCCAGGTGGAAGCCACAGCTCTAGTAGAATGAGCTGTAATTATTTCAGGAGGCTGCTGTCCAGCAGTCTCATAGGCTAAACGTATTATGCTACGAAGCCAAAAAGAGAGAGGTGGCCGAAGCCTTTTGACCTCTCCTCTGTCCAGAGTAAACGACAAACAGGGAAGAAGTTTGACGAAAATCTTTAGTTGCCTGCAAATAGAATTTCAGGGCACGGACTACGTCCAGATTATGCAAAAGTCGTTCCTTCTTTGAAGAAGGGTTAGGACACGATGGAACAACAATCTCTTGATTGATATTCCTGTTAGAAACTACCTTAGGTAAGAACCCAGGTTTAGTACACAGAACTACCATGTCTGAATGAAAAATCAGATAAGGAGAATCACAATGTAAGGCAGATAACTCAGAGACTCGAGCCGAGGAAATAGCCATCAAAAACAGAACTTTCAAAGATAACAGCTTAATATCAATGGAATGAAGGGGTTCAAATGGAACGCCTTGCAGGACATTAAGAACTAAGTTTAAGCTCCACGGCGGAGCAACAGTCTTAAACACAGGCTTAATCCTAGCCAAAGCTTGACAAAAAGCCTGAACGTCTGGAATTTCTGTCAGACGCTTGTGTAGAAGAATAGACAGAGCAGAAATCTGTCCTTTTAACAAACTAGCGGATAAGCCCTTTTCTAAACACTCTTGTAGAAAAGCCAATATCCTAGGAATCCTAACCTTACTCCATGAGTAACTCTTGGATTCGCACCACTACAAATATTTACGCCATATCTTATAGTAAATTCTTCTGGTAACAGGTTTCCTGGCCTGTATTAGGGTATCAATAACCGACTCCGAGAAGCCACGCTTTGATAGAATCAAGCGTTCAATCTCCATGCAGTCAGCCTCAGAGAAATTAGATTTGGATGGTTGAAAGGACCCTGAATTAGAAGGTCCTGCCTCAGAGGCAGAGACCATGGTGGACAGGACGACATGTCCACAAGGTCTGCATACCAGGTCCTGCGTGGCCACGCAGGCGCTATCAGAATCACTGATGCTCTCTCCTGTTTGATCTTGGCAATCAGTCGAGGCAGCAGCGGAAACGGTGGAAATACATAAGACATCTGGAAAACCCAAGGGGCTGCTAGAGCATCTATCAGCGCCACTCCCGGGTCCCTGGACCTGGATCCGTAATGAGGAAGCTTGGCGTTCTGGCGAGACGCCATGAGATCCAGATCTGGTTCGCCCCAACAAAGAATCAGTTGAGCGAAGACCTCCGGATGAAGTTCCCACTCCCCCGGATGAAAAGTCTGGCGACTTAGAAAATCCGCCTCCCAGTTCTCCACGCCTGGGATGTAGATTGCTGACAGGTGGCAAGAGTGAGACTCTGCCCAGCGAATAATCTTTGAGACTTCCAACATCGCTAGGGAGCTCCTGGTTCCCCCTTGATGATTGATGTAAGCCACAGTCGTGATGTTGTCCGACTGAAATCTGATGAACCTCAGAGTTGCTAACTGAGGCCAAGATAGAAGAGCATTGAATATCGCTCTTAATTCCAGAATATTTATTGGGAGGAGTTTCTCCTCCTGAGTCCATGATCCCTGAGCCTTCAGGGAATTCCAGACTGCGCCCCAACCTAGAAGGCTGGCGTCTGTTACAATAGTCCAATCTGGCCTGCAAAACGTCATACCCTTGAACAGGTGGGGCCGAGCAAGCCACCATAGAAGAGAATCTCTGGTCTCTTGGTCCAGATTTAGTAGAGGGGACAAATCTGAATAATCCCCATTCCACTGACTTAGCATGCACAATTGCAGCGGTCTGAGATGCAGTCGTGCAAATGGTACTATGTCCATTGCCGCTACCATTAAGCCGATTGCTTCCATGCACTGAGCTACTGACGGGTGTGGAATGGAATGAAGGGCACGGCAAGCATTTAGAAGTTTTGATAACCTGGCCTCCGTCAGGTAAATTTTCATCTCTACAGAATCTATGAGTCCCTAGGAAGGGAACCCTTGTGAGTGGTAATAGAGAACTCTTTTCCACGTTCACCTTCCACCCATGCAATCTCAGAAATGCCAGAACTATCTCTGTATGAGACTTGGCAGTTTGAAAACTTGACGCTTGTATCAGGATGTCGTCTAGGTACGGAGCCACCGCTATGCCTCGCGGTCTTAGGACCGCCAGAAGTGAGCCCAGAACCTTTGTAAAGATTCTTGGAGCCGTAGCTAACCCAAAGGGAAGAGCTACAAACTGGTAATGCCTGTCTAGTAAGGCAAATCTTAGGTACCGATAATGATCCTTGTGAATCGGTATGTGAAGGTAGGCATCCTTTAAATCCACTGTGGTCATATACTGACCCTCTTGGATCATGGGTAGGATGGTTCAAATAGTTTCCATTTTGAATGATGGAACTCTTAGGAATTTGTTTAGGATCTTTAAGTCCAAGATTGGTCTGAAGGTTCCCTCTTTCTTGGGAACCACAAACAGATTTGAATAGAATCACTGCCCGTGTTCCGTTCGTAGAACCGGGTGGATTACCCCCATTAGTAAGAGGTCTTGTACACAGCGTAGAAACGCCTGTTTCTTTATTTGGTTTGCTGATGACCTTGAAAGATGAAATCTCCCTTGTGGAGGAGAAGCTTTGAAGTCCAGAAGATATCCCTGAGATATGATCTCCAACGCCCAGGGATCCTGGACATCTCTTGCCCAAGCCTGGGCGAAGAGAGAAAGTCTGCCCCCCACTAGATCCGTTTCCGGATAGGGGGCCCTCTCTTCATGCTGTCTTAGGGGCAGCAGCAGGCTTTCTGGCCTGCTTGCGCTTGTTCCAGGACTGGTTAGTTTTCCAGCCCTGTCTGTAACGAGCAACAGCTCCTTCCTGTTTTGGAGCGGAGGAAGTTGATGCTGCTCCTGCCTTGAGGTTACGAAAGGCACGAAAATTAGACTGTTTGGCCTTTGATTTGGCCCTGTCCTGAGGTAGAGCATGGCCCTTACCTCCCGTAATGTCAGCGATAATTTCCTTCAAGCCGGGCCCGAATAAGGTCTGCCCTTTGAAAGGAATATTAAGCAATTTAGATTTAGAAGTCACGTCAGCTGACCAGGATTTAAGCCATAGCGCTCTGCGCGCTTGGATGGCGAATCCGGAGTTCTTAGCCGTAAGTTTGGTTAAATGTACGACGGCATCAGAAACAAATGCGTTAGCTAGCTTAAGTGCTTTAAGCTTGTTCATAATTTCATCCAATGGAGCTGAGCGAATGGCCTCTTCCAGAGACTCAAACCAGAATGCCGCCGCAACAGTGACAGGCGCAATGCATGCAAGGGGCTGTAAAATAAAACCTTGTTGAACAAACATTTTCTTAAGGTAACCTAATTTTTTATCCATTGGATCTGAAAAAGCACAACTATCCTCCACCGGGATAGTGGAACGCTTAGCTAAAGTAGAAACCGCTCCCTCCACCTTAGGGACCGTCTGCCATAAGTCTCGTGTGGTGGAGTCTATAGGAAACATTTTCCTAAATATGGGAGGAGGGGAAAAAAAAAAAAAAAAAAAAGGCACACCGGGTCTATCCCACTCCTTGCTAATCTCTGTAAGCCTTTTAGGTATAGGAAACACGTCAGTACACACCGGTACCGCATAGTATCTATCCAACCTACATAATTTTTCTGGAATTGTTACAATCATTCAGAGCCGCTAATACCTCCCCTAGCAATATGCGGAGGTTCTCAAGCTTAAATTTAAAATTAGAAATCTCTGAATCCAGTCTCCCTGGATCAGATCAGTCACCCACAGAATGAAGCTCTCCGTCTTCATGTTCTGCAAATTGTGACGCAGTATCGGACATGGCTATCACATCATCAGCGCGCTCTGTTCTTAACCCAGAGCTATCACGCTTGCCTCTTAATTTTGGCAATTTAGATAATACTTCTGTCATAACAGTAGCCATGTCTTGCAAAGTGATTTGTAAGGGCCTCCCTGATGTACTTGGCGCCTCAAAATCACGCACCTCCTGAGCGGGAGGCGAAGGTACTGACACGTGAGGAGAGTTAGTCGGCATAACTTCCCCCTCGTTGTCTGGTGATAATTTCTTTGCATGTAAAGATTGACTTTTATTCAAAGTTACATCAATGCATTTGGTACACAATTTTCTATGGGGCTCCACATTGGCCTTCATACATAGTGAACAAACAGATTCATCTGTGTCAGACATGTTTAAACAGACTAGCAATGAGACTAGCAAGCTTGGAAAATACTTTCAAATAAATTTACAAGCAATATAAAAAACACTACTGTGCCTTTAAGAAGCACAAAAAGCTGTCACAGTTGAAATAACAATGAACCAAATTAGTTATAGCAACCAAATTTTCACAGTAAATGTATTAAGTTAGCAAAGGATTGCACCCACCAGCAAATGGATGATTAACCCCTTAATACCCAAAAACGGATAACAATTTAATAATTAACGTTTTTATCACAGTCAAACACACTGTCACAGGTCTGCTGTTACTGATTACCTCCCTCAAAATGAATTTTGAAGACCCCTGAGCTCTCTAGAGACGTCCTGGATCATGGAGGATGAAGTAGGAAGATTGTGACTGAATTTTTACTGCTCAAAAAAGCGCTAAAATAGGCCCCTCCCACTCATATTACACAGTGGGGAAGCTCAGTTAACCGTTTCTATGCAGAAAACAAAGATAGCCATGTGGTAAAAATCATGCCCCAATAAGTTTTATCACCAAGTACCTTACAAAAAACGATTAACATGCCAGTAAACGTTTTGAACATACATTTTAAAAGTTATGAAGTGTTATTAATAAGCCTGCTACCAGTCGCTTTTACTGCAGTTAAGGCTCACACATTACTTCAGTGTTAACAGTATTTTCTGAGTCAAATTCCATTCCCTAGAAAAATACTTCAGTGTACACACACTCCTCAGCCTAATACCAGTAGCTACCACTGCATTTAAGGCTGTACTTACATTACATTGGCATCAGCAGTAATTTCTCAGTCAATTCCATTGCTTAGAAAAATAATTTACTGCACATACCTCGTTTGCAGGGGGGCCCTGCATGCTATTCCCCTCTTCTGAAGTTACCTCACTCCTCAGAATGTGCGAGAAACAGCCAGTGGATCTTATATACGTCTGCTAAGATCATAGAAAACGCAGGCAGATTCTTCTTCTAATGCTGCCTGAGAACAAACAGCACACTCCGGTGCCATTTAAAATAACAAACTTTTGATTGAAGAAATAAACTAAGTTTAAAAACACCACAGCCCTCTCACAACAACCTGTCTTTAGTTAGCTTGCAAGAGAATGACTGGGTATGACATGTGAGGGGAGGAGCTATATAGCAGATCTGCTTGGGTGATCCTCTTGCAACTTCCTGTTGGGGAAGAGATATAATCCCATAAGTAATGGATGACCCGTGGACTGACTACACTTAAGAGAAACTGCTACTATATTTGCTTTATCTGAATAATTAAAGAAAAAAATAAAATAAATAAAGATAGCAAGAGAACAAAGAATATATCTATATATCTATATCTCAGGAGTAAATCAAAGTTGCTTAAAATTGTACGCTGTAAATCATGAAAGAAAGAAAAATTGGGTTTAGTATTCCCTTTAAGCTAGCCCTGAGAAATCGGACCATAGTGTAATTTTAAAATATGTATACAATATCTAACCTTACAAATAGATACTGTATACATATCTGTATAAATTGCATGATGGTGCATAGTAACAAAAATACATTTTATCTTCTGATTTAAATCATATATAAAATTCCAAATATTCAATGTTTTGGCAAGATCAACTGATGCTAAATGTGGGATAGAGATAGATATTTTTAAACTACATTATAATTCAAAAGGTTATAATCCCAAAATAAGTCTTAATTAGGCTGTATATATTCATGGCCATAATATTTTTTTGTGTGGTTAAATTCAATTAATACATTCACAATGTCATGCTCTACCAGAAGTTTGTGTAAGATTATTATGGCATTTTGTCCCTCTGTCTAGAACAAGGGTGTACAGTAGGTAGATTGGGATCTACCAGCAGATCCCGACTGATGTGATCAAAATGATGTGGTCAAGTTACGCAATCTCAACACTGGTCAGTGAGTAAATTGTGGTAGATAAAGCGGTATCCCTAGCAACCATAGTGTGTGAAGGGGCAGGGCATTAAACAGTGTGATGGTCGGCACAAAAAGCGCTACAGGATTGGATCTTGAGGGACATCGGTTTCAACCAATCAATATAGATTATTTTTTAAACGACAACACAATTGACCTATCAAAAGCATGATTGAGTAAGTACTCTCCCAATGGATATGGCGGTATAGTAGTTAGGAGGGTAAGCGTCAATAGATAGAAAAAGTAAAGGTGGAGGCTGCTGTGCTATGTTAAAGGAACAAGTCTGATTGACGCCTGACAAATAAACGTGTTGACCCGGTAAGAAATGGTCTGCATGGCGCACTATAGAAATTTGTGTAAGCCTCACTGGCTTATATAAGGCTAAGCCCGCGGCACAAAGTAAAGGGGGTCAGTGGCATTAATTTGAATGCAGTGTTCTGTAACATTGCACAAGGGTTTTGTCATCAGGATTAATCTGTTGTATCTTTAGGTTTTTGCACCTCCATGTGTTGCTAAATCATGCAACCTTAAAGGGATACTAAACCCAAATTATTTGTTTCAGGATTCAGATAGAGCATGAAATTAAGCAACTTTTTAATTTACTCCTATTAATTTTTTTCATTCTCTTGCTATCTTTGTTTGAAAAAGGCATCTAAGGTAAGGAGATAGCCAATTTTTGGTTTAGACTCTAGACAGCACTTTATTGGTGGATAGACATGTATCCAACAATCAGCAAGAAAAACCCAGGTTGTGTACCAAAAATGGGCCGGCTTCTAAACTTACATTCTTGCTTTTCAAATAAAGATAGCAAGAGAATGAAGAAAAATAATGTGAAAAGTAGATCCCAACACAAGTGTTGGCACCCCTGGTCTAGAAGATGCACATTCTTGGTTTCCAGTTTTCAAAAACTGAATTTGTCTCTGCAGAAATAACATGCCTCCGTTCTTCACGGCAAAACATTTTATTAAAGAAATATTCAAAGTTGAGAAATAGACCTTAAAAAGGGGGACAAACTTTTTCTTCATGATTCAGAGAGCATAACATTTTCAGATTAGAGACTTATCCCAGGCATTCTTAAAGTCCCCTACAGTGGTAATGACAAACACTGTAGGGGACCTAAAGAAAGCCTGGGATAAGTATAAGGCTATCCTACAAACTAGATAAGTTTATACTTTTAGGAAATATTGGCAGACTTGCTGGTTTCTAGGATTCAAATAGAGCATAACATATACAGATTAGAGATTTAAATTTGGGTAAGCCAATTACAAGCAGCTAGCTCGCAGTGCATTGCTTCTGAGCCTATTTATGTCTTTATGTACACAGAATCAACTCTTAGGGGTCGATTAATCAAAGGCTTCGCCTGCCAGTTCTTACAAGAGAACCTGCAGTCTGTATTTATCAATGAGCAGTCATCAGACCACTGCTTCCCTAAGGGCTAGATTTATCAACGCTGAGGCTCAGCTCGCCTGTTGCGGGGCGAAATTACCCGCAGGTAATTAACATTGCACACGAGCGCAATTTTGCGCTTGCGTGCAATCCCGCCCCCTGCCCGCGCACAGCCAATCACGCGCGGGCAGGAGCTGTCAATCTCCTCGGTCGGACTCGACCGAGGAGATTGAATTTCGCCACAATAGAGGTGGCGTAGATGTTAGGGAAGCAGCGGTTGGGTGACCGCTGCTTGATAAATCACGGCGAGCAAGTTCTTGACAGAACTCTCTGCCGTAGGGGCTTAATAAATCTAGCCCATAGTCTACTCCACCTCTTTGCTTGAGAAATTAAATCTCCCCGGTGTCATCCAACTAGGGAGATTGACAGCTCCTGCCCACGCATGATTGGCTGTGCACAGGCAAACGTTGCACAAGAACGCAAAATAGAAGATTGGATTGTTCGTCCCTTTAATAATAAAAATTTAAATAGCACAATCGGTTCAGCAAATAGCTGTGCATTCCAGCAGGCATTAAGCCAGATTTCCCGTACGGCTATTGGCTAAGAGGTGAAAACCTCAACTCTCAGAAAAACAGCGTTATGCCGCAGGCTGCCTGAGCAGCTCAGTGCGGCAAACACATAAAACAAATAAAGGAGCTTTCAGCATGAAAGTATTTTATAGTTCATTACTGAAAGTCCACTTTTTGTTCCAATGGTCAATCCTAGCGTTTACCATCACTTTAAGGATAACTAAAAAAATTGATTTAACCCTTTGAGTGCTAAGCTGATCTAAGTTTTTTTTTTTGTACAGATCCCCAAGACTTACACCATTGGAAAGGTTAGGCGATTACCTTTGCAACGGTGGGTCTTGGGGGGTCTGTAGCTGCTTGAGTTACAGGCTTCTAAGCAGCATGCCCCTTTCCCTATTCTTGTAATTGTCAATTTTAAATAAAGTTGTGCGTGACGTCACTGTGCAAAACGTGAAGCCCCGGTTATGCCTGTCACTATATACAGGCCCGATCATCAGGGTAGGAACCCCCAGATCTCCCTCAAGGTGTGTGAGTGCTAGCGACGACTCAGATCCGTCGTTAGCACCTGAGTGAGAAACTCTGACGGCTCAGAGCCATCGTTAGCACTGAAAGGGTTAAACAAAAATCTATATATCTATAAAATTCACTTTACCTAGTATATCCCGGACCGGAAGTTGCAGACAGTCACTTCCGGTTCCACAAGTTGCTGGAATGCAAGCTTGCATTCCACACACAGTGTTTGGCGCCAGAATTGCAGGAGGGGTGTGTATATCACTTATGTTTAAGCTTTATATGCTGTGCTAGCTATATATATACACACACACATACACACACACACATACACACACATACATTAGGGCTGAAACAACTAATCAATAAAAATAGATAATGAAAATAGTTTCCATTATCGATTAGTTGGTTATCGATTAGTTGTTATGCTAAGCCTCACACTGTTCAGCGCTGCTGCACCATCTTACTCCTCCCAACTCTCACACGGCATGCAGACTGCTTTGCACAATGGTGCCACCTTACTCCTCCCATGGCGTCCAGGCTGTTTACAGAACTAGATGCGTAGCTCACATGACGTTAGAGGAAGCTGTATTAGGGGTCGGGTGCTTTACAAAGTCACTCATCACATGTTAGAGTAATGTGCATAAGTAGCTTTTATCTCTTCCTTGGCCCACAGCGTTTGGCAGTTGGATCGCAAGCACGCTGTGACTGCAAACTGACCATGAGTTCCCGCTTGCTCTTCTGTTGGTGGTGCTTTGAATCACTAGGTAGGAAATAATTTTGCAATTTTGTCATCTTACTGATAGTAGGCCTGAGGTTGCTGTAGAGTAGATGTAGTTGCGCAGGACTGGGTACTATAGGCACCGTTAAGCAGGACAAAGCAACACCAGACCAGTCAAAACGTTTACTTCAATAACCTAGTCGGTCCTGCCTAATAGTTCCTAGTACCCAGTCCTGCACAGCTACATCAGGAAAAACATCACCACTGCACAAATTTACCTAAAAAAAAAAAAAATTACAACTTTAAAAACATTTATAAACTTTCAGTTTGTTGGCAAACTCCACTGTTCTATTTGAATTTTATTGTATATCCCTTTATTACAATGAGCTATGGCACTGCGCGAGGAACTACAGTAACAAGGTAAAACAAAAGACAAGGTCCCTTAAGTATTTGCTTGTATAATAAAAAGATTGTCCTATTTTCTTTATTTTTTTTGCAAAAATAAAAGAAGCAAGCACTGGGGAGTGTATTGGAGGGCTGTTTTTTAATATAAATTAATTCTGTTGCCTTATGGGAGCCTTTTAAATACACTAAATTAATCTGTATTAAAGGATCTAGGACTTGTTGTGCCTCTAAGTCTGCATTTGCACTTTACTTCAGTCTCTTTTGGGGACAGCAGAATACAAAAGTTACACTACAGGAAGAGTGGACAAAATGAATAAGGTAGAAAACTATTTCCTTCTGATTCAGAGACATGGGATATATAATTGATGGGTTTTTATTTTTTTAAGTATATTTTTTTAATACTTTTTTCAGATCCCCAAGACTTATACCATTATATATAAAGGTCTTAGGGGTCTGTAGCTGCTTAGATGCCTGATACAGGCTTCTAAGCAGCATGCCCTACTTCCCTATACTGTCTATTGTATTTTTAAAATAAAGTTGCGCAGTGAAATCACCACGCAAAACGTGAAGCCCCGGCGATGCCTGTCACTATACAGGCCCAATTGCTGGGGTGGGAGTTGATGGGAGCCCCCAGATGGCCCTCAAGGTGGGTGAGTGCTAGCAACGGCTCTGAGCCGTCAGCACCTGACTGGGAAAAGTTGCAACAGCTCAGAGCCGTTGTTAGCACTCAAAGGGTTACAGGGATACTAAACACATTTTTTCCTTCATGATTCAGATAGAGCATGTAAATTTAAGCAACTTTCTAATTTACTCCTATTATCAATTTTTGTTTGTTCTCTTATCTTTATTTGAAAAAGCAGGAATGAAAGCTTAAGAGCCGGCCCATTTCTGGCTCAGCACACTGCATAATGTTTCCCGATTGGTTGGTACATTTAGCCACCAAACAGCAAGTGCTACCCAGGTTCTGAACCAAAAATGGGCCTGCTCTTAAGCTCATATTCCTGCTTTTTTAAAATAAAGTTACCAAGAGAATGAAGAAAAATTGCCAATAGGAATAAATTAGAAGGTTGCCTGTCCTATCGTCCTAACGGGACGTCAGGTTGGGCCAGATATATTGTGATACGGTTGGGATGATGTGAGATAGTGTGTATTTTTAATTTTGGATAGGTTGTGTTACATAGTGTGGCAGGGTACCCAACCCTTTAGAATTGAAGGCTTGCTAATGCTATTGTTAAATGTTCCACTATAATTGCCTTTTAACCCTTTGAGTGCTAATGACAGCTCTGAGCCGTCACAGAGTTCCTCACTTGGGGAGATCTGGGGGCTCCCATCCGCTCCTACCCCAGCAATCGTGCCTGTAGAGTGACAGGCATCGCCGGGGCTTCCCGATTTGCGTGGTGACGTCACGCGCAATAACGTGACGACGTCACGCGCAATAACGTGACGACGTCACGCGCAACTTTATTTATAACAAAGTATAGGAGCAGGGCGCATGCTGCTTAGAAGCCTGTATCTCAGGCATCTAAGCAGCTACAGACCCCCAAGACCCACCATTGGAAAGGCAATCGCCTAACCTTCCCAAACAGTGTAAGTATTGGGGTCTGAAAAAAAATATTCAAAAAAAATATTCAAAAAAAAAAATCTTAGCACCCAGGAGGAAAAGTGCTTAGCACTCAAAGGGTTAATAGAGTAATTCAAATTATTTAAGACTTTGTGAATAAAACCAAACCAATATTATTTAAAACTTAAGTCTGTAAAGAACAGAATAAATATACATCCATATAAACATATTACTTGCACGTCAAGTATCGTGTATTTTAATGCTCTCAGCCTGTATTGGTCAATGAGAAATATGTACTTTAAGATGCTGTACAGTTTAATGCATTTCTTAGTGAGAAATGTATGTTTTTTTATTAATGTGATTAAAATCGCAAACCGCTGTTTTTGGGTCCAAAATCGAGATTTTCATTTTTCCCATATCGCCCAGCCCTAGTCTGTTCTTTGTTTTAACAGCATTCTCCATATAAGTCCATGGGTGGAAGAGGTTAGCACCGCCGTAGTTCCTTAAAGTGAATAAACTTTCATGAATTAGTGTCTAGTGGGCAGTTTCATTCATGAAAGTTTATACGGCACCGTATTTTTACAAAAACGTACCTTTCTCCTGTACAAAGCCGGATCGCCGATCCCCCGCCCACAGTTCATCCAATGACGAAACCAGCTTCCTCCAATCATGGCTCCCCCCATCCAGAGCGTCCATCTCGTGAGGCCATGCCATGATTGGAAGAAGACTTTTGTCATTGCTGTGTAATTACAGCAGGAGAATCGTGCGGGGGGGGGGGGGGGGATCAGTGATCCGGCTTTGCACAAGAGAAAGGTAAGTATAGGTATAAATATGGTGCAATGTAAACTTTCAGGAATAACAGTGCCCCTGTTTTTAATAGTATTTTTAAAAACTGGCACTAATTCATACAAATTTATATTCTTTTTAAGTACTGAAATTAGCCCACATTGGACTTTTGCTTGTGCGATAACTTTTTTTTTTTTTTTTTAACTTACGTGCCCTAAGCTGACCATGATAAAAATATGAGTGCAGCTAGCGAATGAGTGAAAAATTTAGCGTGCCACTTGTAATCTGACCCAATGTATTCAGCTAGCTCCATGTAGTGTATTGCTGCTCCTTCAACAAAGGAGAACACAAGGATTACCTAAATTTGTTACCAGAATTGTTACCAAATTGTATGCTCTAACTGAAGCAAAAAATAAATAAAAATGGGGGCTTATGCCCCTTTGTCAACTTCTTACATTTACTTAAGGAACCTTTTGCTGTGAAAAAGTGACGTTATTTTTGCGCACACAAATTCACAATTGTGAAAGCTACAAATCCAGGAATATGAGATTATCTTCTACATAGAAAAAAAAAGTCCAAAATAATGTTACAGAAACCTGTGGGAGAGCAATAACAATGACTGAATTAATGGAATTCCCTTCACAAACTCAAGTATTTCATAAAATCCTAATTAAATATTTTTTTTTATTTAAATCAAATATTTTCTTTCCACCCCTCTCCCAAATAACTTGCCTCGAGGCAATCGCAAACCCCATATCAATGAGTATTATGGATCACACCACCATTGACAATAGCTAGGGCCTCCGTAGGCTGTAACACCTGGGAACTATTTTTAAAAAATATGATACTCCATCCGCCAAGCAACAGTAAAGTTATGTTTTTAAAAAGGACACCAGTTTACAGGCACTTTAACAAATAAGCACCCAACAAAGTATTTAAAAGCAAAACGACTTAAAACATGAGATTTTATTTTAAACGCCCTGAGCAAACTAGAGTATCCCTTAAGCTAACTGTAAAGCTATAAACGGAAAGCGTTAACCCATTTTATTCGTGGACCACTCCGTTTACAACTATCCCGTCTGTGTGTCTAGATAGTTGTAAACGCCCCCGCGAACAATAAATGGCTGATTTTTATCAAACGTAACAGTAGCTTCAATAAAGAGCCATTGTAGATATTCGTCTGAATAGGCTGGCCCTCCAGATGTGAATCAGTTGCTGTACGCTCCTAATTTATGAAGAATACGTTGTTTCGTTACCCACATTAAAAAGGTGGCATACATTGAATGAATATGGTTACTCTGTATAAATTAAATTATGCTTATCGGACACCACTTATTACAGTACAACTGTACGCAACGGCCCAAACGCGTTCCGGTTTAAGCTTTCCCGGTTTGAATGTTGAAATAAAGACAATAAACCGCCATTTCTATTCATTCATAAAACAATGGAACTACCGATTGCCTCCTCCCCCACCGAGAAGCAGCAAGGCCGTTTGTAACCAAAATCACTCGATGTATCCCCACTACTATCCACCTAACACTCTTTTATATAATTATTCCAAATCCCATACCTCTCGTCGAACGGGCCTCTCACCGATGTTATGGTGTTCCGCAAAAGCAGCAGCCTTTTTCTTCGAGTCGTACGGCGACCTCCCGCGCAGCAAAGGAAGCTCGTGTCGGACGGAAACCACTTACAACCGATCAGTAAGTAGGCCTTGGTTTTCTGGACCTACTATTAGTTGCTGGCTTTGTCCATCAACTGTAAGTGTTGCAGCGATAGGCTAAATTGAAAGCCATTCAATAAAGTAGGCGGGTTTTTCAGTAAAGGGCTTTTTTATTGGACAATTTTAGTAGGCGTACGGTAGTGGAAGAGGGCGTTTTTTTTATTGTAAAGAAAGGGTTGTGTGAGAAAAAAAGGATGGAGAAGAATAGTGAAGTTAAGACGCAGGCGCAGAAATGTACTATGCTGTGACGACGGTTGTAGGCCACATATTTCATTTTCTTTGTGGAATATTGTTAGCGAATGGTGATAGATGCAAACCCCTTCTCGACTTGGAATTTCAGAAAAAAACGTGCCAAAATACCGGACAATATTCAGCATTTTTGCTTTCACCTTGTTTTAAACAGAACCGTTTATTTACTTATGAAAACTATATGTTTAGACAAAAAACAAGGTATTGACCCATTTTGGTATATTTAATGGCTCTATTTGGCTGCCAAGTACGATTGTATAAAAAAATAACTTTTCGCAAACTGAGTCTCTCACTGAAATTAAATACACACAATTACTGTAATTATAGACTTCCCAACCTGCAAAAACTCATTTCAGGGAGGTGGCTTCACCCGGCACCCGCTACTGCCACCCCCCCCTTCCCAGTTATATATTGGACACCTTGAAACCCTAAATAAGAGACATCATTAAAGTAGCTTCCCATTAAAGTCACATTAAAAAAGTAGCTTTATTGCTCAACCACATACAATAAACCTATTTTCCAGTGATCATACGTTTGTTGAATGCTTAAATATTTTAGAAAATGAAGTTTAATTACGTGCAGTAAATTAGGTAGTATTTGTGTTTTAATTTTATTAAAATCAGTGGGGGCTATTTGGTTACTGATGCATGCTTTAAAGGGACATGAAACCCAAAAGTGTACTTTCATGATTCAGATAGAGAATACAGTTTTTAACAACATTACAATTTCTATTATCTAATTTGCTTAATTTTTTAGATATCCTTTGTTGAAGAAATAGCAAGACACATAGGTGAGCCAATCACACGCAGCACCTATGTGCAGCAACCAATCAGGAGCTACTGAGCCTATTTAGATATGCTTTATTTATTATATAATCAAGAGACTGAACTAAATTAGATAATGGAAGTAAATCGGAAAGTTGTTTAAAATCGCATGCTCTTTCTAAATCCTGAAAGAAAAAAAATGGGTTTAATGTCCCTTAGAACCATAGAATTGTTATTGTTTTAAAAGATGGATAACCCCTTTATTACCCATTCCCCAGTTTTGCATAACCAACACAGTTATATTAATATACTTTTTACCTTGTGATTACCTTGTATCTAGGAACCTTCTTCCAGCCCCCTGATCACATGACTGTGACTGTTTATTATCTATTGTCTTAAATTATTATCTATTGTCTTAAATTTAGCATTGTGTTGTGCTAGATCTTAAATAACCCCCTGTGCCTGAACACAGTGTTATCTATATGGCCCACGTGTACTTTCTGTCTCTTTGTGTTGAAAAGAGATTTAAAAAGCATGCGATAAGAGGCAGCCCTCAAAGGCTTAAAAATTAGCATATGAGCCTACCTATGTTTAGTTTAAACTAAGAATACCAAGAGAAAAAAGCAAATTTGATGATAAAAGTAAATTGGAAAGTTGATTAAAATTAAAAGTCCTATCTGAATAATGAAAGTTTAATTTATACTAGACTGTCCCTTTAAGGGTTCTATAATGTCCCAGCAATTAAAGGCATTACTTAAAGAACCACTTTTCCGGATTTGGGCCACATTGGATCATGGTTCTTGGAGGTTGCATTCCATTTGCTGGCATCAGGGAGTCGCTATTACAATCAGGGAGACTCCCTGAACTTCAGGGATAGTTGGGATGTCTGCAATTATAAGACAAATGGTTGCAAAAGCTTATCTGGGAGCCATGTGTTCAGAAATAGCAGATATGCATGGGTTTACCATTGTTTTTTGGCAATTAGAAGACCACTAATTGCAGCTGTGCGCATCACTTCTGAAACTCCTGGCAATGAAGGGGTTAATCATGTAGCTTTTAAGGTTAATATTTGCTTTAGTATAGGGACTTCCCTCCCACCTGACACCTCCCACTCCCTGATACTTTCCCCCACCCCATTTGTCAACACCAGCTTAGGTACTGGAAACAGTCTACCAGTTTGCAGTTTAGGATTTATTTTTTTACTGTAGATCCCTCCCATCTCTCTGACCCCCCCAAAAACAGCTCTCTAACCCACTCCCACCCACTGCTCTCTGCCATATTTGTTACTATCAGCCAGTCTACCAGTAACAAATTATTCTCCCCCTCTCTAAGATCACCTTTTTCTGTAGTGTAGGATCCCCCTTCCAGCCAATTGTTATCCATAGTCTAGGGCCCTATCCCTCCCTCTCCCCTGCCTAACACTTTAGTCGTACTGTAGGGAACCCCGCCTTCCCTTCCACCTGCACCAACTGAAGATCATTACATAGAGTGACACATACAGTGCAACACGCTGTAACGATCTGGCTTCATATGGTAAAGGAGCATGAGTGGTCCCTTACCATATGAAGGCAGATGCCTTCTGCCCCATCTGCAGTCTCGCTGTCTTAGCTGACAGCGGAGACCGCAGCATGCACCTCTGTGTTGGACGTAGGTACTATGTTAACACAGTATGCTAGCAAAGTCTTTGTGACGTAGTACCTACGTCCAACTGGCGCAATGGGTTAACATTACCCACATATCTAATATTGTGTTGCGTTTTTACCACTATTGTGCTGTTTTTTTAAATAATAATGCAGTGTAAAATTGTGTGTAAAATGTTTCAAATTGTGGTTAATATGTTTGGCATCTTTCTTGTAAAAAGTACTAGTTGTAGCGGTTAGTAAATCAAAATCCTGGACATTTTTTTGATAGATTTGTACTGTGATACAATTATTATTATTATTATTATTTCTGTGATGAGTCATTTATGGCAAATCAACGCCAACTGCAGATATACAAAATTAATACAGCCATAATATGTGGGCAGATTTATCATTCTCTGAATGAGCAATGTTTGCATGCAGGGAACTTGTCCACCTCGTATCACATGGAGCAGGCAGCATTTGCCTGTATTTATCACTGTGCAAGTGCATAGCTTGTCAATCACCTATCCAGATTAGTCAGGGCTGATTTTAATTCATGTCCTATGAGGTGGTGGTGATGTTAGAAAGCAGAAGTCTAGTATAACATTCTTTCAAAACTGCTGCTATAAAGTGCTGAAGACATCTCCCTGCTTTTTAACAAAGGATTCCTTGAGACAAAGAAAATGTGCTAATAGAAGTACATTGGAAAGTTGTTTAAGTTGTCTATCTCACTGGTTTTCAAAACTGTCCTCGGGCCTCCCTAACAGGCCACATTTTAAAGATATCTGAACTAGAGCATAGGTTGAAATAATCAGTTGAATAGTAAACATGGTTATTTTACCTGCTCTCAACCAGAGTAATCCTGAAAATCCAGAATTAAGGATATTTGGTGGGTCCATAATCCTTATTATCGTGCTTTCACATGTGAATCCAAACAATACAAATCTTTTGCATGTATAGACTTTTTCTTAAAGGGACAGTCTATACCAGAATTTTCATTGTTTAAAAAGATAGCTAATCCCTTTATTACCCATTCCCTAGTTTTGCACAACCAACACAGTTATATAAATACACTTTTTACCTCTGTGATTACCTTGTATCTAAGCCTCTGCAAACTGCCCCCTTATTTCAGTTCTTTTGACAGACATCCATTTTAGCCATTCAGAGCTGGCTCACCTGAACTCCACGAGCGTGAGCACAGTGTTATCTATATCAGTGATTTTTAACCTTTTTTTTTGCCGTGGCACACTTTTTACATTAAAAAAATCCTGTGGCACACCACCATCCCAAAATTTAAAAAAAAATCACACATTGTAGCCTAATACAGCATATATATATATACACATACACACAAACACACACATACTGTATGTATTGTGCTGTTATGCCATGCCTCCTACAAACTACCCCTGCACTGGGAGTAAAAAACAAGCAAAGTTTAAAAAATATGTCACACTGTTGTCAGTCTGCCGTGGCACAACTGAGGATCTCTCATGGCACACTGGTTGAAAAACACTGATCTATATGACACACATGAACTAACACCCTCTAGTGGTGAAAAACTGTCAAAATGCCTTGAGAGAAGAGGCGGCCTTCAAGGGCTTATAAATTAGAATATCAACCTCCTAGGTTTAGCTTTCAACTAAGAATACCAAGAGGATTTGAGCAGTTTCACAGTCCCATGGAAAAGAATGTAAGGCAGGGAGAGATAATTGAATTAAAAAAAAACGATTTATTATACTTGCATTAAGAACACAAACGGCAGAGAACACAGCTGTGTTCTCTGCCGTTTGTGTTCTTAATGCAAGTATAATAAATCTTTTTTTTTTAATTCAATTATCTCTCCCTGCCTTACATTCTTTTCCATGGGACTGTGAAACTGCTCAAATCGTTTTGCCTTATCGCTATTAGGGGTGTCTGGAGAGCCCTACCAGTTCTGTGTGAGAGACAGCCTACAGCAGTGTATTCCACCTGCTGTGAACACGGGAGGCTAATACCGCAAGTGCACTTTAGTTGTACATACTAGTGCAACCAGGTGAGTCCAACGTTGGAATATTATACATCACCTGACATATGGATCTGTACAAGTTTGGATCGTCATCTGAAGTGGTAAGCCCTCGCTTCTGTTACATTGGATGTCTTGGATTACAATGCTATTATAATTTAATTTTGAGATACCCGCTACTTGTGGGGCCCTTGTTAAGGGTAGTTTTCACAAAAAGAAACATTTTTATAATATATTCATACAGTAAAAAGTCTCTAAACTGTGTGTAAGAATACCAAGAGAACAAAGCAAAATTGGTGATAAAAGTAAATTGGAAAATTGTTTGAAATTACATTCTCTATCTGAATCATGAAAGTTTATTTTGGACTAGACTGTCCCTTTAATCGCAGATAAAGTTTTTGGACTCAATCCTTTTTTTTTTTTATAAACTTTTTATTGTTTTCATAATCATGTCTGCAGAAGTCTTAACATACAATTTCTCAAAGCATGAGCCAACAAAACATAAGAATACAAGTTAGTCAACAATTTACATAATATATTACTCCTCTGTACAATACTTAGGTATACCAGCAAAATAACAGTTGGCAATACATTTCCATGATCATAATCATATCTGCATCCGACTTGACATAGCATTTCTCCCCACATAAGCGGATAAAAGTAAATTTGCAGAATTATCAAACAATCACAACATTTGACCCATGTTAGATCTTATGTACAATACCTAGGTATATCAGCATGATAGCAGTTGGTAGTCATTTAAATAATACAGATTTAAACAATAGATTGCATAATAATAATAATAGTAATATATGTCATATTAATTCTTATATATAACGTCCAAAATGTACCCACATGTTGGTTTTAGTAAAGCGCTAAGAACAGTATAGAAACAAAAGAGAGTGAGAAAACCTTTGATCTAATCATAATCAATTATATTCTCAGCTAAACGGGAAGTATTTCTCATAATTTGAATATAAGATATAAAAACAAGAAAGGAAGCAGACAAAAGAACGAAACAAGTATACCCCTCAATCCTCAGCTCCTATACACCCTTCCCACATATCTCCATAAGAGAAAGACTTCGTCTGTGCTTTACTTCTTATTACAGTTTTGATATACAATTTCTTACACATTAACCTATACGTAATCAAAGTCTGGCTTTGTTTCCCTCAACTTGTAATATCTCCAACATGGTACCTCCACACGTCCTGACAGCCTAAATCTGGCTTTAAATCTTTGATTATGTCCTCAACATATTCATATTAACCCTAACCCCAGTTTCCCTCTATACTCCCCTCCATACCTCCTTTGTCTATTAGAACAGTAAGAAAGAAAAAAAAAAAAGGGGGGGGGGGGAGGGAATATTCCCAATTCTCCTCACCCGACCACCAGGAGCTGGGCAATCTGCCTGTTAGTAATGCCATACTAAAATAATCAGATTTCCTCAATGGGGCTATTATCTGCTTTTGTAATGTTTCCGGGAAGGATCCTATCACCTTTAACCATTTCTGAAAAAAGTTACATATATTTTTTTCTTTAGGGAACGTGATCTCAAATTGCTCCAGATGCATCTGTAAAATAATTTTATTGTTGAATTCCCTCATAGAGGGACCATTTTTGGCTTTCCAGGACCTTAGCAACAGATTACGTCCTATTAAGATTGCTGTATTTATTAGGTCTATATTCTCACCGGCTTGACCCTGGTGTCCAGTCTGGTTTTACTCTCCAGAAATTTGTTTAACCAAAAGTTTATTCTGTTCCAATATTTTTGGATTTTCGGACACAACCATATGCAATGCATCAGATTTGCCTTCGGAAATCTACATTTACAACAACAGTATTCCTCTCGCTTTGACCATCTGGACAGATCTGCCGGTGTGATATATATTTTATATAGTATTTTCATATGGGATTCCCTCCACCCGATGTTCCCTGATAATTTGTGCATCGTCCGAATGCTCTGATATATATCTTCAGAGGAGATCTCTCTCCGCCATTTTATTTTAATCTCTTCTAAGTTTGCTTTACCCGCACTTAACAGGCTTTATTCCAGCCTGATGTAACTTAATACTAGTGTCTATCACCCCCAGGGACCAATTATTACCTTGCTTTCCTGTCAATTGGCAATAGTAGTTCCTAATTTGAAGATATGTGAAGAACTCTTTATGAGAGAGAGAGAATTATTGCGCTAGCATCTCAAATGTCTTGATTCCCCTTAATTCTTTGTCCTCTAATTGATGAAAAAATATTAAGCCTCTTTGTTCCCATCTCTTAAAAACCAAATAGGCTAGACCTGGCAGGAAATCTGGATTGCCCAGAATGGGCAGAAAATGTGAAATCTGATTGTTTGTCCCCTCTTCTTGCAGATATGTAATCCATGCCACTATCACATTAAAGATTTTTTTTCCCCTTAATTATTTTGGGAATATTTTTTACATTCAGATGTAGGAGCCCTTTCAAAGAAAGGGGGTGTTTTACATTCTGTTCCATCCTTGAATAAGAGAACATCTCTGTCTCTGTGAGCCAGTCACAGGCAATCTTCACCAAGAGCGATTATATAACTTAATATCCGGGAACCCCAATCCCCCCCATTCTTTTTTAAGCCTCAATTTATTAAGAGCTATTCAGGCTTTCCCCCCCGATTGTCTACAATCGGAAAAGAACTTCTTTATATCCCTTTCCTTAATAAATATTGGGAGATTCTGACACAGAAAAATAATTTTGGGTAAGATAATCGTCTTTATTAAATGTACTTTCGCTGATAAGGTCAGTGGAATAATCTTCAATTTCTGTAAATCTTTTAATGCCGATGCCCAAACTTTCTCATAATTTAAATCATACCAGTCTGCCGGATTTTTACTTAACGTGATTCTAAGATATTTGATCAGCTCTTTAGCCTCTTTAAAAGGTTTCTTGCTTATACTCCTTGAAGTTTTATGTAGCCATAAAATTTCGGATTTTGAAACATTAATCTTGTATCCTGAAAAGGAACTAACTTCCCTTATAATTTCTAATAAGATAGGGATATTTTTTCTTGAATCCCCAATGAATACCATCAAGTCATCTGCATATAACAACAATACTACCTTTCTCCCTCCTAACAATAGACCTTCCAATTCCTTTCTTAATAGGGTCGCTAATGGCTCTATGGCTATATTTAACAGCAGGGGTGACAGTGGACATCCTTGTTTCGTACCTTTCGTAATTTTAATGGATGCAGACCTTTGGCCATTGATTGAAATAACCGAGGTTGTATTACTATAAATGGTCTTAATGAAATCTGCAAAGTGTCCTGTGAGCCCGAAGTTGTCAATTGATGTAAATAAATGGTCCCATGCAATTGAATCGAACACCTTCTCGGCGTCGATGGTGATTAGAGCCGCCTCTCTTCTGTCACTATTTATCTCATTATACTTATTGATCCAATAGTGTTCAATTAAAGAAAAAACTCTATGCATGTTTTTTGAAGAATATCTACCTATCATGAATCCCGATTGGTCTGTATGTATTAAAGGGTCCAATACCATTTTCAATCTATTAGCAACTATTGAAGTCAACAACTTATAATCATTGTTTAATAATGAGATCGGTCTATAAGAGTCAACTGCTTCTGGATTTTTATCTTTCTTCAATATCAGAGTAATAATAGATGTGGAGAAGTATAAGGATTGCATGTTGCTTTGTAGGTAATATTGATTAAAAAGAAGTTGTAATGTTGGCGAGATCGAATCTTGTAATATTTTATAAAACTCTATAGGAAGTTGGTCTGGGCCTGGAGCTTTGTTCAAAGCTGCCTTTTGAATTCCTTTGATAATATCTTCTTGCGTTATAGGCGCATTTAATATATTTAAGTCCTCTTGTGAGATTATAGCTAGTCTGATTTTCTCCCAAAATGCCTTCTTATTTGCTAGGTTGATCTCGCCCTGTGTATATAATCCCTGATAGAATGTCTGAAAGGCCCTACTAATCTCTTTAGGAGTCACAAATTTCCCTTCATTGTTCTTGATGACCTCTATATAATTTTTCTTTTTGTGGGCCTTTGCCAGATGTACAAGCCATTTAATGTTTTTACCCGAAAAGCTCGAAAATGCCGCTTTCTGCTTCAGTTCATTTTGTTGTTCCTGTTGATGTAAAAAGCTATCTCTAGTCTTCTTGGCATCTTGATATTTAGTCCAGGATCTAGGATCCGGGTGGTCTATGTACTTTCTATAGGTATTCCTGACCGCGTTGTTCAACCCTACCTCCCTAGCTTTCAACACTTTTTTCCTTTTGGATAACATGGCTTTGATTTCTCCGCAAAAGAAAGCTTTCGCTATCTCCCAGAATATTTCCACTTTGTGCAAATATGTTTTATTATTATTATAGAACTCGTCCCATAATCTCCTAAGCTCATGCTGAAACTGTAAATCATGTATTAAATATCTGGGGAAGAAAAAAACATACGCCTAGATTTAGAGTTCTGCGTTAGCCGTCAAAAGCAGCGTTAAGGGGTCCTAACGCTGCTTTTGGCTGCCCGCTGGTATTTAGAGTCAGGCAGGAAAGGGTCTAACACTCACTTTCAAGCCGCGACTTTTCCATACCGCAGATCCCCTTACGCCAATTGCATATCCTATCTTTTCAATGGGATCTTCCTAACGCCGGTATTTAGAGTCTTGGCTGAAGTGAGCGGTAGACCCTCTACTGACAAGATTCCTACCTCCAAAAAAAGTCAGTAGTTAAGAGCTTTATAGGCTAACGCGGTTTTATAAAGCTCTTAACTACAGTGCTCTAAAGTACACTAATACCCATAAACTACCTATGTACCCCTAAACCGAGGTCCCCCCACATCGCCGCCACTATAAATATTTTTAACCCCTAATCTGCCGACCGCACATCGCCGCCACCTACATTATCCCTATAAACCCCTAATTATTATTATTATTATCATTTATTTGTATAGCCCTGCCAAATTCCATAGCGCTGGGTACAATGATAGGGGTATACAATGACAAAGATTTGTGATACAATACAAAACATAACAAGACTAAACAAATCTAGCACAGGAGGAAGAGGGCCCTGCTCCGGAGAGCTCACAGTCTATAGGTTTAGGGTGCAGAGACATAAGGTTGGGGTAGCTTGTTACATCGGTTTTATTTGCAGCAGTGAGTCAGGCAGTTCATGTACATGTGTTAGCTTGGTTCGGATGCAGGATGGAGGAGAGATGGTAAGCCTCTCTGAATAGGTGGGTTTTCAAGGATCGTCTGAAGCTATACAAGGTTGGAGGGAGAGTTCCAGAGGACAGGAGCAGCATGTGCGAAGTCTTGGAGGCGGGAGCGGGATGTAGAGATAACAGGAGTGTAGAGACGTAGGTCAGAGGTTGATCGAAGAGGACGGGATGGGGAGTATTTCACGATGAGAGAGGAAATATAGTGGGGAGTTAGACTGTTGAGTGCTTTGTAGGTTAGGGCTAATACTTTAAATTGTATTCTGGAGTGTATGGGGAGCCAGTGTAGAGACTGGCAGAGCGGAGCAGCTGATGTAGATCGTCGACTTAGGTGGATGAGTCTAGCAGAAGCATTCATAATAGATTGCTGCCCCTAACATCGCCGACCCCTATATTTATTAACCCCTAATCTGCCCCCCCAACGTCGCCGCTACCTTACCTACACTTATTAACCCCTAATCTGCCGACCGGACCTCGCCGCCACTATAATAAATGTATTAACCCCTAAACCGCCGCACTCCCGCCTCGCAAACACTAGAATAAATAGTATTAACCCCTAATCTGCCCTCCCTAACATCGCCGCCACCTAACTTCAAGTATTAACCCCTATTCTGCCGACCGGACCTCGCCGCTAATATAATAAATGTATTAACCCCTAAAGCTAAGTCTAACCCTAACACCCCCCTAAGTTAAATATAATTTTAATCTAACGAAATAAATTAAATCTTATTAACTAAAGTATTCCTATTTAAAACTAAATACTTACCTGTAAAATAAACCCTAATATAGCTACTATATAACAAATAATTATATTGTAGCTATTTTAGGATTTATATTTATTTTACAGGCAACTTTGTATTTATTTTAACTAGGTACTATAGCTATTAAATAGTTAATAATTATTTAATAGCTACCTAGTTAAAATAATTACAAAATTACCTGTAAAATAAATCCTAACCTAAGTTACAATTAAACCTAACACTACACTATCAATAAATTAATTAAATAAATTACCTACAATTAAATAAACACTAAATTACAAAAAATAAAAAAAGATTACAAGAATATTAGGCTAATTACACCTACTCTAAGCCCCCTAATAAAATAAAAAAGCCCCCCAAAATAATAAAGGTCCCTACCCTATTCTAAATTAAAAAGTAACCAGCTCTTTTACCAGCCCTTAAAAGGGCTTTTTGCGGGGCATGCCCCAAAGTAATCCGCTCTTTTGCCTGTAAAAAAAAATACAACCCCCCCAACATTAAAATCCACTACCCCCCTGAAGATCTCCCTACCTTGAGGTGTCTTCACCCAGCCGGGCCGAAGTCTTCATCCGATGGGGCAGAAGAGGACATCCAGACCGGCAGAAGTCGTCATCCTATCTGGGCAGAAGAGGACATCCGGACTGACAGACATCTTCATCCAAGCGGCATCTTCTATCTTCATCCATCCGGAGTGGAGCCATCTTCTTCCAGCCGACGCGGATCCATCCTCTTCAACCGACACCTACTCTACGAATGAAGATTCCTTTAAATTACGTCATCCAAGATGGTGTCCACTCGAATTCCGATTGTTTGATAGGATTCTATTGGTTGATCGGAACAGCCAATAGAATGCAAGCTCAATCTGATTGGATCAGCCAATCGGATTGAACTTGAATCTGATTGGCTGATTTAATCAGCCAATCAGATTTTTCCTACCTTAATTCCGATTAGCTGATAGAATCCTATCAGCCAATCGGAATTTGAGGGACGCCATCTTGGATGACGTCATTTAAAGGAACCTTCATTCAGCGAGTAGGCGTCGGTTGAAGAGGATGGATCCGTGAAGATAGAAGATGCCGCTTGGATGAAGATGTCTGCCGGTCCGGATGTCCTCTTCTGCCTGGATAGGATGAAGACTTCTGCCGGTCTGGATGTTCTCTTCTGCTCCATCGGATGAAGACTTCGGCCCGGCTGGGTGAAGACGATTCAAGGTAGGGAGATCTTCAGGGGGGTAGTGTTAGGTTTATTTAAGGGGGTTTGTGTTAGAGTAGGGGTATGTGGGTGGTGGGTTTTAATGTTGGGGGGGTTGTATTTTTTTTTTTACAGGCAAAAGAGCTGATTACTTTGGGGCATGCCCCGCAAAAAGCCCTTTCAAGGGCTGGTAAAAGAGCTGGTTACTTTTTAATTTAGAATAGGGTAGGGACCTTTATTATTTTGGGGGGCTTTTTTATTTTATTAGGGGGCTTAGAGTAGGTGTAATTAGCCTAATATTCTTGTAATCTTTTTTTATTTTTTGTAATTTAGTGTTTTTTGTTTTTTTTTGTAATTTAGTTTAGTTTATTTAATTGTATGTAATTGTAGGTAATTTATTTAATTAATTTATTGATAGTGTAGTGTTAGGTTAGGATTTATTTTACAGGTAATTTTGTAATTATTTTAACTAGGTAGCTATTAAATAGTTATTAACTATTTAATAGCTATTGTACCTAGTTAAAATAAATACAAAGTTGCCTGTAAAATAAATATAAATCCTAAAATAGCTACAATATAATTATTCGTTATATTGTAGCTATATTAGGGTTTATTTTACAGGTAAGTATTTAGTTTTAAATAGGAATACTTTAGTTAATAAGATTTAATTTATTTCATTAGATTCAAATTATATTTAACTTAGGGGGGTGTTAGGATTAGACTTAGCTTTAGGGGTTAATACATTTATTATAGTAGCGGCGAGGTCTGGTCGGCAGATTAGGGGTTAATAAGTGTAGGTAAGGTAGCGGTGACGTTGGGGGGGCAGATTAGGGATTAATAAATATAATGTAGGTGTCGACGATGTTAGGGGCAGCAGATTAGGGGTACATAGGTATAATGTAGGTTGAGGCGGTGTCCGGAGCGGCAGATTAGGGGTTAATAATATAATGCAGGTGTCAGCGATAGCGGGTTCGGCAGATTAGGGGTTAATAAGTGTAAGGTTAGGGGTGTTTAGACTCGGGTTCATGTTAGGTGCAGATTTAGAAACTGTTTCCCCATAGGAAACATTGGGGCTGCGTTGGGAGCTTAACGCTGCTTTTTTGCAGGTGTTAGGTTTTTTTGCAGGCCAAACTTCCCCATTGTTTCCTATGGGAGAATCGTGCACAAGCACATTTTGCCAGCTTACCGCTACCGTAAGCAACGCTGGTATTGAGGGTTGAAGTGGCGGTAAATTCGGCTCAACGCACCCTTTTTTGAGCCTAACGCAGCCCCTCAGACAACTCTCAATACCAGCGTTGTTTGGAAGCAGCGGTAGGAAAAAAAGCTGCGTTAGCTACGCAGGTCTTTACTGACAAAACTCTAAATCTAGCCGATTGTTCCCCTGTCCCCCCCTTATCCTGCCTTTTAATATTCAGCGTAATACATGCATGATCTGACAGGTATATATCCGCAATATCTACTTCCACGTCCATCCCGAGCATGTTTTCTCCCAACAGGAAGAAATCTATTCGAGAGAGTCTTATGTGTCTTGTATTCGCATGTAAATGCCTTACCATCTGGGTTATATGTGCGCCATATATCTCTGAGTTTAAGATTTTTACAGAATTTGCTACGAAATTTAGCTTCTTTATTATATCGTCTGGAGGTTGCTATCTTCAATCTATCTAATTTAGGGTGCATAGTCATATTAAAAAACCCCACCACGATTAAATTTGTATCCACATATTGTAAAAGCTTAAAATATATTTTATCCCAGAATTCTATCTCTGATTGGGGGCATAGATATTACACAGAATATATCTAATCTTATCAATTTCGAATTGTATTATTATATACCGATCTTCTTTCTCTAGATCTTGAGATATAATCTGTAGATTTAGATCTTTTCTAAAGAGTCATGCCACCCCTCTCTTTCTTTTTTCACATGAAGTGGCAACCACTTCCCCAATCCATTTTACTTTAAATTTGTTCATCTCATGTAAGCTTAGATGTGTCTCCTGAATAACCGCAATATCTGTATGCAGTCTTTGTAGATGGCTAATTACCCTTTTGACCTGGGATGTTATACCCCCCACGTTCCAAGACACTATTTTTAGATTTTTAACCATCCTTCATAATTAAAATAAATATTATTTCTCCATGGGCAGTACCCGCAGCTGGCCAGAGGTCGAGTTGGGGGGGAGGAGAGGGTAATAACAAAAAACAAAAAAAAACCCACAAACCCCATATCCTCCTTACATAAACATACGGTGTCTGATCTTTTAATCTACTAGAAGTAAAGATATCTTGCACCTCAAATTTCCCTCTAGTCCTATCCTCCATCTTAAAATTTAGTAACCTTCTGAATCACTACTCTTACTAATTAACTTCCTTAACCTTTTCTAAAAAATATTTTGCTTCCTGGTATGTGTGTAATAAAACAATTTCTGAGTTGTACATAGCTCTCAATTTAGCTGGATACACCATTGTTGTTTGAATGCCCAAATTAATTAGTTGTGAGCAAATTGGGGACATTTGGCGTCTTTTATTAGAGGTGTCCATAGAAAAATCCTGAAATATTAATATGCTATTACCCCCTATTTTAAAGGGATTTTTTTTTGTATACTGTCTAAGCACATTGGTTTTATCTTGGAAATCTAAGTATTTAATAAGCACTGTGTTTTCCTCTCTTTGTCTCTTCCTTCTTCTCTCAAGGCCCCTATTCTGTGAGCTCTTTCTACTGCTATCCTGTTATTTAACTTTTGGACCCCTAGCTCTGTTGGTAGTGTTACTGAGGCGAAGAGAAGAAGATCTTGATATTCTGGAGTTTCTGGTAGTCCTATAACCCTAAGGTTATTCCTGCGAGACCTATCCTCTAATTCCTCTATTTTATTTTATAAAGATTGGATATTAACTTCCTGGCTTTCAATAATTCGCTCATGTGCATTTGTGTGGTCTTCCAATTCTGATATTCTATTTTCTGCTTCTTCCATTCTGGTTAAGAATTTTCTAACCCCAGCTGTCATCTCCACTAACTCTTTCCTTAAACTATCAAATTGTAGGGTCATTGTCTCCATGATTTGTTTTACCAAGTTTTGTGAGTCTATCAACATCTGTGTGGTACTCCCTTCCATTGTACCATCTAGTGAGTTATCTGTTGTGTTTTTAGATTTTTTATCTCTCTGTTTGGGGGCCATCCCTGGTGATTTATTCTTAATATTGTGTATGTATTCATCCATTCGTGTATATGTGCAGACTTTATAGTCACTGGTTTAGGGGCAGGATTTGGTTTCTTATAAGGCTTGGATTTATTACAATTCAGAGATGGTCTCCAATTAGAGCCAGAGGCCTTTGGGGAAGGAGTGGTTTTCTGTTCTATATTCTGACGAAAAAAGGAACAAAAACGATTGAGAGCTTTAAATTTACCCTTAGATTTCTTGTCTTGGGGCACAAAAACTCCCTTTCTCCCAGTAACAATGGAGATAATAGAATCCAATTGTGAACCAAAAAGATTTTTACCTTGAAAAGAGAGATAATAATAATAATTTAGTTTTAGACACCATGTCAGCAGTCCAAGATTTAAGCCCTAAAGCTCTTCTAGTTAGAATGGCTAAAGACATGGATTTGACATTAATCTTCATAACATCAAATATAGCATCACAAATAAAATGATTTGCATGTTGAAGTAAAACAATAATGTTAGATAATTCAGAATCTGAAGACAACTGCTGTGCTAAACTGTCCAACCAAAAAGTAGAAGCAGTCGGAACATCAGCCAAAGATATAACAGGTCTAAGAATATAGCCAGTATGTAAATATGCCCTTCTTAGATAAGATTCAAGCTTCCTATCTAAAGGATCCTTAAAAGAAGTACTGCCTTCTATAGGAATAGTAGTACGTTTGGCAAGAGTGGAAATTGCCCCATCAACTTTAGGAACTGTTTCCCAAAGTTCTAAATTGGTTACGGGTAAAGGATACAATTTCTTAAACCTAGAAGGTTTAAAATAGGTACCAGACTTAGACCATTCTTTAGCAATCACATTAGAGACAGCGCCTGGAATAGGAAATACTTCAGGAGTAATAACAGTAGTCTTAAATACAGAATTTAGACAGTTACTAGCTTTATCATCAGGAGGTTTAGACTCCTGAATACCCAAAGTAAACAAAACATCCTTTAAGAGAGAACAAATATATTTATTTTAAATAAAAAAGATTTGTCTATATCTGTGTCTGATGTGGTGTCCTTTGAATCAGAGGAAACCCCATCAGTAGAGGATAAATCGGTATGCTGAATGTCAGAACTTAATTCACTAGGTCTAGGAAAATGTTGCAAAACCCTTTTACATTTATTTGAATGTACATTAGACTGAGATGGAATAACAGTGAGTGCATTTGTACTCATAGATATATATCAGCATTTAACAAATTGTCAAAACAAGAGCCACATAATTGAGCAGTCACTTAACTTTGGTAGATACGTGTTCAGGCAGCTCAAATCCTATGGTAACATCAGAGGCAGGTTCAGTTTGAGACATAATTGCAAAAAACAAAACAAAATTAAAAATAAATAAATTAATTCTGCAAATTTGTATCTATTCTCCTATATATGATATATATAACAGGTTTGAGAGAATGGGAAACAGATCGAATTTATAAAAAAAGAAAATTGATTCATAAAATAATGCTGCATGAAAGCTCTCTAAGCATTTTCTGAGAGCACTGAATGAGTTGGGGCGGAGCTTATAACAGCAAATTTAGCAGATTTGTTTGGCGGGAAATTTTGTCGCAAAAAAACCCGGCACAAAATTATGACGTCATAAATAGCATCATCACATGCGCGTTTGCTCTTGTTGCAAGGCCAAACAAAAAAAAAAAAATGGTAAGAATTTAGTTTGTATATACAAAAATCTAAATGTACCTAAATAAAGCCTAATAGATACTTCTATTATACTGCATAAAAATGTGATTATCAACATTCCATGAGACTAACATACGCCTAGATTATGAGTTTTGCGTTAGAAGGGGTGCGTTAGCTACGCGTCTTTTTTTTTTAACGCGCACTGTTTTTAACGCTGGTATTACGAGTTTCAAAAAAAGCTCCTAACGCGACTCCTAACGCGTTTATTGTATACGCGTAATCACGCCCGCGTTAGACAATCTCCCATAGAGATCAATGAGAAATCAGAAAAGATTGCATTTTTCACCTAACACTCGATCTCGCGAGAAATACGCACTGCTCTGTCATATGACCTATACCACATAATGCACAACAAAAACATACTGCAAATGTAATAACAACAATCACAAAACATAGCACACACGCATTACACATTCACAAGCGGGAAAAATCAAACATTACACTAAACGAGGAATACACATATACCTTACGATCCGGAAACACGGAACAAAACAACACGAGAAAAAAAAATGCACACTCATACACAAGCAAAACACTCACATTCAACATTACGGAATATTAGTACAAACAAACAACACTTCACAAATACGGCACCATCACAAATCAACATTTACATTTACACATAATACTTTTGGACAATGTTATGGAAAACGATCACTATGACATCATCGCATTCTACACATTCCACAAATACTAACTCAATATGAGCATGCGCAAATTCACACAACTAATACACATTGCACACATACTAATTACTAACAAAGCACACATGAACACAATTTGCAAGGCAAACCGGTACATCATTAAACATTTACATAGGGTATATAAGCACGCCACAAGCATGGCTTCTTTGACTGTGTTGCTGGTGAGTTATGGAGATTAGAGATTTAGTGAGTTATTGTGAGAGTTAGTGTTAGTGTGAGAGAGTGAGTTAGTGTTATTGTGAGTGAGTTAGTGTTATTGTGCGAGTGAGTTAGTGGTAGAGTGAGTTAGTGGTAGAGTGAGTTAGTGGTAGAGTGAGTTAGTGGTAGCGTGAGTTAGTGGTAGCGTGAGTTAGTGGTGGTGTGAGTTAGTTATTTGTAGTGTGAGATAGTAAGAGAGCGGTAGTGAGCGAGAGTTGGTTTGGGTGAGTGTGCGAGTGCTTTTTCTGTATATGTAACACATTTACACGCAAACACATTCAATACATACATACACTTATCAATAACACTACATACACTCCTACCCCATACCCTCTCATACTACACTCCATACCCCGTTCCCTGTAATCCCATTCCCTTTCATCCCATACCCCATTCCCTTTCATCCCATACCCCATTCCCTTTCATCCCATACCCCATTCCCTTTAAGCCCATACCCCATTCCTTTTAAGCCCATACCCATCCCATAGATACATTTAGTTTACATATCCTCTGTGACGAACCAAGGTTATCCAACCCTGCGCCAGTCACTTATTTGGCACAAAAAGGGTTTTCAGCCCCCTTTTCTGTCACCTATAGGTCACAATCTAGCCACACCAGGCAAGCTTGTGATTCAGTTTAGTGGGTGCAAGAGTTAATTCGCACTCCCTTAATCTGTACTAGACGTAAGAGAAATGCCCAACACTCCATTTTCAATGCCACCCACAATAAACTATAAATCCTATAGCTCAAATGCTGCCACCACTTAAAATTTATTAAAGGGAAAATCTTAAGGAAAACCCCAGACTTTACACATTAACTCTAGAAATACAATTTAGCAGAAAATAACCTAAAATTATACAGTTCTAATATTCCAGTCTCTTTCAGTAACGTGGTTCAATTATTAGACAAAGGCCAAACTTAATAAAGGAATTATTTATTATGCCAAAAATATTATGCACAATGCATTATTAATAAAAAGTTGTTACAAATAAAATTACACACACAAACAGTATTTTAAAATAAAAAGGAGAAAAACAGAATTGAATACTTTCCTAGTCTTCAAGATCTGCGCCAGGGGCTGGCATGAAAATGATGGCTCCTTACTTCTGTACAGCAGCTCCCCTTGTAAGAATGACCATCTTATTGTTAAAAAATAAGATTCTTAAACCCTACTTTTCAGAGATCAGGTTGCTTAACCACAACCTCCTGGGCGGGCTAAGAAACCCCCCTGTCTTTACAACCTTCAATAGACTAATTTCTTGCCTGAAATTATACAATCCAGTATCATTTCTGCTAGGTAAGAAATTTCTATATTTACATGTCTAGAACCTTTTAGGTTTATTGAGAGACTCGGTTTGATACCAAATATGCCATAGGTTGTCATATTTACCTGCCATTAAGGTTATAACACTTTTAACCCACATATGTACATAATATACCAATGTCCTGCCAGTGACCTGGTCAGTTTTTGTAATGAAGGGCCTGTTTTGCATCAGGCATTCTATTGACAGCTTAAGCCATAAACTTTATCCTGTGTATCTCTGTGACTAAGAGTTTCAGTGACTTTATGACCCAATGCATACACACTAACATTTGGTGGCTATTTAGGGGGTTCTGGCACTTCAAAGAAAATACAAACACAATTCTTCTTGAAAACAAATAACTGTTTTGAGTGCCAGCTACACAAAGTTAACTCCTTAGCAGCTGAATCCTAAGATATTTGTGACACCTCCCCCAATAAGAGACGCAAAAGGGGGTGGCTACGAGCCACTCCCAATGCGTATCAAAAGGAGCTTCCCCTTGCGGTAAGAACACCGTTGCCAGACAGATTGCACCTAGCAGTTTTGGCAGCAGGATGTCCTCCTTTTAAAAGTGACACACTAGTTGCTCTACCCAACCGATTGAATATATTGCAGGGCCCCTCCCATGCAGCCTCTAGTTTGTTCTGTCTCATGGGCGTGAGTACAAGAACATTATGGACCATCTCACACACTCCCTCTCTGGCAGTAAACTCCTGCAACTGTTTTTGTGCGAATATGGTATCTCTGGGTTTTGCAGGTACCTCCCCCAATAAGGTTTGCATCTTATCCATGAATAGCACATCATCCCCTGTTACAGAGGTGCCTGTGAAACCTAGTGTCTTGCTACCTATGGTGTGCTCTCTAAACATATTGTGTGCTGTCAGTTGCTGCTTAACTACCATAGGCTCTTGCCCTCCCACTGGAGTAGAATTCCTGTACTCCTGCACTCTGTTATGGTTGGTAGGGGGTTGACTAACTGCCCCCCTCCTCCTCACTGTGGGTTCTAACTGCTGGGGACACTGATGCTGCACATCTATCAGTGTATTTGCTGAATGGCACTGTGGGGCTGTGTAAATACACTTCTCTGTACTCCTCCCCCCTGTACCTGCAGTCTGTGTCAGTCTCTCTCCCCTAGCCTGTGCAGTCTGTTTATAGGTCACAGCTGAGGTTACTGGGGTCTCTGTCACCCACAATCTTTCACACTCACTCTGGGGGTCCCTCAAAGAGTATCCTGTACCCTCCTCCCCCACACACTCTGAAATCTGTGGCTTTGCTGCTTCTGTCATAGAGTGGGCTAGTTTGCCCCCCTGCTCTCTCTCACAGTCAGTCTGCCATTTTGCATAATCACACAGAATCTGAGATCCTTTTGACACTGGTGCAGACAAGCACACATCTTCCTTCTGCCATTTATCACAACTATTGTGTCTTTTCACAGGGTACGGAATTGTCCCTGGCAGAGACTGGCACACATCATCCAGCGGCCCAGTCACCCAGTCATTCTCTCCCCCGTCAATCTCACCTCCTTCTATAGAATCCACTGATTCAATCACAGGCAGACACGCACTCCTCATCTGCCTTCTCTCACAAACAGCTTCTCCCTGTACAGGTAAACTCAGTTCAGGCACAGACAGACCCACACAGTCTATCTGCCTTTCTCCACCATCAGTTTCTCCTCTTACAGGGTCACCTCTCAGCACAGACACCCCCAGTTCGGGCACAGCCCTTCGCACACATGCACGCTGTCCTCCCTCCTGGTCATAATGTCTCTGAGCATTTTTACACACAGCCCTTTCCACATAAGGGTCTGCAACTAATGTCACTAGGTCACATGTAGCATTGTCAGGCACATAAAGAGATAACAATCTACCCAAATCAGTACCCAGTAAAACATCATTAGGAATATTTTCAGATACCCCCACATTTCTTAAACCTCTCCCCACTCCCCAATCAAGATATACACGTGCCATAGGCACTGCAAGTTTCATTCCCCCAATCCCTTTAACTGCTAGAGTCTTTCCAGGGATGTTCTCAGAGTTCACTAGCTTTGGATGCACCATAGTCACTTCTGCACCTGTGTCACTTAGCCCTAGGGTTACCTTATCTCCAACAGTCACAGGTTGCAGGTTCTCATGGTTGTTTTCCTCTGGACAGGTAACAAACAAAACAGATGCTGGTACTTCTGAGGGATTACTCCCTCCAGCTGATTGCCCCAAGTTAATCCTCTCTGGGCAAGTGGAGCTGATGTGGCCCACTTTGTTGCAAACAAAACATCTGCGGGTATCCCCCTGCCCAGATGCAGCACTCGCCCCTCCTTTCCCAGAGGGAGCAGACACACTGGATAAAGGCACAGCAGGTTTTGTGAAGGGGGGTCGTGCAGCAGCTCCTTTACAGGTGGATCCCCCCTTAGAAAAGGATTTCATCCCATTCTCTGGAGACCTGTTAGCTGTGTAAAAATCAGCCAGCTCGCCAGCTTCCAATGCTGTTATGGGCTTCCGATCTAAAACCCATTCTTGAACTCCGGCTGGGCACAGCTGCATAAACTGTTCCTTCACAATCAAATCTTCCAGCTCCTCCATAGTGGCAACTTTTAATTCTCTGACCCACTGTTTAAAGGCTGTCCTCAAGTTCCCAACAGCTGTAATATAGCTCTCTGACAAACCTTTCTGCAGAGAACGGAATTTCTTTCTGTACACCTCAGGAGTAAGATTGTATCTTCTTTGCAGTGCAGCTTTAATGGAATCATAGTCCTGATCAAACTCTGGGGGTAGTTCAGCAAACGCCTCCAGTGCAGGACCTTTCAGGCCAGGGGTAAGGTACTTGGCCCACTGCTCCCTTGGCAACTGGAACTGTCTGCAAACTTTCTCAAAGCTACGCAGGAATACATCCACATCTCCATCTTTCTCCAGGGTGGAAAAAACAGAATTTATGTTTACCTGATAAATTACTTTCTCCAACGGTGTGTCCGGTCCACGGCGTCATCCTTACTTGTGGGATATTCTCTTCCCCAACAGGAAATGGCAAAGAGCCCAGCAAAGCTGGTCACATGATCCCTCCTAGGCTCCGCCTACCCCAGTCATTCGACCGACGTTAAGGAGGAATATTTGCATAGGAGAAACCATATGGTACCGTGGTGACTGTAGTTAAAGAAAATAAATTATCAGACCTGATTAAAAAAACCAGGGCGGGCCGTGGACCGGACACACCGTTGGAGAAAGTAATTTATCAGGTAAACATAAATTCTGTTTTCTCCAACATAGGTGTGTCCGGTCCACGGCGTCATCCTTACTTGTGGGAACCAATACCAAAGCTTTAGGACACGGATGAAGGGAGGGAGCAAATCAGGTCACCTAAATGGAAGGCACCACGGTTTGCAAAACCTTTCTACCAAAAATAGCCTCAGAAGAAGCAAAAGTATCAAACTTGTAAAATTTGGTAAAAGTGTGCAGTGAAGACCAAGTCGCTGCCCTACATATCTGATCAACAGAAGCCTCGTTCTTGAAGGCCCATGTGGAAGCCACAGCCCTAGTGGAATGAGCTGTGATTCTTTCGGGAGGCTGCCGTCCGGCAGTCTCGTAAGCCAATCTGATGATGCTTTTAATCCAAAAAGAGAGAGAGGTAGAAGTTGCTTTTTGACCTCTCCTTTTACCGGAATAAACAACAAACAAGGAAGATGTTTGTCTAAAATCCTTTGTAGCATCTAAATAGAATTTTAGAGCGCGAACAACATCCAAATTGTGCAACAAACGTTCCTTCTTTGAAACTGGTTTCGGACACAGAGAAGGTACGATAATCTCCTGGTTAATGTTTTTGTTAGAAACAACTTTTGGAAGAAAACCAGGTTTAGTACGTAAAACCACCTTATCTGCATGGAACACCAGATAAGGAGGAGAACACTGCAGAGCAGATAATTCTGAAACTCTTCTAGCAGAAGAAATTGCAACTAAAAACAAAACTTTCCAAGATAATAACTTAATATCAACGGAATGTAAGGGTTCAAACGGAACCCCCTGAAGAACTGAAAGAACTAAATTGAGACTCCAAGGAGGAGTCAAAGGTTTGTAAACAGGCTTAATTCTAACCAGAGCCTGAACAAAGGCTTGAACATCTGGCACAGCTGCCAGTTTTTTGTGAAGTAACACAGACAAGGCAGAAATCTGTCCCTTCAGGGAACTTGCAGATAATCCTTTTTCCAATCCTTCTTGAAGGAAGGATAGAATCTTAGGAATCTTAACCTTGTCCCAAGGGAATCCTTTAGATTCACACCAACAGATATATTTTTTCCAAATTTTGTGGTAAATCTTTCTAGTTACAGGCTTTCTGGCCTGAACAAGAGTATCGATAACAGAATCTGAGAACCCTCGCTTCGATAAGATCAAGCGTTCAATCTCCAAGCAGTCAGCTGGAGTGAAACCAGGTTCGGATGTTCGAACGGACCCTGAACAAGAAGGTCTCGTCTCAAAGGTAGCTTCCAAGGTGGAGCCGATGACATATTCACCAGATCTGCATACCAAGTCCTGCGTGGCCACGCAGGAGCTATCAAGATCACCGACGCCCTCTCCTGATTGATCCTGGCTACCAGCCTGGGGATGAGAGGAAACGGCGGGAACACATAAGCTAGTTTGAAGGTCCAAGGTGCTACTAGTGCATCCACTAGAGCCGCCTTGGGATCCCTGGATCTGGACCCGTAGCAAGGAACTTTGAAGTTCTGACGAGAGGCCATCAGATCCATGTCTGGAACGCCCCACAGCTGAGTGACTTGGGCAAAGATTTCCGGATGGAGTTCCCACTCCCCCGGATGCAATGTCTGACGACTCAGAAAATCCGCTTCCCAATTTTCCACTCCTGGGATGTGGATAGCGGACAGGTGGCAGGAGTGAGACTCCGCCCATAGAATGATTTTGGTCACTTCTTCCATCGCTAGGGAACTCCTTGTTCCCCCCTGATGGTTGATGTACGCAACAGTTGTCATGTTGTCTGATTGAAACCGTATGAACTTGGCCCTCGCTAGCTGAGGCCAAGCCTTGAGAGCATTGAATATCGCTCTCAGTTCCAGAATATTTATCGGTAGAAGAGATTCTTCCCGAGACCAAAGACCCTGAGCTTTCAGGGATCCCCAGACCGCGCCCCAGCCCATCAGACTGGCGTCGGTCGTGACAATGACCCACTCTGGTTTGCGGAATGTCATCCCTTGTGACAGGTTGTCCAGGGACAGCCACCAACGGAATGAGTCTCTGGTCCTCTGATTTACTTGTATCTTCGGAGACAAGTCTGTATAATCCCCATTCCACTGACTGAGCATGCACAGTTGTAATGGTCTTAGATGAATGCGCGCAAAAGGAACTATGTCCATTGCCGCTACCATCAACCCGATCACTTCCATGCACTGAGCTATGGAAGGAAGAGGAACGGAATGAAGTATCCGACAAGAGTCTAGAAGCTTTGTTTTTCTGGCCTCTGTCAGAAATATCCTCATTTCTAAGGAGTCTATTATTGTTCCCAAGAAGGGAACCCTTGTTGACGGAGATAGAGAACTCTTTTCCACGTTCACTTTCCATCCGTGAGATCTGAGAAAGGCCAGGACTATGTCCGTGTGAGCCTTTGCTTGAGGAAGGGACGACGCTTGAATCAGAATGTCGTCCAAGTAAGGTACTACAGCAATGCCCCTTGGTCTTAGCACAGCTAGAAGGGACCCTAGTACCTTTGTGAAAATCCTTGGAGCAGTGGCTAATCCGAAAGGAAGCGCCACGAACTGGTAATGCTTGTCCAGGAATGCGAACCTTAGGAACCGATGATGTTCCTTGTGGATAGGAATATGTAGATACGCATCCTTTAAATCCACCGTGGTCATGAATTGACCTTCCTGGATGGAAGGAAGAATAGTTCGAATGGTTTCCATCTTGAACGATGGAACCTTGAGAAACTTGTTTAAGATCTTGAGATCTAAGATTGGTCTGAACGTTCCCTCTTTTTTGGGAACTATGAACAGATTGGAGTAGAACCCCATCCCTTGTTCTCTTAATGGAACAGGATGAATCACTCCCATTTTTAACAGGTCTTCTACACAATGTAAGAATGCCTGTCTTTTTATGTGGTCTGAAGACAACTGAGACCTGTGGAACCTCCCCCTTGGGGGAAGCCCCTTGAATTCCAGAAGATAACCTTGGGAGACTATTTCTAGTGCCCAAGGATGCAGAACATCTCTTGCCCAAGCCTGAGCGAAGAGAGAGAGTCTGCCCCCCACCAGATCCGGTCCCGGATCGGGGGCCAACATTTCATGCTGTCTTGGTAGCAGTGGCAGGTTTCTTGGCCTGCTTTCCCTTGTTCCAGCCTTGCATTGGTCTCCAAGCTGGCTTGGCTTGAGAAGTATTACCCTCTTGCTTAGAGGACGTAGCACTTTGGGCTGGTCCGTTTCTACGAAAGGGACGAAAATTAGGTTTATTTTTTGCCTTGAAAGGCCGATCCTGAGGAAGGGCGTGGCCCTTACCCCCAGTGATATCAGAGATAATCTCTTTCAAGTCAGGGCCAAACAGCGTTTTCCCCTTGAAAGGAATGTTAAGTAGCTTGTTCTTGGAAGACGCATCAGCCGACCAAGATTTCAACCAAAGCGCTCTGCGCGCCACAATAGCAAACCCAGAATTCTTAGCCGCTAACCTAGCCAATTGCAAAGTGGCGTCTAGGGTAAAAGAATTAGCCAATTTGAGAGCATTGATTCTGTCCATAATCTCCTCATAAGGAGGAGAATCACTATCGACCGCCTTTATCAGCTCATCGAACCAGAAACATGCGGCTGTAGCGACAGGGACAACGCATGAAATTGGTTGTAGAAGGTAACCCTGCTGAACAAACATCTTTTTAAGCAAACCTTCTAATTTTTTATCCATAGGATCTTTGAAAGCACAACTATCCTCTATGGGTATAGTGGTGCGTTTGTTTAAAGTGGAAACCGCTCCCTCGACCTTGGGGACTGTCTGCCATAAGTCCTTTCTGGGGTCGACCATAGGAAACAATTTTTTAAATATGGGGGGAGGGACGAAAGGAATACCGGGCCTTTCCCATTCTTTATTAACAATGTCCGCCACCCGCTTGGGTATAGGAAAAGCTTCTGGGAGCCCCGGCACCTCTAGGAACTTGTCCATTTTACATAGTTTCTCTGGGATGACCAACTTGTCACAATCATCCAGAGTGGATAATACCTCCTTAAGCAGAATGCGGAGATGTTCCAACTTAAATTTAAATGTAATCACATCAGGTTCAGCTTGTTGAGAAATGTTCCCTGAATCAGTAATTTCTCCCTCAGACAAAACCTCCCTGGCCCCATCAGACTGGGTTAGGGGCCCTTCAGAAACATTATTATCAGCGTCGTCATGCTCTTCGGTATCTAAAACAGAGCAGTCGCGCTTACGCTGATAAGTGTTCATTTTGGCTAAAATGTTTTTGACTGAATTATCCATTACAGCCGTTAATTGTTGCATAGTAAGGAGTATTGGCGCGCTAGATGTACTAGGGGCCTCCTGAGTGGGCAAGACTCGTGTAGACGAAGGAGGGAATGATGCAGTACCATGCTTACTCCCCTCACTTGAGGAATCATCTTGGGCATCATTGTCATTGTCACATAAATCACATTTATTTAAATGAATAGGAATTCTGGCTTCCCCACATTCAGAACACAGTCTATCTGGTAGTTCAGACATGTTAAACAGGCATAAACTTGATAACAAAGTACAAAAAACGTTTTAAAATAAAACCGTTACTGTCACTTTAAATTTTAAACTGAACACACTTTATTACTGCAATTGCGAAAAAACATGAAGGAATTGTTCAAAATTCACCAAATTTTCACCACAGTGTCTTAAAGCCTTAAAAGTATTGCACACCAAATTTGGAAGCTTTAACCCTTAAAATAACGGAACCGGAGCCGTTTTGAACTTTAACCCCTTTACAGTCCCTGGTATCTGCTTTGCTGAGACCCAACCAAGCCCAAAGGGGAATACGATACCAAATGACGCCTTCAGAAAGTCTTTTCTAAGTATCAGAGCTCCTCTCACATGCGACTGCATGCCATGCCTCTCAAAAACAAGTGCGCAACACCGGCGCGAAAATGAGGCTCTGCCTATGATTAGGGAAAGCCCCTAAAGAATAAGGTGTCTAAAACAGTGCCTGCCGATATTATTATATCAAAATACCCAAATAAAATGATTCCTCAAGGCTAAATATGTGTTAATAATGAATCGATTTAGCCCAGAAAAAGTCTACAGTCTTAATAAGCCCTTGTGAAGCCCTTATTTACGATCGTAATAAACATGGCTTACCGGATCCCATAGGGAAAATGACAGCTTCCAGCATTACATCGTCTTGTTAGAATGTGTCATACCTCAAGCAGCAAGAGACTGCTCACTGTTCCCCCAACTGAAGTTAATTGCTCTCAACAGTCCTGTGTGGAACAGCCATGGATTTTAGTGACGGTTGCTAAAATCATTTTCCTCATACAAACAGAAATCTTCATCTCTTTTCTGTTTCTGAGTAAATAGTACATACCAGCACTATTTTAAAATAACAAACTCTTGATTGAATAATAAAAACTACAGTTAAACACTAAAAAACTCTAAGCCATCTCCGTGGAGATGTTGCCTGTACAACGGCAAAGAGAATGACTGGGGTAGGCGGAGCCTAGGAGGGATCATGTGACCAGCTTTGCTGGGCTCTTTGCCATTTCCTGTTGGGGAAGAGAATATCCCACAAGTAAGGATGACGCCGTGGACCGGACACACCTATGTTGGAGAAATTCTCTGCACGCACTCTGGGAGCAGGGGGGTCTCTAGGTTCACTAACAACAGGTGAGACCATCCCTCTCTCCAACCGTGCAAGCTGTAGTTGATACTCTCTCTCCGCCTGTCGTTCAGCAGCCTGTCTTTCAGCTGCCAGAGCCTCTCAGCTGCCAGAGACGCCTGCCTCTCAGCCACAGCAGCCTGTCTTTCATAAAACTTTGTAATCAGTTCCATGCGCAAACTTGCATCCACTGAGCCCATATGTTTAAGAACAGTTTGCAAATAACAGTCCAATGGATCCCCAGATCCTGATGAATCACCGCCCACAGCTGCAGACATCTCTCCTGAGACTTCAACTGGTGTGATATGGCTGTTATCATATTCAACAAGAGCATGTATTAGTAAATCTTTGTTCTTTGAACGTATTGGAATATCCCGCTCCTGGCATAGGAGAATAAGTGCCTCTCTAGATCGCTGCTTGTATGCCTCCATAGCAAAAATAAAATAGAAAAGAAAAACAGAGAATAGGGAAGGGGACTGTTTGCAATGTGTGACTATATAATGCACTGAGTTTTAGCCTTTGGAAATTGTAAGAAACAATTTCTTTTAGTACCGGGATTTTCACACTAGCAAATCCACACGCACTAAAATCTAATAATAAAAAAAATTATCCACACCGCTGCCCACCAATTTGTGACGAACCAAGGTTATCCAACCCTGCGCCAGTCACTTATTTGGCACAGAAAGGGTTTTCAGCCCCCTTTTCTGTCACCTATAGGTCACAATCTAGCCACACCAGGCAAGCTTGTGATTCAGTTTAGTGGGTGCAAGAGTTAATTCGCACTCCCTTAATCTGTACTAGACGTAAGAGAAATGCCCAACACTCCATTTTCAATGCCACCCACAATAAACTATAAATCCTATAGCTCAAATGCTGCCACCACTTAAAATTTATTAAAGGGAAAATCTTAAGGAAAACCCCAGACTTTACACATTAACTCTAGGGGGCCCATTTATCAAAGGGCTTGCGGACCTGATCCGACACTGCGGATCAGGTCCGCAAGACCTCGCTAAATGCGGAGAGCAATACGCTCTCCACATTTAACATTGCACCAGCAGCTCACAAGAGCTGCTGGTGCAACGCCGCCCCCTGCTGACTCGCGGCCAATCGGCCGCCAGCAGGGAGCTGTCAATCAACCCGATCGTATTCGATCGGGTTGATTTCCGGCGGTTCCTGTCCGCCTGCTCAGAGCAGGCGGACAGGGTTATGAAGCAGCGGTCTTTAGACCGCTGCTTCATAACTTGTGTTTCTGGCGAGTCTGAAGACTCGCCAGAAACACGGCCCTTCAAGCTCCATACGGAGCTTGATAAATGGGCCTGTTAAAATACAATTTAGCAGAAAATAACCTAAAATTATACAGTTCTAATATTCCAGTCTCTTTCAGTAACGTGGTTCAATTATTAGACAACGGCCAAACTTAATAAAGGAATTATTTATTATGCCAAAAATATTATGCACAATGCATTATTAATAAAAAGTTGTTACAAATAAAATTACACACACAAACAGTATTTTAAAATAAAAAGGAGAAAAACAGAATTGAATACTTTCCTAGTCTTCAAGATCTGCGCCAGGGGCTGGCATGAAAATGATGGATCCTTACTTCTGTACAGCAGCTCCCCTTGTAAGAATGACCATCTTATTGTTAAAAAATAAGATTCTTAAACCCTACTTTTCAGAGATCAGGTTGCTTAACCACACCCTCCTGGGCGGGCTAAGAAACCCCCCTGTCTTTACAACCTTCAATAGACTAATTTCTTGCCTGAAATTATACAATCCAGTATCATTTCTGCTAGGTAAGAAATTTCTATATTTACATGTCTAGAACCTTTTAGGTTTATTGAGAGACTCGGTTTGATACCAAATATGCCATAGGTTGTCATATTTACCTGCCATTAAGGTTATAACACTTTTAACCCACATATGTACATAATATACCAATGTCCTGCCAGTGACCTGGTCAGTTTTTGTAATGAAGGGCCTGTTTTGCATCAGGCATTCTATTGACAGCTTAAGCCATAAACTTTATCCTGTGTATCTCTGTGACTAAGAGTTTCAGTGACTTTGTGACCCAATGCATACACACTAACATTTTGTGGCTATTTAGGGGGTTCTGGCACTTCAAAGAAAATACAAACACAATTCTTCTTGAAAACAAATAACTGTTTTGAGTGCCAGCTACACAAAGTTAACTCCTTAGCAGCTGAATCCTGAGATATTTGTGACATCCTCATTTTAGTCTTCTTATACATTTTTGTTTGTTAAATACTCCTTACCCTCTTTTATTTATATCCCTTTCACACTTTGAACACTTTTTTTGTCTTTTTATTTATTTATTTTGACCCCCTTTCATTTGGGCACATTCACTTTTTGTTGTAGTAGTTAGGGCTCAGTTTAGGGAAGAGATGGAAGAGGAGGGCAGGCAGGAGATTAGTCAGGGGAGAGGGAAGGAGGAGGGGGAGAGGAAGAGGAACAGGACAAGAAGGGGGGCAGGAAGCGGTGGGTGGACCCAGCCACTTGGTTCAAGATGAACAAGTGGCTGGCTCCAGTGGCGGACAGAGTAGGGCTTCACAGTCCGGGAAACAGAGGACACCATCACAGGGGAAGGCTAAACTGACTAGGGAGGCGAGGTATACCATGGAGGAGAAGGAGGCCCTCATAGAGGCATATATGGAAAGGTCTAGGAGGCTGCAGGCTCAGAAGGCCACCCCAAGGGAGAAGAGGAAGCTCTGGCTGGAGATAATGGATGCAGTTAATGCAGTGGGGGGCCATAACAGGGATGTCGAATCCATTAAACATTGCTACCGGGACTGCAAAATGGAGCTGAAAAAAAAAATATTGAGGGAGTACCAATACGCAACAGGGACCAGTGGCGGTCCTCCAATGACCGTGGAGTATTCCCAATGGGAGGAAAGGTTGCGTCCCAGCATCTCCGAGGTGGCCATAGTTGGTATCGGAGGAGTCGATACCGGGAACCTGCCCCTCTCATCTGACGGTAAGCTCATTTAATAATCTCTTAACATCAAAACTAAAGAATGTATTTAAGGATATGATTAATGCTATTACGCTTTTTTACACATTATTACGTAAACGCATTCACAATTACCTTGCGATTACATTAGTATCTAGGCTACAGGATAGGTGTGCATTTAAACAGACTGAAAACAAAATCAAAAACATTCAGATTGACCAGATAGATATCACAAACACGGTTTGGAAAATGCAGAAATCGTATTGATTGTTATATTTCAAAGTGGATTAATGAGGCTGCATTTGTAATTCTATTGTAAGCAAAAGAATTTACATCTTTATTTGGAACTATGCTAATATATACATTTCTTTCTTTTTACAATATACAGAGTCTGGGGAGGAGGCAGCACAGCAACCACAGGCTCCTCCTTCACCCAGGTATGAGAGTGGTGGGGATGAATTGCCACCTCGGGGAGACATGGAAGACATCCCTCTATACTCAGAAGAAGAAGAAGCCCCCACTGCAGAAGAGATCCCTGCACCAGCAGCCCCTCTTGCATCAGCAGCCCGCCGTGCACCAGCAGTACCTCAGGAGGAGACAGCCGAGGTGCAGGTATTGCTGGATTTTCAAGAACAGATGCGTGCCCCCCGGAGGGAAAATATTCAAAGTCGAATCCAGATGTCAGAAGATATTCGTGCCATTCGAGAAGGCCAAAGAGAAATTATAAAAGGCCAAAGAGAAATTATACAAGGACAAAACCAGATGGTGCATATTCTCCAAGATATATTTCAGTTCCTCCGGGAGGCGCATGCTGGGCCATCTGCTGCTGGGCCATCTGAACCTGGGCCATCTGCTCCTGGTACTCCTCAATCTCCTCCTCAGCCTGGTCATCCCAGTACTCCTCCTTCCCCTCTTCCCCAAACATCTACGATGAGAACTCATCGGAGGGTGCAGTTGCCCCCCCCAGAGCCTCAGTCTCGTGGGAAGAGGGGAAGGAAGAGGAAGTAAGTATTTTTTGGTATATATATTTTTATTTATTTAATGTGTAATGGATAGGTATGTGATGATGTGGTCTTCTTACACTTGTGGACCACACTCTGCATATAATCTGCTTCTATGGGACCGGGTCCATGAAGGCAGATTGTTTGCAGAGTGTGGGTTACAAGTGTGTGGACACCACATCATCACATACCTATCCTTGTTCATTACATTGATTGGTTTCTGTGATGTGATGTCCAAACTGTTTCCCTAATCTCAAACAAAATGACCATTACAATTATACATGATGGCCATATTACTTTTTGAATGCCAATAACACAGCTTAAAGGGACAGTCAGAACATTATTGTTGTTTACAAATAAAACACTGTTTTACGCATTATCAAGTTTGCCAGAAAAACACTTAGAAAAATACACATGTGACTTATGTGATTACCCTTGTATCTATGCCTCTGAAAAATGACCACTTATTTATGTTCTTTTGACAGACCAACATTTTAGCCAATCATTGATCAATCCAGGGGAACTATGCTGTATGAGCTCAAGGTTTTCTATATGAAAATTCTATCAAAATGCCCTCTAGTGGTCAAAATGCATTCAGATTAGATGCACTCTTCAAGCTCTAAGAAATGAGCAGATGAACCTCCTAGGTTTAGCTATCAACTAAGAATAACAAGAGAACTATGATAAATTGGTGAGAAACGTTTGAGATAATTTTTTTTAAAAATTGCATTTTTCTACATTAAAATCATTATTGTTTTTCAAGACTGTCCCTTTAAAAAATTACATATGCTAACATATGCTAATCATTTGTGATTGTTGGTATATCTACATGTACTTGTTCAAACAAGAAAATATTGGAGTAGGATTTCTAATGACGTTTTAAATAAAGTCTATTTTCTTAAAGAGACATTATTGTGTTTGAATTTTTTAAAGGGACAGTCTAGGCCAAAATAAACTTTCATGATTCAGATAGAGCAAGTAATTTTAAACAATTTTCCAATTTACTTTTATCACCAATTTTGCTTTGTTCTCTTGGTATTCTTAGTTGAAAGCTTAACCTAGGAGGTTCATATGCTAATTTCTTAGACCTTGAAGCCCACCTCTTTCAGATTGCATTTTAACAGTTTTACACCACTAGAGGGTGTTAGTTCACGTATTTCATATAGATAACACTGTGCTCGTGCACGTGAAGTTATCTGGGAGCAGGTACTGATTGGCTAGACTGCAAGTCTGTCAAAAGAACTGAAAAAAGGGGCAGTTTGCAGAGGCTTAGATACAAGATAATCACAGAGGTTAAAACTATATTATTATAACTGTGTTCGTTATGCAAAACTGGGGAATGGGTAATAAAGGGATTATCTATCTTTTAAAACAATAAAAATTCTGGTGTAGACTGTCCCTTTAAGTAAGACATTTCATTTAGAAGGAATATGGTTTCAGGTCCTTTTATGAGTTACTTTAGAAATATATGCTCACATTAATATATTTGGAGATTAACCAATGTGGAACTCATACATGACACAATACTCAACATTTACATTAAAGGGATAGGATACAATCATTTTCAGAGAACTGCATGTAATAGATACTACTATAAACAACAAGATGACCACATACTGATATCAAAATCCATGAGAAAACGGTTTAAAGACTTACTTAGAAAATCTGTTTAGCTATGTTGAAAAGTCAGCTGGAAAGCCAATTCCAAGTGGGAAATAAGACAATACCCCTTCATTTGCATATGAAAAGACCCTTTACACAAACAGGAGCAAGCTGGAGAAGGTAACTGATGGTAGTCACATCAAACTTTGAGGCTTGGGGAGGAGGCAGAAAATCACTGCAATGTTATTTAAACATAAGCAAAACTAGACATTGATTATAAAAAAAGGACTATATAAATAGATAGAAAAAACATATATGTGTTTTAAAAATGAATGTATAATGACCCTTTAATAAAAAATACCACGACATAACAGCTAGACGAAGTAGGCATCTCATATTTAGCATATGATAAAGGTCAATACATATTGATTACTTGATTCAAATACAATAGCGCGAAAATTAAATACAACACAGTCATTATTCATATAAAGGAACATATTGTTGATAAACATATTAAACAAGATGGACTATATCCATGGATTCGCACTTGCCTCAAAATATCTTATGCAGGAAAACATTTTGCTTTCATTCGTTTATTCAACGAGACAGCCATCAAAAGAGAATTTTTGGGGGCGGAGCCTAACCGAGCTCAGAGATGGACGCCTGATCTCTGAGCTCCTTGCTGTAATGGATAAGAATCAGTGTTGAAAATATACTAGGGGTCTAAACCCCTGACTGAAAGTCAGATGAACAGAGGCTGAATATAGGGGCTATCGCAAAGGACAAACGCCGCAGCTTCTACATAGGCGCAAGACTTTATAGTTATATTGTAGCTATCTTAGGGTTTATTTTATAGGTAAGTATTTAGTTTTAAATAGGATTAATTTAGTTAATAAGAGTAATTTTTACTTAGATTTATTAAAATAATATTTAAGTTAGAGGGGTGTTAGGGTTAGTGTTAGACTTAGGTTTCGGGGTTAATTAGTTTAATATAGATGGTGACGGTATAGGGGGGGCAGATTAGGGGTTAATAAGTTTAATATAGGTGGCGGCGGGGTCCGGGAGCGGCGGTTTAGGGGTTAATAACTTTATTTAGTTGCGGGGGGCGCCGGTATAGGGGGTAGAACAGTATAGTATAGTGTGAGTGCTTAGTGACAGCTTATCAATAAAGCTGTGAAAAAGCAGAAGAGCAGCGAGATCGGATGAGTGATAACTATCACAGTCCGCTGCTCATCGCCCCATAATTGGTGCGCGGCTTTTTGACAGCTTTTTTGATAACTTTGGCAAGCGTATTCAGGTCCGCTGTGGCAATGTGAGGCGAGCTTAGGCGGGCGTATTGGGGCCGGCGATGGCAGGTACGTACGGAGCTTGATAAGTAGAGGTCATAGTATGAAAAAATATTTATTGACAAGAAAATAAATTAAAGATAAAATAATTTAAAAAAAAGTGTAATTCATCACAGATGAAACTCTGAAAAAGAAAGAAAAATATTATAAACATTAGTTATTTCATGAACACGTCTTAAAATATTCAGTAAATCAAATAATTGTTAAATCATCTTGTGTCTATGCTCTAACATGTATTTTTTTTGGTGTTGAGATTTAAAATAAAAAAACAAAATTTATGCTTACCTGATAAATTTATTTCTCTTGTGGTGTATCCAGTCCACGGATCATCCATTACTTGTGGGATATTCTCCTTCCCAACAGGAAGCTGCAAGAGGATCACCCACAGCAGAGCTGTCTATATAGCTCCTCCCCTAACTGCCACTCTCAGTCATTCGACCGAAGACAAGCAAGAGAAAGGAGAAACTATAGGGTGCAGTGGTGACTGTAGTTTAAAAATAAAACACACCTGCCTTAAAATGACAGGGCGGGCCGTGGACTGGATACACCACAAGAGAAATAAATTTATCAGGTAAGCATAAATTATGTTTTCTCTTGTAAGGTGTATCCAGTCCACGGATCATCCATTACTTGTGGGATACCAATACCAAAGCTATAGGACACGGATGAAGGGAGGGACAAGGCAGGTGCTTAAACGGAAGGCACCACTGCCTGCAAGACCTTTCTCCCAAAAATAGCCTCCGAAGAAGCAAAAGTATCAAATTTATAGAATTTTGAAAAAGTATGAAGCGAAGACCAAGTCGCCGCCTTACAAATCTGTTCAACAGAAGCCTCATTTTTAAAAGCCCATGTGGAAGCTACCGCTCTAGTAGAATGAGCTGTAATCCTTTCAGGAGGCTGCTGGTCAGCAGTCTCATAACCTAAGCGTATTATACTCCTTAGCCAAAAAGAAAGAGAAGTTGCCGAAGCCTTTTGGCCTCTCCTCTGTCCAGAGTAGACAACAAACAATGCAGATGTTTGACGAAAATCTTTAGTAGCTTGTAAATAAAACTTTAAAGCACGAACCACGTCAAGATTGTGTAAAAGACGTTCCTTCTTTGAAGAAGGATTAGGACACAGTGACAGTACAACAATCTCCTGATTGATATTTTTATTAGATATTACCTTAGGTAGAAAACCAGGTTTGGTACGTAACACTACCTTATCTGCATGAAAAATGAGATAAGAGGAATCACATTGTAAAGCAGATAACTCCGAAACTCTTCGAGCTTAGGAGATAGCTACTAAAAACAGAACTTTGCAAGATAAGAGCTTAATATCCATGGAATGCAAAGGTTCAAACGGAACCCCTTGAAAAACCTTAAGAACTAAATTTAAACTCCAAGGCGGAGCAACAGGTTTAAACACAGGCTTGATTCTGACTAAAGCCTGACAAAACGCCTGCACGTCTGGAACCTCAGCCAGAAGTTTGTGCAAAAGAATAGACAGAGCAGAAATCTGTCCCTTTAAGGAACTAGCCGACAAACCCTTCTCCAATCCATCTTGGAGAAAAGATAATATCCTAGGAATCCTGACCTTACTCCATGAGTAACCCTTGGATTCACACCAATGAAGATATTTACACCATATCTTATGATAGATATTCCTGGTGACAGGCTTTCGCGCCTGTATTAAGGTATCAATGACCGACTCGGAGAAACCACGCTTTGCTAAAATCAAGCGTTTAATCTCCAAGCAGTCAGCCGCAGAGAAATTAGATTTGGATGATTGAAAGGACCCTGAAGTAGAAGGTCCTGTCTCAGCGGTAGAGTCCATGGTGGAAGGGATGACATGTCCACCAGATCTGCATACCAAGTCCTGTGTGGCCACGCAGGTGCTATCAAAATCACTGATGCTCTCTCCTGCTTGATCTTGGCAATCAGACAAGGGAGCAGAGGAAGCGGTGGAAACACATAAGCCAGGTTGAAGGACCAAGGCGCTGCTAGAGCATCTATCAGTGCTGCCTTGGGATCCCTGGACCTGGATCCGTAACAAGGAAGCTTGGCGTTCTGGCGAGACGCCATGAGATCCAGTTCTGGTTTGCCCCAACGTTGAATCAACTGTGCAAACACCTCCGGATGGAGCTCCCACTCCCCCGGAAGAAAAGTCTGTTGACTTAGAAAATCTGCCTCCCAGTTCTCTACTCCTGGGATATGGATAGCTGATAGATGGCAAGAGTGAATCTCTGCCCATTGAATTATCTTTGAAACCTTCAACATCGCTAGGGAACTCCTTGTTCCCCCTTGATGGTTGATGTAAGCTACAGTCGTGATGTAAGCTACAGTCGTGATGAAATCTGCCGCTAGCTGAGGCCAAGCCTGAAGAGCATTGAATATCGCTCTTAGTTCCAGAATGTTTATCGGAAGGAGTGCCTCCTCCTGAGTCCACGACCCCTGAGCCTTCAGAGAGTTCCAGACTGCACCCCAGCCCAGAAGGCTGGCATCTGTTGTTACTATTGTCCAATCTGGCCTGCGGAAGGTCATACCTTTGGACAGATGGACCCGAGATAGCCACCAGAGAAGAGAATCCCTAGTCTCTTGATCCAGATTTAGTAGAGGGGACAAATCTGTGTAATCCCCATTCCACTGACTGAGCATGCAGAGTTGCAGCGGCCTGAGATGTAGGCGGGCAAACGGAACTATGTCCATTGCCGCTACCATTAAGCCGATTACTTCCATACACTGAGCCACCGAAGGGCGAGAAGTAGAATAAAGAACACAGCAGGAATTTAGAAGTTTTGACAACCTGGCCTCTGTCAGGTAAATCCTAATTTCTACAGAATCTATCAGAGTTCCCAGGAAGGAAACTCTTGTGAGAGGGGATAGAGAACTCTTCTTTCTCCAACATAGGTGTGTCCGGTCCACGGCGTCATCCTTACTTGTGGGGATATTCTCTTCCCCAACAGGAAATGGCAAAGAGCCCAGCAAAGCTGGTCACATGATCCCTCCTAGGCTCCGCCTTCCCCAGTCATTCTCTTTGCCGTTGCACAGGCAACATCTCCACGGAGATGGCTCAGAGTTTTTTGGTGTTTAAATGTAGTTTTTATTCTTCTATCAAGAGTTTGTTATTTTAAAATAGTGCTGGTATGTACTATTTACTCTGAAACAGAAAAGAGATGAAGATTTCTGTTTGTAAGAGGAAAATGATTTTAGCAACCGTTACTAAAATCGATGGCTGTTTCCACACAGGACTGTTGAGAGGAATTAACTTCAGATGGGGGAAACAGTGAGCAGACTTTGGCTGCTTGAGGTATGACACATTTCTAACAAGACTTGGTAATGCTGGAAGCTGTCATTTTCCCTATGGGATCCGGTAAGCCATTTTCTTAATTTTCAATATAAGAATAAAAGGGCTTCACAAGGGCTTTAAAGACTGGTAGACATTTTTCTGGGCCAAAACGATTACTTTATTAGCATATTTAATGGTTTATAACTTTGGAGAGTTATTTTAATCTTGGGAATTTTATTAAAAAAAACGGCAGGCACTGTATTGGACACCTTTTTCACTGGGGGCCTTTTCTAGTCATAGGCAGAGCCTCATTTTCGCGCCACTAATGCGCAGTTGTTTTTGAGAAGCAAGGCATGCAGATGCATGTGTGAGGAGCTCAGATCCACTGAAAAAGCTTATTGAAGGCGTCATTTGGTATCGTATTCCCCTCTGGGCTTGGTTGGGTCTCAGCAAAGCAGATACCAGGGACTGTATAGGGGTTAAATGTAAAAACGGCTCCGGTTCCGTTATTTTAAGAGTTAAAGCTTTCAAATTTGGTGTGCAATACTTTTAAGGCTTTATGACACTGTGGTGAAATTTTGGTGAATTTTGAACATTTCCTTCATACTTTTGCGTATATTCAGTAAAAAAGTGTGTTCAGTTTAAAATTTAAAGAGACAGTAACGGTTTTATTTTAAAACGTTTTTTGTGCTTTGTTATCAAGTTTATGCCTATTAACATGTCTGAACTATCAGATAGACGATGTTCTGTATGTTCGGAAGCCAAGGTTCCTCTCCATTTAAATATATGTGATGAATGTGACAAACAAAGTAGGGACAATGATGCCACTGATAATAATGTTGCCCAAAATGATTCCTTAAGTGAGGGGAGTAAGCATGGTACTGCATCATCTCCTTCTATGTCTACACCAGTCTTGCCCACTCAGGAGGTCCCTAGTGAATCTAGTGCGCCAATCCTCCTTACTATGCAACAATTAACGGCTGTAATGGATAATTCTATTAAAAACATTTTAGCCAAAATGCCCACTTATCAGCGAAAGCGCGACTGCTCTGTTTTAGATACTGAAGAGCATGAGGACGCTGATGATAATGGTTCTGACATGCCCTTACACCAGTCTGAAGGGGCTAGGGAGGTTTTGTCTGAGGGAGAAATTTCAGATTCAGGAAAAATTTCTCAACAAGCTGAACCTGACGTTATTACATTTAAATTTAAATTGGAACATCTCCGCGCTCTGCTTAAGGAGGTGTTATCTACTCTGGATGATTGTGACAATTTGGTCATTCCAGAGAAATTATGTAAGATGGACAGGTTCCTAGAGGTCCCGGTGCCCCCCGAAGCTTTTCCTATACCCAAGCGGGTGGCGGACATTGTAAATAAAGAATGGGAAAGGCCCGGCATACCTTTTGTCCCTCCCCCTATATTTAAGAAATTATTTCCTATGGTCGACCCCAGGATGGACTTATGGCAGATAGTCCCCAAGGTCGAGGGGGCGGTTTCTACTCTAAACAAACGCACCACTATCCCTATAGAAGATAGTTGTGCTTTCAAAGATCCTATGGATAAAAAATTAGAGGGTTTGCTTAAAAAGATGTTTGTTCAGCAAGGTTACCTTCTACAACCAATTTCATGCATTGTTCCTGTCACTACAGCAGCGTGTTTCTGGTTCGAGGAACTAGAAAAGTCGCTCAATCAAGCATCCTCTTATGAGGAGGTTATGGACAGAGTTCAAGCACTTAAGTTGGCTAACTCTTTTACCTTAGACGCCACTTTGCAATTAGCTAGATTAGCGGCGAAAAATTCAGGTTTTGCTATTGTGGCGCGCAGAGCGCTTTGGCTGAAGTCTTGGTCAGCGGATGTGTCCTCCAAGAACAGATTGCTTAACATCCCTTTCAAGGGGAAAACGCTGTTTGGCCCTGACTTGAAAGAGATTATTTCAGACATCACTGGGGGAAAGGGCCACGCCCTTCCTCAGGATAGGTCTTTTAAGGCTAAAAATAAAACAAATTTTCGTCCCTTTCGCAGAAACGGACCAGCCTCAAATTCTACATCCTCTAAGCAAGAGGGTAATTCTTCTCAAACCAAGCCAGCCTGGAGACCGATGCAAGGCTGGAACAAAGGTAAGCAGGCCAAGAAGCCCGCTACCGCTACCAAGACAGCATGAGATGCTGGCCCCCGATCCGGGACCGGATCTGGTGGGGGGCAGACTCTCTCTCTTCGCTCAGGCTTGGGCAAGAGATGTTCAGGATCCTTGGGCGCTAGAAATAGTTTCTCAAGGTTATCTCCTGGAATTCAAGGAACTACCCCCAAGGGGAAGGTTCCACAGGTCTCAATTGTCTTCAGACCAAATAAAAAGACAGGCATTCTTACATTGTGTAGAAGACCTGTTAAAAATGGGAGTGATTCATCCTGTTCCATTAGGAGAACAAGGGAGGGGGTTTTACTCCAATCTGTTCATAGTTCCCAAAAAAGAGGGAACATTCAGGCCAATTTTGGATCTCAAGATCCTAAACAAATTTCTCAAGGTCCCATCGTTCAAGATGGAAACCATTCGGACAATTCTTCCTACCATCCAGGAAGGTCAATTCATGACCACGGTGGATTTAAAGGATGCGTATCTACATATTCCTATCCACAAGGAACATCATCGGTTCCTAAGATTAGCCTTTCTGGACAAGCATTACCAGTTTGTGGCACTTCCATTCGGACTAGCCACTGCTCCAAGAATTTTCACAAAGGTACTAGGGTCCCTTCTAGCGGTGCTAAGGCCAAGGGGCATTGCAGTAGTACCCTACTTGGACGACATACTGATTCAAGCGTCGTCTCTACCACAAGCAAAGGCTCATACGGACATTGTCCTAGCCTTTCTCAGATCTCACGGGTGGAAAGTGAACGTAGAAAAAAGTTCTCTATTCCCGTCAACAAGAGTTCCCTTCTTGGGAACAATAATAGACTCCTTGGAAATGAAGATTTTTCTGACAGAAGCCAGAAAATCAAAACTTCTAAGCTCTTGTCAAGCACTTCATTCTGTTCTTCTTCCTTCCATAGCGCAGTGCATGGAAGTAATAGGTTTGATGGTTGCGGCAATGGACATAGTTCCTTTTGCGCGAATTCATCTAAGACCATTACAACTGTGCATGCTCAGACAGTGGAATGGGGATTATACAGATTTGTCCCCGACGATCCAAGTAGATAAGAGGACCAGAGATTCACTCCGTTGGTGGCTGACCCTGGACAACCTGTCCCAAGGGATGAGCTTCAGAAGACCAGAGTGGGTCATTGTAACGACCGACGCCAGCCTGGTGGGCTGGGGCGCGGTCTGGAAACACCTGAAGGCTCAGGGTCTATGGTCTCGGGAAGAATCTCTTCTCCCGATAAACATTCTGGAACTGAGAGCGATATTCAATGCTCTCAAGGCTTGGCCTCAACTAGCAAAGGCCAAATTCATAAGGTTTCAATAAGACAACATGACGACTGTTGCATATATCAACCATCAGGGGGGAACAAGGAGTTCCCTGGCGATGGAAGAAGTGACCAAAGTAATTCAATGGGCGGAGCTTCACTCCTGCCACTTGTCTGCAATCCACATCCCAGGAGTGGAAAATTGGGAAGCGGATTTTCTGAGTCGTCAGACATTTCATCTGGGGGAGTGGGAACTCCATCCGGAAATCTTTGCCCAAATAACTCAATTATGGGGCACTCCAGACATGGATCTGATGGCGTCTCGTCAGAACTTCAAGGTTCCTTGCTACGGGTCCAGATCCAGGGATCCCAAGGCGACTCTAGTAGATGCACTAGTAGCGCCCTGGACCTTCAACCTAGCTTATGTGTTCCCACCGTTTCCTCTCATTCCCAGGCTGGTAGCAAGGATCAATCAAGAGAGGGCTTCGGTGATCTTGATAGCTCCTGCGTGGCCACGCAGAACTTGGTATGCAGACCTGGTGAATATGTCATCGGCTCCACCATGGAAGCTACCTTTGAGACGGGACCTTCTTGTTCAAGGTCCGTTCGAACATCCGAATCTGGCATCACTCCAACTGACTGCTTGGAGATTGAACGCTTGATTTTATCAAAGCGTGGGTTCTCAGATTCTGTCATTGATACTCTTATTCAGGCTAGAAAGCCTGTAACTAGGAAAATTTACCATAAAGTATGGAAGAAATATATCTGTTGGTGCGAATCGAAAGTATTCCCATGGAACAGGGTAAAAATTCCTAAGATTCTATCCTTTCTACAAGAGGGTTTGGAGAAAGGATTATCTGCAATTTCTTTGAAGGGACAGATTTCTGCTTTATCTGTTTTACTTCACAAGAAGCTGGCGGCTGTGCCAGATGTTCAGGCTTTTGTTCAGGCTCTGGTTAGAATCAAGCCTGTTTACAAACCTTTGACTCCTCCTTGGAGTCTCAATTTAGTTCTTTCAGTTCTTCAAGGGGTTCCGTTTGAACCCTTACATTCCGTAGATATTAAGTTATTATCTTGGAAAGTTTTGTTTTTGGTTGCAATTTCTTCTGCTAGAAGAGTTTCAGAGTTATCTGCTCTGCAGTGTTCTCCTCCTTATCTGGTGTTCCATGCAGATAAGGTGGTTTTGCGTACTAAACCTGGTTTTCTTCCGAAAGTTGTTTCTAACAAAAATATTAACCAGGAGATAGTTGTGCCTTCTTTGTGTCCGAATCCAGTTTCAAAGAAGGAACGTTTGTTGCACAATTTGGATGTAGTTCGTGCTCTAAAATTCTATTTAGAGGCTACAAAGGATTTCAGACAAACATCTTCCTTGTTTGTTGTTTATTCTGGTAAAAGGAGAGGTCAAAAAGCAACTTCTACCTCTCTCTCTTTTTGGCTTAAAAGCATCATCAGATTGGCTTATGAGACTGCCGGACGGCAGCCTCCTGAAAGAATCACAGCTCATTCCACTAGGGCTGTGGCTTCCACATGGGCCTTCAAGAACGAGGCTTCTGTTGTTCAGATATGTAAGGCAGCGACTTGGTCTTCACTGCACACTTTTACCAAATTTTACAAATTTGATACTTTTGCTTCTTCTGAGGCTATTTTTGGGAGAAAGGTTTTGCAAACCGTGGTGCCTTCCATCTAGGTGACCTGATTTGCTCCCTCCCATCATCCGTGTCCTAAAGCTTTGGTATTGGTTCCCACAAGTAAGGATGACGCCGTGGACCGGACACACCTATGTTGGAGAAAACAGAATTTATGTTTACCTGATAAATTACTTTCTCCAACGGTGTGTCCGGTCCACGGCCCGCCCTGGTTTTTAATCAGGTCTGATGATTTAATTTCTCTAGCTACAGTCACCACGGTATCATATGATTTCTCCTATGCAAATATTCCTCCTTTACGTCGGTCGAATGACTGGGGAAGGCGGAGCCTAGGAGGGATCATGTGACCAGCTTTGCTGGGCTCTTTGCCATTTCCTGTTGGGGAAGAGAATATCCCCACAAGTAAGGATGACGCCGTGGACCGGACACACCGTTGGAGAAAGTAATTTATCAGGTAAACAAATTCTGTTTTTCGTTCACTTTCCACCCATGAGACCTCAGGAATGCCAGAACAATGTCCGTATGGGACTTGGCAATTGGGAAATTCGACGCCTGTATCAGAATGTCGTCTAAGTAAGGGGCTACTGCTATGCCCCGCGGCCTTAGGACCGCCAGAAGTGACCCCAGAACCTTCGTAAAGATTCTTGGTGCCGTAGCTAACCCAAAGGGAAGAGCCACAAACTGGTAATGCCTGTCTAGGAAGGCGAACCTGAGAAACCGATGATGATCTTTGTGTATCGGAAGATAAGCATCCTTTAAGTCCACGGTAGTCATGTATTGACCCTCCTGAATCATAGGTAGGATGGTTCGAATAGTCTCCATCTTGAAAGATGGGACCCTGAGAAATTTGTTTAGGATCTTGAGATCTAAGATTGGTCTGAAGGTTCCCTCTTTCTTGGGAACCACAAATAGATTTGAATAGAAGCTTTGCCCCTGTTCCTCCTTTGGAACTGGGTGGATCACTCCCATAACTAGGAGGTCTTGAACACAATGTAAGAATGCCTCTCTCTCTTTATCTGGTTTGCAGATAATTGTGAGAGATGAAATCTTCCTTTTGGGGAAGAAGCTTTGAAGTCCAGAAGATATCCCTGGGACACAATTTCCAACGCCCAGGGATCCTGGACATCTCTTGCCCAAGCCTAGGCGAAGAGAGAAAGTCTGCCCCCTACTAGATCCGTTACCGGATCGGGGGCCGATCTTTCATGCTGTCTTAGAGGCAGCAGCAGGCTTCTTGGCCTGCTTACCTTTGTTCCAAGCCTGGTTAGGTCTCCAGACCGGCTTGGACTGGGCGAAATTTCCCTCTTGTTTTGTATTAGAGGAAGTTGATGCCGCGCTCGTCTTAAAGTTTCGAAAGGCACGAAAATTTGTTTGTTTGGTCCTTAATTTGTTAGACCTATCCTGAGGAAGGGCATGACCTTTTCCTCCAGTAATATCAGAAATGATCTCCTTCAGTCCAGGCCCGAATAGGGTCTGCCCCTTAAAGGGAATGTTGAGAAGCTTAGACTTTGAAGTAACGTCAGCTGACCAGGATTTAAGCCATAGCGCCCTACGCGCCTGAATAGCAAAACCGGAGTTCTTAGCCGTTAGTTTAGTTAAATGAACAACGGCGTCAGAAACAAATGAATTAGCTAGCTTAAGCGCTTTAAGCTTGTCAAGTATATCATCCAATGGGGTTTCTACCTGTAAGGCCTCTTCCAGAGACTTAAACCAGAAGGCTGCAGCAGCAGTGACCGGGGCAATGCATGCAAGAGGCTGGAGAATAAAACCCTGTTGAATAAACATTTTCTTAAGGTAACCCTCTAACTTTTTATCCATTGGATCTAGGAAAGCACAACTGTCCTCGACGGGGATAGTTGTACGCTTAGCTAGGGTAGAAACTGCTCCCTCCACCTTAGGGACCGTTTGCCATAAGTCCCGTGTAGCGGCATCTATTGGAAACATTTTCTTAAAAACAGGAGGGGGAGAGAACGGTACACCTGGTCTATAACATTCCTTACTAATAATTTCTGAAAACCTCTTAGGTATTGGAAAAACATCAGTGTAAACAGGCACTGCATAGTATTTATCCAATCTACACAATTTATCTGGCACTATAATGGTGTCACAGTCATCCAGAGTAGCTAAAACCTCCCTGAGCAACACGCGGAGGTGTTCAAGCTTAAATTTAAATGTTGACATATCAGAATCAGGTTGAAGCATCTTCCCTGAGTCAGAAAAATCACCCACAGATAGAAGCTCTCCTGCCTCAGCTTCTGCATATTGTGAGGGGATATCAGACATAGCTACTAAAGCGTCAGAGTGCTCTGTATTTCTTCTAACCCCAGAGCTGTCTCGCTTTCCTTGTAACCCTGGTAGTTTGGACAATACCGCTGTAAGGGTATGATCCATAACTGCCGCCATCTCTTGTAAAGTAAACGCCATGGGCGCGCTAGATGTACTTGGCGCCACTTGAGCGGACGTCCCTTGAGCGGGAGTCAAAGGTTCTGACACATGGGGCGAGTTAGTCGGCATAACTTCCCCCTTGTCAGTTTCCTCTGGTGATAAATCTTTTAAAGTCAGAATATGATCTTTATAACTTAAAGTAAAATCAGTACATTTGGTACACATTCTAAGAGGGGGTTCCACAATGGCTTCTAAACATAATGAACAAGGAGTTTCCTCTATGTCAGACATGTTTAAACAGACTAGCAATGAGACCAGCAAGCTTGGAAAACACTTTAATAAATGTAAACAAGCAAAAAATAAAAACGGTACTGTGCCTTTAAGAGAAACAAAAAATGTCAGAAATTGAAAAACAGTGATGAAAAGCAGTAAATCTTACAAAATTTTTACAGTGTGTATAATAGGCTAACAGAGCATTGCAAAATCTAGCCAGCCATGTGGAAAAAACTGGGCCCCAATAAAGTTTTATCACCAATATGTAGAAAAAAACGTTTAAACACTTCCAGCAAACGTTATCTTATTTTTCAGTAATGTGAGAAAGTAATAAGAATATTACCCTTTACAGCAAGCATGATACTAGTCGTTATTAAATCACTGTAATCAGGCTTACCTTAAATAAATCCGGTATTAACAGCATTTTCTAGCATATTCATTTCTCTAGAAAAATTTAAACTGCACATACCTCATAGCAGGAGACCCTGCACGCCATTCCCCCAGCTGAAGTTACCTATCTCTTCAGTTATGTGTGAGAACAGCAATGGATCTTAGTTACAACCTGCTAAGATCATCAAAGACCACAGGCAGACTCTTCTTCAACTTTCTGCCTGAGGCTAAAATAGTACAACTCCGGTACCATTTGAAAATAACAAACTTTTGATTGAAGATAAACTAAATAAATTCACCACATCTCTCTAGCTACTTCCTTTCTTGTCGAGAGCTGCAAGAGAATGACTGGGAGTGGCAGTTAGGGGAGGAGCTATATAGACAGCTCTGCTGTGGGTGATCCTCTTGCAGCTTCCTGTTGGGAAGGAGAATATCCCACAAGTAATGGATGATCCGTGGACTGGATACACCTTACAAGAGAAAAAGGTTCATACATTAAATCGATACCTATCCATAATTTGAAATACCATTATATTGTCTAATCAATATTAGAATTAAATATCAGAATTTTAAATTAGACAAAATAATGCATATCACAATTTAAAAATCCATTTATATTGTATGCTGAACATAAATGTAATATTTCATGTCCCTTCTAATAATATACCTCGATATCAACTATAAAATGTATTCCTTTGTCTGATTGGTCAGAATGGGATTCCTCTGTAGCACAAAGTAGGGGTAATGTATGTAAAATAAACATATTCTAATCTAGGACATCTAACTATTCCTAATTCTTAACATTCTTCCTCTTGTGATTCTTAACTAGCATGAATTGTGGAAACCAACCTGTATGCATGGTCTTTGAAAGTCAATTATCTTGAAAATAACAGTTTATCTTCATTAGGTGTCTTATTCATCATTTTCAAAATAGAGGATTGTAAAATACCATCTTAAAAAAATAATAATCTGTCTCCAATAGGATGCATTCACAGCCTTAGTCCATCAAATTGTTGGCACTTACCATGTGAACATGTCTTTGTATGGTTTTCAAGGTCAGCACATTTGAAAGACAATGCCAGACATGATCACATTGGTATTCATCACTTTCAATCTTGGATTCTTCACTTTCAGTCTTGGACACTTCACTTTCAGTCTTGAATTCTTCACTTCCAGTCTTTAGATGAAGTCATCTCCCTAATGGCAGAAAAAGTGAGAATAAAACAATTAATACAAGTGTGTGAATTAGTTCTGCACCCCTCTCCCACCCCCCATTTCTGAAACTATTTCTGTCACTAGCTTACTAAGCGTGTGTAGCATCTTGTGTTATGTTCTATCAATCAATTGTGAAGATGAGTCATATATTGAGCAGACCTAACCTCTGATGTGTGACTTTGAATCTGACTTTGAAGCATATAGTCTTGCTAGAGGATCCCTTTCTGAGTATCCAAAATTCTAGTAATGTGTAAAATGTATGCCATATGTTGTCTGTTTGTGCCAAATTTCTACCAGCCACAATCCATACATTTATACTTACCAGCTGATGTTATCTTTAAAAACCAGGTGGCAAAGTCGTTACAGGACCCAATGACAAGAGCATCACCTATAATAATAAATTAAAAAATTCAAATCATTTGATGAACAATCCTAACATGTTTGCACAATTCTCTACTTGTCATTTCCCTATAATTCACATATATTGGCAATACTCCTATCTAACTTCTATTATTTACCGTCTGAAGTGGCGGTTGATGATGTTTGCTCTGACATTGAGCCCCTCGTCTGGGAATGGCCCCTCTAGAATAGGGTCGTCTTCCTAATCTCTGAGGAAGCGTTGGGGCGCCTCGACGGCCTGCAGCATTCCAGCCCGCTCTGCAATATTATGCAGGACGCTGCAGGCTATAACGATCTTCGCCACCTTACTAGGGCTGTATTGGAGGGCTCCTCCCGACCTGTCCAGGCATCTGAGTCTCATTTTGAGGAGCCCAAACATCCTCTCCACTACAGCCCTAGTCCGCCTGTGTGCCCTATTATAGCACTCCTGGGTCTCATCAGTGGGGTTACGTATAGGCGTAATGAGCCAAGGCCGGCTCATGTAACCAGAATCACTTATAAATAATGAACATAACAAAATGACAAATATTAATAATTTATTTATAATTATTATATTAAAATACTTTTCATTTGTGTACACGAAATTCCCCTAAAATAAACATTTTCATTAAAAAAGAATTATATGTTTAAATCGCATTCTCTATCTGGCCATTTAAGCTAAGACATACTACATATCTGTTTGGAACTAAAACTAGACATTTGGGGAAAGAGACAATGACATGGTTAAATTGCTTTCTCTATCTGGCCGTTTAAGCTAAGACATGCTACCTATGCATATTTCGCATAAACCAGACCTTTGCTAGAATAAAAACAAAATGGTTAAATTGCATTCTCTATGTGCCCATTTAAGCTAAGACATGCTACCTATGAGTATTTCCCATAAAGCAGACCTTTGCTAGAATAAAAACAAAATGGTTAAATTGCATTCTCTATCTGCCCATTTAAGCTAAGACATGTTACATATCTGTTTGGAGCTAAAACAAGACATTTGTTGAAAGACAATTAAATGGTTAAATTGCATTCTCTATCTGTTACATGTTGGTTTCAGGAGGGGGGTGTCAGTTCAGGACTGGGCATCGGGCACACCATACCAGCTGGAAATCAGTACTTATCTGTTCAGAACGTCCAGGAGAATAGATTTCAGACCACGCAGCTATGATTCCAAAAGCTATTCTGTTTATTACCAGTTGTTAGGCACTTTTATAGCCAAGAATTACAGCATATAGGTTTAACAAGTGACGTATTCATAATTACATCATTTCACATAGTATTTCTATAAGAACAAATAAACTCATTTAAAATATAATTGGAAGAAAAGGAGTGTTAGGGAGTCATTTCTACAGAAATACCTAACTACAGATAAACAGTAACTGGGCCTCCTAGCCCAGCACAAATCACAGCCGTTTGACATCTTGTAGAGATAACAATGCATCCAAGCACATTGTCAGGGTCATTCTCAGGGCTATTATATCTATGCAAGTCTCCCTAACATCAGCATATTTCTTACTACATAATAAACCACTATAATAAAAGATTCATTACCCAAGATGGATGCCTAAGACAAAAACAGAATTTATGCTTACCTGATAAATTACTTTCTCCAACGGTGTGTCCGGTCCACGGCGTCATCCTTACTTGTGGGAATATCTCTTCCCCAACAGGAAATGGCAAAGAGTCCCAGCAAAAGCTGTCCATATAGTCTCTCCTAGGCTCCGGCCACCCCAGTCATTCGACCGACGGACAGGAGGAAAAAACAGGAGAAACTATAGGGTGCCGTGGTGACTGTAGTTAGAGAAAATAATTCATCAAACCTGATTAAAAAACCAGGGCGGGCCGTGGACCGGACACACCGTTGGAGAAAGTAATTTATCAGGTAAGCATAAATTCTGTTTTCTCCAACATTGGTGTGTCCGGTCCACGGTGTCATCCTTACTTGTGGGAACCAATACCAAAGCTTTAGGACACGGATGAAGGGAGGGAGCAAATCAGGTTACCTAAACAGAAGGCACCACGGCTTGCAAAACCTTTCTCCCAAAAATAGCCTCCGAAGAAGCAAAAGTATCAAATTTGTAAAATTTGGCAAAAGTGTGCAGTGAAGACCAAGTCGCTGCCTTACATATCTGATCAACAGAAGCCTCGTTCTTGAAGGCCCATGTGGAAGCCACAGCCCTAGTAGAGTGAGCTGTGATTCTTTCAGGAGGCTGCCTTCCGGCAGTCTCGTAAGCCAATCGGATGATGCTTTTAAGCCAAAAGGAAAGAGAGGTAGAAGTCGCTTTTTGACCTCTCCTTTTACCAGAATAGACGACAAACAGAGAAGATGTTTGTCTGAACTCTTTTGTAGCTTCTAAATAGAATTTTAGAGCACGGACTACGTCTAAATTGTGTAACAAACGTTCCTTCTTTGAAACTGGATTCGGACACAAAGAAGGTACAACTATCTCCTGGTTAATATTTTTGTTGGAAACAACCTTTGGAAGAAAACCAGGCTTAGTACGCAAAACAACCTTATCTGAATGGAACACCAGATAGGGCGGAGAACACTGCAAAGCAGATAACTCAGAAACTCTTCTAGCAGAAGAAATAGCAACCAAAAACAAAACTTTCCAAGATAACAACTTAATATCTATGGAATGTAAAGGTTCAAACGGAACCCCTTGGAGAACTGAAAAAACTAGATTTAAACTCCAGGGAGGGGTCAAAGGTCTGTAAACAGGCTTGATCCTAACCAGAGCCTGAACAAATGCTTGAACATCTGGCACAGCTGCCAGTCGTTTGTGTAGTAAGACAGATAACTCGCTGATAATCCTTTATCCAAACCTTCTTGTAGAAAGGAAAGGATCTTAGGAATTTTGACCTTATTCCATAGGAATCCCTTGGATTCACACCAGCAGATATATCTTTTCCATATTTTATGGTAAATTTTTCTAGTTACCGGTTTTCTGGCTTGAACCAGAGTATCTATCACATAATCTGAAAACCCACGCTTTGATAGAATCAAGCGTTCAATTTCCAAGCCGTCAGCTGGAGGGAGACCAGATTTGGATGTTCGAATGGACCCTGTACAAGAAGGTCCTGTCTCAAAGGTAGCTTCCATGGTGGAACCAATGACATATTCACCAGGTCTGCATACCAAGTCCTGCGTGGCCACGCAGGAGCTATCAAGATCACCGAGGCCTTCTCCTGCTTGATCCTGGCTACCAGCCTGGGAATGAGAGGAAACAGTGGAAACACATAAGCTAGGCTGAAGGTCCAAGGCGCTACTAGTGCATCCACTAGAGTCGCCTTGGGATCCCTGGATCTGGACCCGTAGCAAGGAACCTTGAAGTTCTGATGAGACGCCATCAGATCCATGTCTGGAATGCCCCATAATTGAGTTAATTGGGCAAAGATCTCTGGGTGAAGTTCCCACTCCCCCGGATGGAATGTCTGACGACTCAGATAATCCGCCTCCCAGTTTTCCACTCCTGGGATGTGGATCGCAGATAGGTGGCAGGAGTGATCCTCCGCCCATTCTATTATTTTGGTCACTTCTCTCATCGCCAGGGAACTCCTTGTTCCCCCCTGATGATTGATATAAGCAACAGTCGTCATGTTGTCTGATTGGAATCTGATAAATCTGGCCTTTGCTAGTTGAGGCCAAGCCCTGAGAGCATTGAATATCGCTCTCAGTTCCAGAATGTTTATCGGGAGAAGAGACTCTTCCCTAGACCAAAAGCTTTCAGGGATTCCCAGACCGCGCCCCAGCCTGCTAGACTGGCGTCGGTCGTGACGATGACCCACTCTGGTCTGCGGAAGCTCATTCCCTGGGACAGGTGGTCCAGGGTTAGCCACCAACGGAGTGAGTCTCTGGTCTTCTGATCTACTTGAATCACTGGAGACAAGTCTGTATAGTCCCCATTCCACTGTTTCAGCATGCACAGTTGTAATGGTCTTAGATGAATTCGCGCAAAAGGAACTATGTCCATTGCTGCAACCATCAACCCTACTACTTCCATGCACTGAGCTACGGAAGGACGTGGAATAGAATGAAGAACTTGACAAGCGTTTAGAAGTTTTGACTTTCTGACTTCTGTCAGGAAAATCCTCATTTCTAAAGAATCTATTATTGTTCCCAAGAAAGGAACTCCTGTCGACGGAGACAGGGAACTTTTTTATATGTTCACCTTCCATCCGTGAGATCTGAGAAAGGCCAGAACGATGTCTGTGTGAGCCTTTTGCCTTTGAGAAAGACGACGCTTGTATCAGAATGTCGTCCAAGTAAGGAACTACTGCAATGCCCCCTTGGTCTTAGAACCGCTAGAAGGGACCCGAGTACTGGTAATGTTTGTCCAGAAAGGTGAACCTTACGAACTGATGATGATCCTTGTGGATAGGAATATGTAGATACGCATCCTTTAGATCCACGGTAGTCATAAATTGACCTTCCTGGATTGTAGGTAGAATAGTTCGAATGGTCTCCATTTTGAACGATGGAACCCTGAGAAATTTGTTTAGGATCTTTAAATCCAGAATTGGTCTGAAAGTTCCCTCTTTTTTGGGAACTACAAACAGATTTGAGTAAAATCCCATTCCCTGTTCCGCCGTTGGAACTGGGTGTATCACTCCCATTTCTAACAGGTCTTCTACACAATGTAAAAATGCCTGTCTCTTTATTTGGTTTGAGGATAAGTGAGACATGTGGAACCTTCCCCTTGGGGGTAGTTCCTTGAATTCCAGAAGATAACCCTGGGAGACTATTTCTAGTGCCCAGGGATCCTGAACATCTCTTGCCCAAGCCTGAGTGAAGAGAGAGAGTCTGCCCCCTACTAGATCCGGTCCCAGATCGGGGGCTACTCCTTCATGCTGTTTTGTTAGCAGCAGCAGGCTTCTTGGCCTGCTTACCCTTGTTCCAGCCTTGCATCGGTTTCCAGGCTGGTTTGGTTTGTGAAGCATTACCCTCTTGTTTAGAGGATGCGGAATTAGAGGCCGGTCCATTCCTGAAATTGCGAAAGGAACGAAAATTAGACTTATTCTTGGCTTTGAAAGGCCTATCTTGTGGGAGGGCGTGGCCCTTTCCCCCAGTGATGTCTGAGATAATCTCTTTCAATTCTGGCCCAAAGAGAGTTTTACCCTTGAAGGGGATATTAAGCAATTTTGTCTTGGAAGATACATCCGCTGACCAAGACTTTAGCCAAAGCGCTCTGCGCGCCACAATTGCAAACCCTGAATTTTTCGCCGCTAATCTAGCTAATTGCAAAGCGGCATCTAAAATAAAAGAATTAGCCAACTTAAGTGCGTGAACTCTGTCCATAACCTCCTCATACGGAGTCTCTCTACTGAGCGACTTTTCTAGTTCCTCGAACCAGAACCACGCTGCTGTAGTGACAGGAACAATGCACGAAATGGGTTGCAGAAGGTAACCTTGCTGTACAAAAACCTTTTTAAGCAAACCCTCCAATTTTTTATCCATAGGATCTTTGAAAGCACAATTATCCTCGATAGGAATAGTAGTGCGCTTGTTTAGAGTAGAAACTGCCCCCTCGACCTTAGGGACTGTCTGCCATAAGTCCTTTCTGGGGTCGACCATAGGAAATAATTTCTTAAATATAGGAGGGGGGACAAAAGGTATGCCGGGCTTCTCCCACTCCTTATTCACTATGTCCGCCACCCGCTTGGGTATAGGAAAAGCGTCGGGGTGCACCGGAACCTCTAGGAACTTGTCCATCTTGCATAATTTTTCTGGAATGACCAGGTTGTCACAATCATCCAGAGTAGATAACACCTCCTTAAGCAGTGCGCGGAGATGCTCTAATTTAAATTTAAATGTCACATCAGGTTCAGCCTGTTGAGAAATTTTTCCTGAATCTGAAATTTCCCCATCTGACAAAACCTCCCTCATGGCCCCTTCAGATTGGTGTGAGGGTATGACAGAGCAATTATCATCAGCGCCCTCCTGCTCTTCAGTGTTTAAAACAGAGCAATCGCGCTTTCTCTGATATGTAGGCATTTTGGATAAAATATTTGCTATGGAGTTATCCATTACAGCCGTCAATTGTTGCATAGTAATAAGCATTGGCGCGCTAGAAGTACTAGGGGCCTCCTGCGTGGGCAAAACTGGCGTAGACACAGAAGGAGATGATGTAGAACTATGTCTACTCCCTTCATCTGATGAAACATCTTGGGCAATTTTACTATCTGTGGCAGCACTGTCCTTACTTTGTTTGGACGCTATGGCACAATTATCACACAATTTTGAAGGGGGAGACACATTGACTTTCATACATATAGAACATAGCTTATCTGAAGGTACCGACATGTTAAACAGGCTTAAACTTGTCAATAAAGCACAAAAACCGTTTTAAAACAAAAACGTTACTGTCTCTTTAAATTTTAAACAGTGCACACTTTATTACTGAATATGTGAAAAAGTATGAAGGAATTGTTCAAAATTTACCAAATTTTCACCACAGTGTCTTAAAGCATTAAAAGTATTGCACACCAAATTTCAGAGCTTTAACCCTTAAAATAAAGAAACCGGAGCCGGTTACATTTTTAACCCCTCTACAGTCCCAGCTACAGCCTTTGCTGCGACTTTACCAAACCCAGGGGGGAATACGATACCAAATGAAGCCTTCTAGGAACCTTTCCAACTACTTTCAGATCCACACACAGGCATCTGCATGTCTTGCTCTCAAAAGTAACTGTGCAGTAATGGCGCGAAAATGAGGCTCAGCCTACAATTGGGAAGGCCCTTCCTGACTGGAAAGGTGTCTAACTCAGTGCCTGACATTAAAAAACGTTCCCCAAGCTTATAAGTGTGAATTTCAAGCATAAACATGTATAAAATGCTCAAATAAAGCAATCGATTTTGCCCATAAAAGTGTCTACCAGTTTTACAGCCCATATTAAGCCCTTTATTCTGTTTGAGACTAAGAAAATGGCTTACCGGTCCCCATGAGGGGAAATGACAGCCTTCCAGCATTACACAGTCTTGTTAGAAATATGGCTAGTCATACCTTAAGCAGAAAAGTCTGCTAACTGTTTCCCCCAACTGAAGTTACTTCATCTCAACAGTCCTATGTGGAAACAGCAAACGATTTTAGTTACTGCTGCTAAAATCATCTTCCTCTCACAAACAGAACTCTTCATCTTTTTCTGTTTCAGAGTAAATAGTACATACCAGCACTATTTTAAAATAACAAACTCTTGATAGTAGAATAAAAAACTACAACTAAACACCACATACTCTTAACCATCTCCGTGGAGATGTTGCCTGTGCAACGGCAAAGAGAATGACTGGGGTGGGCGGAGCCTAGGAGGGACTATATGGACAGCTTTTGCTGGGACTCTTTGCCATTTCCTGTTGGGGAAGAGATATTCCCACAAGTAAGGATAACGCCGTGGACCGGACACACCAATGTTGGAGAAATGGTGCTAGTCATGCTAACAATAATTCCTAACATACCACTCTTTTATTCTAACAGAATAACACAAAAATAGACAGGCGCAGAAAATTAGTAAAGCCTTTAAAAACAGTATAAGCTTAATACTATGGTAACAGGATTCTATGTGAGAATAATATACAGCAAAATATTCATATGTAGTGGTATAATTTTATAGGGCACAATTTGTCACTGCACATAGGTGCGGTCCCTCCAATACTCTCCGTTCACCTCCCAGCATCCCCAAACTACTGGTCTATCTGCACAAAGACCCAACCAGCCCCCCATCTACCCCCAAACAACGCTGCATCTCTTATTTCTCCACCTGCATTGCTAGCAACCCCCAATATTTCCAACAGTTCCTTTCTCCACAGTAAAGCATGACATGGTAACAGCACAACTGTCTCTAGGTGGCCTCTGATCATTTTAAAAACAGCCTTTGTCCTCTTCACCTTCCTCAGACACTTTGCTATAATACAGTTTTCCAACAGTTCATTTGCAGTAGGGGTGCTTATCCAGTGTTCTTCCGCAGGGAGATGCTGGAACTCTGATGGTTTGTTCATGGGGTAGACAAGGCAGCCAGTGGATCCCCATGGCAAGCAGACACTCAAGTCACAAGGAGTCTATGAAGGAAACAGAAACAGCACAAGATGAGTACACACCCCAATACAATCACAATTATGTCCAAATAAAACTTCTTTCATCTTTTTTTGTAAGCATCACAATTCCTTTAGCTTAACTCATCCTGTGTAAACATTGTGGATATATAATACAAACTAAATACATTGATACTTTACAGAGAATAATTCACAGCTTCTCTATACAATTTAAATGATACTTCATGAATATTAAGCAAGTGAAAACGGCTAAACTTCATCAAGAGGCTGCATGGCTATAGTAAAACTTATGCTAAGGCCTGCCCTGTAGCAAAAATGAAAAATAAAACAGTCAATAAAAACATTTTCTCTCAAATGAATTTCTTTACACAGTTACTTTGAACTACTAGAAGTAAAAGAACCTAGTGTTGATTTATTCTGCACAGCTACTATCTATAATGTTTATAATTCTCCAACTATGATCTTAATAGTCAACAATCTCATCTGATATAAACATTTAATACTTTACTAATTATTTTATGCAACCTAAATTCTCTCACACTCCTGTATGAGGAAAGAATACAATCATAACATCATTTAAAACTACAAAATCTCTTAAAGGTAAACACTTCTGTATGGTAAGATAAATCCTTTCTTTGACAAACATCTGGAATTACCAAATTCAAATTGCAAGTACCATACCAATTAATAAAAGGGAAACAAAATACATTTGCTTTCATAACATAGCTCCAATAAGAGCCATGGCATGTAGAAAATATACTATCAATATGACTATAATTATGCTACTCCCTAAACAAATATTTCTCCAACATTGGTGTGTCCGGTCCACGGCGTCATCCATTACTTGTGGGATATTCTCCTCCCCTACAGGGAAAGGCAAGGAGAGCACACAGCAAGAGCTGTCCATATAGCTCCCCCTCTGGCTCCACCCCCCAGTCATTCTCCTTGCTGCTCTGAACACAGCTCACTCCACTAGGGCTGTGGCTTCCACATGGGCCTTCAAGAACGAGGCTTCTGTTAATCAGATATGTAAGGCAGCGACTTGGTCTTCTCTGCACACTTTTGCCAAATTTTACAAATTTGATATTTTTGCTTCTTCGGAGGCTGTTTTTGGGAGAAAGGTTTTGCAAGCCGTGGTGCCTTCTGTTTAGGTAACCTGATTTGCTCCCTCCCTTCATCCGTGTCCTAAAGCTTTGGTATTGGTTCCCACAAGTAATGGATGACGCCGTGGACCGGACACACCAATGTTGGAGAAAAAGAATTTATGCTTACCTGATAAATTACTTTCTCCAACGGTGTGTCCGGTCCACGGCCCGCCCTGGTTTTTTAATCAGGTTTGAAAATTTTTTCTTTTTCTTTATACACTACAGTCACCACGGCACCCTATAGTTTTCTCCTTTTTCTCCTAACCGTCGGTCGAATGACTGGGGGGCGGAGCCAGAGGGGGAGCTATATGGACAGCTCTTGCTGTGTGCTCTCCTTGCCTTTCCCTGTAGGGGAGGAGAATATCCCACAAGTAATGGATGACGCCTTGGACCGGACACACCGTTGGAGAAAGTAATTTATCAGGTAAGCATAAATTCTGTTTTCTCTGTCTAATTAATATAAACTTCTAGCTGAGACATGTCCTCATTATGTTCCACAGGGTGGAGGGTCTAAAATATTCTGATATATTTCAGCATTTTCTTTAAATTATAAAGGTGCAAACATATTTTCTATACTCAGTGGGCCATTCAATAGGTTACAATACTGCAAAGTTTAGACTTACACTTATCTAAAGGGTTAAACTTTTCTGCAGACAAAACTATATGACTATAACTAATGTGATCAACAAAAAATAACACCAATACAATAGCGTACAAAACAAGAAATATAAGTACACGAGTTAAAACAATACTCCCCTAATTTAATTGGTTGACCCTGTAACAGCATAACAGGTCCTCCATATCCACCGGCAAGGCACAGTCCAGAGAAGGATAGTCTTTATGTTCTGACGACACACAACAGAGGAGACAGTCATGGATTACCCAGAGTCCAGTTCTGGGGCTGGTACCAGCATGCAAAGCAAAGAATGGATCCAAAGATAGTTCAGCAACTTTTACTGCAGTATGGTGGTTAAAACAAGCTTGACAAAACGTATTTTATCTTCAACTTTTCTTTCTTTAAAAGTTTACTTGCATTCCATCTTTAATCTTTTGAAGAGTGCACTTATGGAATTTTATCTGTACAGATTTTACCTAAATATGGAAAAAACTCAAAAATAATTCAGTTAGTGTCTTTAATCTCTGGATACAGCTGCATGATCTCATCCTGCAAATACAAATATAGTGTTAAGAACCAAATAGAAAAATAAAACATTTTAGGCATCTGAAATATGAGAGCAAAACAAAACACAGAAAGACAATGAAGAGATAGAAGCCACCAGGGAGGGAAAAAGGAGTGGGGTATTACTATACAGGCTACGACCGGGGTGGCCATCAAGGTAGATGATGGCCGTGGCCAGATTCCCAATGAAGGAAAGTTCTAGACAATCCTAGGGACGTAGTGCATCCTGCATAGGGATAAGACAGGGAAATTTAGGGCACAGCTGGTGGGTAGGCAATAACATTGTAAGAGGAGATTCAAAACGTTTTAGGTTCACCTTCTTACCTAAAAACAATCACCCCTATCACATAAAGATACTCATCAATACTCATCAATACTTCCCCCTTGTTTGCGTGAAACATCCCATGTGGCACGCAAACACAACAAAACAAAAAACTAAAAGACAAATTATGCACTCCACTCATGCATGCAGAATACAATTTTCAATAGCAAGCAAAATCAAATACACCTCACTATTCAATATGCTATCCATACAGCACGCTCCCACACGCAGTCCCGAAAAATAAAAACACAACATTCTCTTAGAAAACACTTAAACCAATTGTCCATTTTACAAAACAAAACATGAACAGCCGACACAAACTTTTAACAACCAGAATTAACCTGAAATTCAACACATATATTTACAGTCACTGAAACACAGCACTCGCAAAACACTACAAAATAATTAAAATCCTAAAACAACCATCTATATCCTGGTTCTGCAAATTCTACCATGTACAATTCTATGAGATCATACTAATGATGCAATCACCGCAGATGCTCAATAAACTCCAGTTGCATATTTACACATAAAATCCCTAACCATAAATTTACAAAAGAACACACAAACACCTAAGTATCCAATTTTGGGAATTATTAGATAATAATGACACAGCCACTGTTCTATATAGCTCCTGCTCGCATGCACCATGCAAATCCACTGTTAAAGGGACATTTTAGTATAAATTAAACTTTCATTATTCAGATAGGACTTTTAATTTTAATCAACTTTCCAATTTACTTTTATCATCAAATTTTTTCTCTTGGTATTCTTAGTTTAAACTAAACATAGGTAGGCTCATATGCTAATTTCTAAGCCTTTGAGGGCTGCCTCTTACCACAGGCTTTTTCAATCTCTTTCCAACACAGAGAGACAAAATACACATGGGCCATATAGATAACACTGTGTTCAGGCACAGGGGGTCATCCAAGATCCAGCACAAAACAATGCTAAATTTAAGACAATAGACCATAAACAGTCACAGTCATGTGACCAGGGAGCTGGAAGAAGGCCCCTAGACACAAGGCAACTACAGAGGCAAAAAGCATACCAATACAACTGTGTTAGCCATGCAACACTGGGGAATAGGTAATAAAGGGATTATCTATCTTTAAAACAATAACAATTATATGGTAGACTGTCCCTTTAAGTAAATCAGGTGTGGCACAAATAATTTGTGAAAAGCTGCTAGAATCCAGTCTATACTTTTACATAAACAAAATTTTAATAACAACACAATTATTTGATTTAACTTTGTTTATAATTTGATATTCACCATTCTGCAGCTCTCTAGCCAAATGTAACAAATGTATATAACAAAAAAATAAAATAAGCTCTCTTCAAAAAAATAATAATAAAATTTCCCCTTTAAATTATTCCCAATGAGTCATTGGCCTTACTTATAATAAAAATGTATACTGACGTTCATTAAATAGCCTAAGCAAGCATAGCCAGCATAAAAACACACTCACAGTGGGATGCAGGCTAGTTAAAGGGACATTTTACTCAAATTAAAAATTATCTTTAATTGAAACTGCTGACACAGTTAAATATACTAGTGTTAGGCTTACAGTAAACCTCATTGTCTTCTCTGTAAATATTTCCTTAAAATCTCAGATTTTATATCAGTTTGCCTGTATCCCTTTAAATATTTTCACTCCTCTGTTTGTCTTTTTTTTTCTTCGCTAGTCTCACAGATCGCAACACTAACGGCTAGATTTAGAGTTTTGTCAATAACGACCCGCGTAGCTAACGCTGGCTTTTTCCCCCCCGCACCTTTTAAATACTGCTGGTATTTAGAGTTCACAGAAGGGCTGCGTTAGGCTACAAAAAGGGAGCGTATAGCATAATTTACCGCCACTGCAACTCTCAATACCAGCGGTGCTTACGGACGCGGCCAGCTTCAAAAACGTGCTCGTGCACGATTCCCCCATAGGAAACAATGGGGCAGTTTGAGCTGAAAAAAAACCTAACACCTGCAAAAAAGCAGCGTTCAGCTCCTAACGCAGCCCCATTGTTTCCTATGGGGAAACACTTCCTAAGTCTGCACCTAACACCCTAACATGTACCCCGAGTCTAAACACCCCTAACCTTACACTTATTAACCCCTAATCTGCCGCCCCCGCTATCGCTGACCCCTGCATATTTTTTTTAACCCCTAATCTGCCGCTCCGTACACCGCCTAAACCTACGTTATCCCTATGAACCCCTAATCTGCTGCCCCTAACACCGCCGACCCCTATATTATATTTATTAACCCCTAATCTGCCCCCCCCAACGTCGCCGCTACCTACCTACAATTATTAACCCCTAATCTGCCGACCGGACCTCACCGCTACTATAATAAATGTATTAACCCCTAATCCGCCTCACTCCCGCCTCAATAACCCTATAATAAATAGTATTAACCCCTAATCTGCCCTCCCTAACATCGCCGACACCTAACTTCAAGTATTAACCCCTAATATGCCGACCGGACCTCACTGCTACTCTAATAAATTTATTAACCCCTAAAGCTAAGTCTAACCTTAACACTAACACCCCCCTAAATTAAATATAATTTAAATCTAACGAAATAAATTAACTCTTATTAAATAAATTATTCCTATTTAAAGCTAAATACTTACCTGTAAAATAAACCCTAATATAGCTACAATATAAATTATAATTATATTGTAGCTATTTTAGGATTTATTTTTATTTTACAGGCAAATTTCAATTTATTTTAACTAGGTACAATAGCTATTAAATAGTTAATAACTATTTAATAACTACCTAGCTAAAATAAATACAAATTTACCTGTAAAATAAATCCTAACCTAAGTTACAATTAAACCTAACACTACCCCCCTGAAGATCATCCTACCTTGAGTTGTCTTCAGCCAGCCGACCCACCGATGGAACCGAAGAGGAGATCCGGAGCGGCAGAAGTGATCCTCCAGGCGGCGCTGAAGAAGTCTTCCACCCGGGCGATGTCATCTACCAAGCGGCGCTGAAGAAGTCTTCCATCCGGGCGATGTCATCTTCCAAGCGGGGTCTTCAATCTTCTTCTTCAGGATCCATCTTCATTCCGCCGATGCGGAACATCCTTCTTCCCCGACGGACTACCGACGAATGAAGGCTCCTTTAAGGGACGTCATCCAAGATGGCGTCCCTCGAATTCCGATTGGCTGATAGGATTCTATCAGCCAATCGGAATTAAAGTAGGAAAATTCGAGGGACGCCATCTTGGATGACGTCCGTTAAAGGAACCTTCATTCTGTGTTAGGACGTCGGAAGAAGAGGATGGATCCGCGCTGGAGGTCTTGATGATGGAGCCGCTCGTCGATGAATGGAAGAAGATAGAAGATGCCGCTTGGATGAAGATGTTTGCCGGTCCGGATCTCCTCTTCTGCCCGGATAGGATGAAGACTTCTGCCCGATGATGGAATTCTTCAGCCGCCGCTTGGATCAAGACTTCAGTCGGAGGATGGACGTCTTCAGCCCCCGCTTGGGCTTGGATCAAGACTTCGGAGGCTCCTCTGGACGGATCGGTGAACCCGGCGTGGTGAAGATAAGGCAGGAAGATCTTCAGGGGCTTAGTGTTAGGTTTATTTAAGGGGGTTTGGGTTAGATTAGGGGTATGTGGGTGGTGGGTTGTAATGTTGGTGGGGGGGTATTGTATGTTTTTTTTTTCCAGGCAAAAGAGCTGAATTCTTTGGGGCATGCCCTGCAAATGGCCCTTTTAAGGGCTGGTAAGGTAAAAGAGCTTTTCTATTTTAATTTTAGAATAGGGTAGGGCATTTTTTTATTTTGGGGGGCTTTGTTATTTTATTAGGAGGCTTAGAGTAGGTGTAATTAGTTTAAAATTGTTGTAATATTTTTCTAATGTTTGTAAATATTTTTTTATTTTTTGTAACTTAGTTCTTTTTTATTTTTTGTACTTTAGTTAGTTTATTTAATTGTATTTATTTGTAGGTATTGTATTTAATTAATTTATTGATAGTGTAGTGTTAGGTTTAATTGTAGATAATTGTAGGTATTTTATTTAATTAATTTATTGATAGTGTAGTGTTAGGTTTAATTGTAACTAGGGTTAGGATTTATTTTACAGGTAATTTTGTAATTATTTTACCTGGTTAAAATAAATACAAAGTTGCCTTTAAAATAAATATAATTATAATTTATATTGTAGCTATATTAAGGTTTATTTTACAGGTAAGTATTTAGCTTTAAATAGGAATAATTTATTTAATAAGAGTTAATTGATTTCGTTAGATTTAAATTATATTTAATTTAGGGGGGTGTTAGGGTTAGGGTTAGACTTAGCTTTAGGGGTTAAAAAATGTATTAGAGAAGCGGTGAGGTCCGGTCGGCATATTAGGGGTTAATACTTGAAGTTAGGTGTCGGCGATGTTAGGGAGGGCAGATTAGGGGTTAATACTATTTATTATAGGGTTATTGAGGCGGGAGTGAGGCAGATTAGGGGTTAATAACTTTATTATAGTAGCGGTGAGGTCCGGTCGGCAGATTAGGGGTTAATAATCGTAGGTAGGTGGAGGCGACGTTGGGGGCGGCAGATTAGGAGTTAATAAATATAATATAGGGGTCGGCGGTGTTAGGGGCAGCAGATTAGGGGTACATAGGGATAACGTAGGTGGCGGCGGTGTGCGGTCGGCAGATTAGGGGTTAAAAAATTTTAATAGAGTGGCGGCGATGTGGGGGGACCTCGGTTTAGGGGTACATAGGTAGTTTATGGGTGTTAGTGTACTTTAGAGCACAGTAGTAAAGATCTTTATGAACCGGCGTAAGCCCAGAAAGCTCTTAACTCCTGACTTTTTTCTGCGGCTGGAGTTTTGTCGTTAGATTTCTAACGCTCAATTCAGCCAAGACTCTAAATACCGGCGTTAGAAAGATCCCATTGAAAAGATAGGATACGCAAATGTCGTAGGGGGATCTGCGGTATGGAAAAGTCACGGCTGGAAAGTGAGCGTTAGACCCTTACCTACAAGACTCTAAATACCAGCGGTAGCCCAAAACCAGCGTTAGGAGCCTCTAACGCTGGTTTTGACGACTAACGCAGAACTTTAAATCTAGCCGTAAGATTGTAGACAACTTATCAATTCAGTTTGCATTACAGAGAGAATTCAGTTACACTGCAAAAGAAATATCTGCTAACTAAATGGCAGATTTAAAAAGAATAATACAAAGAAAGGTCCCAAAAAATATATTTTGCAAACTACTAATACAGTGTTATTGCTGCTTTCACATGAGTGAACTGGTCCTTTAAATAATAAAATGACAATTTTCTAGTGCTCTGTCTACGCACTGAGCTCTGATGACAAACAATTCAACCCATTACAATTTACTTCATATATACACAAACTTGCAAATGCAACTTCTCCTACATTTTAAACTATTCAGCTTGTATAACAAGCCATTACAAATACATTAATATCAAAAAACAATTTTACAGTACACTGTCCCTTTAAGGACTAACCATTTATCATGTAACAAATCCTTTAATTAGTTTCCTTGCTTCCTTGCAAAAACAATATATTTATATGCTGCATCAGGTGGACAGTTTTTTGTTTTTTTTTATATTTGCATACAACAAATATCACGTTAAACTAAAACTGCTTATTAATAACACACATATTTAAAACATGCTTATGACTTTAAAGTTGTAACAATAAGACTTCAAAATACCTCATTACAACGTCATTTTTACAGCGATACACACACAAGTTCAGATCATCTCGCATACCAGCAATTCACTCCCCCTTTTTTTTTTTTTTTTTTTCAGGAAAACATATATTTATTAATTTTCCTCCAAATTTAAAATGTATTTGTACATATCTGAATTTGAAACAGATTGGCCATGTCTTCACAAATTGAGATAAACACATTTCAAATAATTAAATCTGTTACACTTAAATCTCCCTTTCATTACTGCACACACACATACAACGGAGCTTCTGAAACAGTTTTTTTTATATTTCTCTTCACGGACTCTACACAGCTGCTCACTGACAGACGTTTTTATGATCCCCCTTCCCTTTCTAGAGTGGTTTTTTTTTTAACAGAAATGTTTCTGTCTTTAACAAACTATTAACCCTTTTGTAGACATTACAAATGCAATAACATTTTCCTCTTCTCTGTGCATTATTAACAATATTTGGCTATGAGCAGACCCCACTTTTCTTTAACAACACAAAAAGAGCAGCAGTAATATAATGCACAGTCACTTAATATATATTTTAAGCACAAAACAGCACAGCAATTATATAGCAATAAAAAGCAAGCAAGCAAACAAATTAGTATCCAATTTCCAGTGATAGGTAACAAAAATCGACAGCGATGCCAATTTGCCCGGGGAACTTAACTTAAAAATCTTCCGTCAAATTGCATGCTAACTTAACTTGCGCGCTTACCAGACAGGACTACAATACCTGTCATAAACTAGCACAGGACTACAATACCTGTCTAGAACTAGCACAGGACTATTAACCTGTCTAGAGGGATTTATCACAAGTGCCGACAGGACTCAAACCTTTGCACAAACCCTGCTTCTTTCTTTAATGCAGGAATCCCTTTTTTAACCCTTTATCATATATTCAAAACCAACTAAATTTAGGTTCAGATTCACAGAGGGAAAGCAGAGTAAATAAACACTATCCACTCACCCCGTGTAAATCCCAATTCTGACACCAGAAACTGTTACGTGTTGGTTTCAGGAGGGGGGTGTCAGTTCAGGACTGGGCATCGGGCACACCATACCAGCTGGAAATCAGTACTTATCTGTTCAGGACGTCCAGGAGAATAGATTTCAGACCACGCAGCTATGATTCCAAAAGCTATTCTGTTTATTATCAGTTGTTAGGCACTTTTATAGCCAAGAATTACAGCATATAGGTTTAACAAGTGACATATTCATAATTACATCATTTCACATAGTATTTCTATAAGAACAAAGAAACTCATTTAAAATATAATTGGAAGAAAAGGAGTGTTAGGGAGTCATTTCTACAGAAATACCTAACTACAGATAAACAGTAACTGGGCCTCCTAGCCCAGCACAAATCACAGCCGTTTGACATCTTGTAGAGATAACAATGCATCCAAGCACATTGTCAGGGTCATTCTCAGGGCTATTATATCTATGTAAGTCTCCCTAACATCAGCATATTTCTTACTACATAATAAACCACTATAATAAAAGATTCATTACCCAAGATGGATGCCTCAGACAAAATGGCGCTAGTCATGCTAACAATAATTCCTAACACTATCTGGCCATTTAAGCTAAGACATGCTACATATCTGTTTTGAACTAAAACTAGACATTTGGGGAAAGAGACAATGACATGGTTAAATTGCATTCTCTATCTGGCCATTTAAGCTAAGACATGCTACCTATGCGTATTTCGCATAAACCAGACCTTTGCTAGAATAAAAATAAAATGGTTAAATTGCATTCTCTATCTGCCCATTTAAGCTAAGACATGCTACATATCTGTTTGGGGCTAAAACTAGACATTTGTTAAAAGACAATTAAATGGTTAAATTGCATTCTCTATCTGGCCATTTAAGCTAAGACATGCTACCTATGAGTATTTCGCATAAACCAGACCTTTGCTAGAATAAAAACAAAATGGTTAAATTGCATTCTCTATCTGCCCATTTAAGCTAAGACATGCTACCTATGAGTATTTCGCATAAAGCAGACCTTTGCTAGAATAAAAACAAAATGGTTAAATTGCATTCTCTATCTGCCCATTTAAGCTAAGACATGCTACATATCTGTTTGGAGCTAAAACTAGACATTTGTTGAAAGACAATTAAATGGTTAAATTGCATTGAGATGAGAGACATTTAGGTGCGGCGTTCCTAGCAGCGTCTGCGGACTCAGCGAGACAACCGGAAGTGACGCCGGTATCAGTATAGTCCTTCCATAGAGAGCCAACGGAGTGCCGTAGCAGTGGCGAAACCCAGCCACTTTGTAGATGAAGGAAAAAGAAAAAGATGCAGGCACTGCTGTGGGTAACTTAAAAACAATAAGTCTTTATTTGAAAAGCCATAAAAAATAAACAGCTACAACCGCTGTACAGGCAAGAGCAAAAGGTACAAAAAACGACAGAGGCAAGGCAGGGTAGAAAAATAGACAGAAAATTGTCTGACTAGTTTCGAGTGCAGACTGCACTCTTATTCATAGACATACAGAGAGAGGGCTAGGCATGCCTTTTAAAGGGAAAACAGTTAACTGAAAATTCAGCTGATGTCCATTACTGAAAATTAGGACATATACTTCGGTTAACCCCTCAAAGACAAGTCACGCCTAATCTCTGTGTGAAAGATTAAAAACAATGAACAAAATTCTCAGATTATTGTTGTTATATCAAACAGTATTACACGCTATATCAGTTAGTGTTTTAACGGGGGAGACATATATTAGAGGTAGTTGGCATTTTATATACTATATCCTAAATGCCATTTAAAAATTATTATTATTATTCTTCTATTCCTGTAAAATAACACAACTATGTAAACTAGACAGTAGTTTTATATGCCTAGTGTCATATATATTAAAATTAAGGCAAGATTGTTATTATACAGGATAGAGAGACAAAAAGAAACTATTCTACTCTAGATTGTCAAGAAATGAGGGAAACCCAAAATAACAGTTATACTTAACAAATGGTTACTTAAATATTAAATACACAGTGTTTGATAACTAAGCTAAGTAAAAATCCTGTTATCAATTTTAGGATTATGTTATATTGTCAACATGAACTTGAAAATATGTGCTAAACTGGTAATGACCTATATGTTAGATATATTGAATATGATAAAATATACAATTCATATATAGCCTAAAGAATTATAAAATAATTTTAGGTATAGAAAAGAAAAAAAGGAGTGAATATAATTTTGGAAAGAATTGGATATTAAGAAAGTCGATAGACTATACTTAATATTTCTTATTTTTTATTTTTTGTTGCTTTAATTATCGATGAAAAAATTGATATCGCATTCACGATTCATTCCTTTGGGAAAGCGTGTTTGTAATTTAAGCATCCAGAAGAGTTCTTTTCTTTCTAGGGACTTAAATTTATTGCCTCCTCTGATGGATAGATTTACAATGTCAATTATTTTAATAGTGATATTAGCCTCATTCGAAAAGTGTAAGCTGTTAAAGTGGTTAGCTACAGCAGAGTCTTTGTTATAATTTTTAATATCTCTGGCATGTTCATTGTAACGTTTTCTAACTTCTCTAGAAGTCTGACCTGTATACTGTAATTTACAGATATTGCATGTTAGGAGATATACCACAAATGTGGTGCTACAATTGGCATAGAAGTCTATATTATATTCTGTCCCTGTACTGGTGCTAGTGTAAGTGTTCCCTTCTTGAATATGTGAACACATGTTGCAGTTACGACTGCCACATTTATAATTTCCTTTTTGTGTCAGCCAATTATGTTCCTTTCTTTTATTTCTAGTGACTAAGCTAGGTGATATAGCCTGTCCTAGGGTTTTTGATCTTTTGGGGACATATTTGATATTGTTGATAAGGGGTCTAAGAATATCATCACCTGAAAGTATATGTGCATGTTTTTGCATAATTTTTACAATATCATTGTACTGTTTGGAGTATGCTGTGGTGAACACAATTGCTTCTTTAAATTGGGATTCTTTCTTTTTTACCTTATGTTTTTGTATGTCAGTATCTGTGTTGTATTTTCTAATTTCCTTCCTACATTTTTCTAGACTATTGACATTGTATCCTCTACTTGTAAGTCTCTTCTTCAGCTCAAGTGATTGTGTATCATAGATATCATCTGATTTAGTATTTCTGCGTAGCCTAATAAATTGACTACGTGGAATGGACTTTATAAGATGTGTTGGGTGTTGTGACGTTGCATAAAGTATTGTGTTGCCTGCAGACTCCTTACGATAGGTACTAGTGACAATACAGTTTTCAACTATCTCAAATGTTAGGTCTAAGTAATTGACTTTTTTTGTATTATATATTCCTGTAAATCGTAAATTAAATGGATTAGAGTTAGTATATTCTAAGAAGTTGTTAAATTCTATATCATTTAAAGGTTTTTTGACAATAAACAACAGATCATCGATATAACGTGTATATATTAGAATGCTCTCAAGCCATGGATTTTGGGTATTATAAATGTGAGATAGTTCCCACCAAGAGACAAATAAATTTGCAAAAGCGGGGGCAAATTTTGCCCCCATGGCGGTACCACATACTTGATTATAAAAACAGCCATCAAACCAAAAATAATTGTGAGATAATAAGAATTTTAACACATCTCCTATGTATTGTTTAGTATAAACATTTACATCCATTTCTCTTTGGAGAAAAAATTCCACTGCTTGTACCCCCAAGTTTTGGGGGATACTGGTGTAGAGTGAGGATACATCAATTACCACCCATGTATAATTCTCCTTCCAAGAGACAGTGTCTAAGATTTCAATAAGTTTCGCACTATCTCTCAGATAGGAGAGTTGTTTTTTTGCAATTGGTTGTAGTATTTCATCTAGCCATGCCCCCAAAGGCTCAAACAAGGACCCCACCCCTGAAACAATGGGTCTCCCTGGAGGGGAGATGGGGTCCTTGTGAACCTTGGGGACATGGTAGAAGATAGGAGTAAGGGGATGTTCAGGAACTAGATTTTTTATGTCTTTTTCTTTAAAGACATTCAGTGTGATCCCTTCCATAATTAATGACTGTAGTTTCTTTTTTATATATAAAGATAGGGTTACCTGGGAGTAATCTGTACGTATTGGTATCACTGAGTTGTTTGATAGCTTCATCAAAGTAATCCTTTTTGTTTTGTATAACAATACTGCCGCCCTTATCCGCACTTCTGATGACAATCTCTTTGTTTTCTTGAAGAGATTTTATTGCTTGTCGTTCTCTAAATGGTAGATTATGGGCGGCAGTATTGGTATTACTTTTTTTCTCTAGCTCAAACAGATCTTCCTGGATTCGTTTTTGATAGGAATTGATTACAGTCCCCCTATATTGGGTGGGATAAAAATCAGATGCTGTTCTTTTTGGATGAGCAAGCCTATTTGGTTTGTAACTTTCTTGGTCACCACTAAACAAATCTGTGAGAGTGACCAGGGTTTGTGCATCCTCAAATGACAGCATAGGATTTTCAATATGTGACTGTTTCATTTATAGGGGTTGTCCTCTCATAGTGTCTTCTAAGGTAGTGTCACTATTTGTAAGGGAAAAGAATCTTTTAAGAGTTAGTTTTCGTATAAACTTGTTAATATCAAGTAAAGTGTTAAAACATGAAAAGTTGCCCGAAGGGGCAAATCCTAATCCCCTAGACAAAACCTGATGTTCCTCTTTTTTAAGAGTATATTTAGAGAGGTTAACCACACTAATATTATCATTAGAAACAGTCATTTGTTGTCTTTGTTCCTCTGGATCGGCATTGTATGATGTTATTGTCCCTTCTTTGTAGACTTGTTTTTCCCTTTTTGGTCTCCATCTTTTCCGTTTCCTTTTTTGTTTGGGGTTCCCCGATCGTGTCTTCAGGCCTACTGGTTGTTCTTGATCTCGTGGGTCCACTGCCTCCACCGCCTCCTGTAAAAAATCACATGAAGAGGATGGAGAGATAGAGGGTGAGGAAGAGGAGAGGAGAGAAGAGCAGTTGGAAGAATAGGAAGTGTTAAATTGCATTCTCTATCTGGCCATTTAAGCTAAGGCATGCTACCTATGCGTATTTCGCATAAACCAGACCTTTGCTAGAATTAAAACAAAATGGTTAAATTGCATTCTGTATCTGCCCATTTAAGCTAAGACATGCTACATATCTGTTTGGAACTAAAACTAGACATTTGCGGAAAGACAATTAAATGATTAAATAGCATTCTCTATCTGGCCATTTAAGATAAGACATGCTACATATCTGTTTGGAGCTAAAACTAGACATTTGCGGAAAGAGAAAGAAATGGTTAAATTGCACCCTAGAGCTGCACATTTTGCACATTACCCAAACAACTGTTTTTTAAGACTACAGTGGCAATTGTCTAACTAATTAACCATGTTGTGCACAAGTACTCACCAACGAGGCACCCAGGTGGAAACTCTCTTTCCTCAAACTGCTGCCACAGGGACGACTGTCTGAGGATGCGGGCATCATGACAAGCCCCGCCGAAATTCGCACACACGGGCATAATCCACATCCGTGCGTCACAAACATACTGCATGTTGAGGCTATGGAAATGTTTGCGAATTTCGGAAGGGCAAGTCATGTCCTGGAGCACGTAGCGCAATGTGGGTGCAATCTATTGCTCCCAAGACATTGGGCAATCGAGCGATAGCAAATAATTCCCTCTTCAGGTGCCTCCAATCACCATCATTCTGAGGGAATCCTATGTAACACTTACTAACACGTACCATGGCGTCCAGAAAGTTATCAAAAACCACCGAGAAGGTACCTTGAGCCAGGCCATGCATGTACACCTCTCCAGATTGAAAACTCCCGGAGGCCAGGACATGTATACAACTTAGCATCTTGGTGATGCCAGGGACAGCAGTCCTTATACGTATACGTAGCTCCAGATGAAGGTCTAAGAACATCGTAAAAGGCCAATGAGCTGTTCGCAATTGAGCCTATACTTGTCATAAACCTCGAAGGCACTCATGTTATCCAGGTGGGTTCTCCACCCTATGTACAGGAGGACCTCGAACCAAACAAGCCCTTTGTCTCTCTCGGAGCTGCCGAGCACGCCTGATTCTATAATCGCTACTTGTGCAGCAGCACCAGCAGCAATGTCTAACGAGATCATCATCCATTATTTGCCAAGCTAAGCAGCACAAAGCCAAACAGCAGAGCAAACACAACACAAGGAGTAACAAGGTATGCAAAAACACAGAAGGGATTTGATACAATGTCAATCACAAGCAACACTTTGGCCATGTTGTTTGGGGGATTTATAGTGCAATTAGTCCAATGGTAGTGAGTTCGTAATGATTGCTGATTGTATACACCTGTTTGTATGTGAGCGGCGCGAATGCGTTGGGCGTTTTTTTTGTGTTTGCTGAAATTTTGTTTTCCCCCAATGAATTGCAATGTAAAAGTGTAAAATGTAACACATACAGTGCATCTTCGTAATGTTTGTTCATATGCGTAATAAATACTTAATAAACGCAATCTTTTTGTAAAAAGCACACGTCCACACTAACACGAATGAAAGTGCATACTTGTGTATAATGGCATAGAATCTGATCGATCAATGTTGCTGCAATATTGTTTGTAAACAATAAAGTAACAGCTGACATCTCTAATATTGTATATATAAGTGATTTGCGAGATGTCAATATTTGTACGCGTCCCTTTAAAATCACAATAATAATGAAGATCTTCCGGCTGACATCTATAATATTGTATATATAAGTGATTTGGGAGATGTCAATATTGTACGCGTCCCTTTAAAATCGCAATAATAATGACGATCTTCCGGCTGACATCTGTAGTATTGTATATATAAGTGATTTGCGAGATGTCAATATTGTACGTGTCCCTTTAAAATCGCAATAATAATGACGATCTTCCGGCTGACATCTGTAGTATTGTATATATAAGTGATTTGCGAGATGTCAATATTGTATGCGTCCCTTTAAAATCGCAATAATAATGATGATCTTCCGGCTGACATCTCTAGTATTGTATATATAAGTGATTTGCGAGATGTCAATATTGTACGCGTCCCATTAAAATCGCAATAATAATGATGTTCCAAACTCTTGTTTACGTATATGTAGTATTGTAGTATTGAGTGCTAAACTTCTGAAGGGGGCGGTACAGTCCTATAGCTGTAATGTGTATGGTTGAAGCTTCTAATGACGTCATCATATTATCAACCTGCCTGTCTAGTTATCAAATCCTCATTGTGTTGTTGTATTTTACTACATCGTTATTGTGTGCCGATTAAAATATAAATGTGTGCTTTGTGGTTGCGTGATGCATGTTATGTACATATACGTATATATTGTGATTCTCTCCCACATATGCTGACTTCTATAAAGCAGTATAGCACTGTTGTTCCTTCCCAAAAAGTGACAGCTGTAATCTGTTCTAATGATGTTCTTATTGTACGTAATTCCTAATGGTATATTCTGAGTGAATCGTGATGTTAAAGGGACAGTAAATCCCTATTTTATGTTTCCTGATTCATAGAGAGAATGTAATGTGTTTTTCCCCCATCATATCAATGCACATGTATGAGTGAATGCTAAAAGTAATGTATGTGCATCCATTAATGATCATGTGTTAAGCCTATGTAGATATGCTGTTCATGCAAGCATATGAGTTGAATAAATGAAATGCTATAATAGAGGTAAATGAGAGGTGTTTCCAATAGTCTACTGTTTGTGAATCATGAAATGTTCAAATTATTTTTCTGTCCGTTTAAATCTGATGTAATTTATTAAATATATTTTGTATTGGTGATGGTGATTTGTAGTTGATGTAATGTAAATTTATATAACAATTTGATGTTGTATTGAATTTCACAGAAGTAAAAGCCATAAGTCCATGGGGAAATAGCCATTTCTTGATCTATTTGTCCTAGCGGAACTAAAGCAGGAAAACATGAGTTAGTTTCACAATTCTAACGCTGGTATTACGAGTTTTCTTGTCTACGCTTTTTCCGTGCGTTAGGTAAATCTGGCTGTCGCGTGCACGAGCACGTCTTCCCCATAGAAGTCAATGGAGGCTAAAAATGTGTGTAGAAATAAAATCCAAGACTGGTTTTGACCGTAAAGTGAATGACGTCATGTTCTTGTGTGAAAAAGTAGCTAAATCGTGTTTATTTCCTAATAAAAATGTGATTTGTGTATGTAATGTGGTGTATATTGTTTGTATGTATCGATTAGTGTATGTATGTGATAATATTTGTAGTTAGATGTAGCTATATGAGTGTCTGTTCCCGTCTGTCTATGTAAGTCAATGGAAAATGGATTTCTGTGGCTTTTTTTCAAACACCTGAGATCTCGTAACTTTGATCAGTTCTATTTGACATGAAAATATGAAATATTAAAAATAAATATAGTGTAGTGTTTGTATGAGTGTAAGTGTACTTTGTGTAATGTTTTTTGTGTGATTCGTGGATGTTTATTTTTGCGGTATATGTTAACTACTGGGTCTGGGTTGTCGGTAATGATTTCAGCGTTACTAAATATTTTAGTGGCGTTAAGGAAACTCGTAATACCAGCGGGCGGTAAAAATCAGCGTTAGGAGCCCTTAACGCTGGTTTTTAACCCTAACGCCAAACTCGTAATCTAGGCGATAATATATAGAATCCTAATTTATAAATATATTACTAGCTCCAAAATAAACCTGTATGTTTCACAGACAAATATTTAGCCACCAAAATAAAGTCGCTAAAAAAGAGCACTGAATTACTGACTCAAGGCATGTATACAAACAATATATAACAACTTTACTTCAAAAGTGCCTATTTCATAGCTGAGTGTCTTATATAATAAAAGTATATACTTATCGTGTAAGACACCCATCCACGTATAGCAGACAGCCAAACCAGTACTGAAACATATCAGCAGAGGTAATGGTACAAGAGTATATTGTCGATCTATAAAGGGAGGCAGCAGATGAATCCCTATGACCGATTTACAGAGAGCCTTATGAAATGCTTTACCGAAGGCGAAAACATGGTATCATCAGGCAATACTCCCTTCACATCCCTCAGACAAACACTGCACTTAGAGTGAAACTAGGCTTCAATATGCTTAGAAGTGCCTTTCACTGAAGAAATCAAGCACATCATGCTTCATTACCTTCCTAAGGATGCATACTCCTAGATTACGAGTTTTGCGTTAGAGGCTATGCGGTGCCCGGCGTTAAAAGACAAAAAGTGAACGTTGAACAAAATTTAGCTCCAAATCTCACTTCAATACCAGCGCTGCTTAAGTCAGCAGTGAACTGGTGTAATGTGCTCGTGCACGATTTCCCCATAGGAATCAACGGGGAGAGCCGGCTGAAAAAAAGTCTAACACCTGCAAAAAAGCAGCGTAAAACTCACTAACGAAGCCCCATTGATTCCTATGGGGAAATAAAATTTATGTTTACACCTAACACCCTAACATGAACCCCGAGTCTAAACACCCCATATCTTACAATTAATAACCCCTAATCTGCTGCCCCCGACATCGCCGATACCTATATTATACTTATTAACCCCTAATCTGCTGCTCGGGACACCGCTGCCACCTACATTATACTTATGAACCCCTAATCTGCTGCCCCCCAACATCGCCGACACCAATATTATATTTATTAACCCCTAATCTGCCGCCCCCAATGTTGCCGCCAACTACCTACACTTATTAACCCCTACTCTGCCGCCCCAACGTCGCCGCCACTATAATAAACATATTAACCCCTAAACTGCTGCACTCCCGCCTTGCAAACATTAGTTAAATATTATTATCCCCTAATCTGCCGTCCCTAACATCGCCGCCACCTACCTACATTTATTAACCCCTAATCTGCCGCCCCCAACATCGCCGCCACTATATTAAAGTTATTAACCCCTAAACCTAAGTCTAACCCTAAACCTAACACCCACTAACTTAAATATAATTAAAAGAAATCTAACTAAATATTCATATCATTAGCTAAATTATTCCCATTTAAAACTAAATACTTACCTGTAAAATAAACCCTAAGCTAGCTACAATATAACTAACAGTTACATTGTAGCTAATTTAGGATTTATTTTTATTAAACTAATTACTCCTAATCTATATAAAAGACAAAACAAAGGGGCGCCTCATGTGTAGTATTATCAAATAAGCACAAAGCCACAGAAAAAAGCCAAATGGGTACTCACAAGGCTCTGGAGCACACCTATGTGCTTGTACGGACAGGCTGCAGATTTTATCAGGTGTGACAGCTCACCCACAGAGGATATCAGTCATTAACTGTAGTAGAAAGATAAAACACAGGAAAAGCACCAAATTGTGCAGATCACAAAGGATATGGTGTTTGACTTAGCACAAAGGAAGATTGGGTACTCACATGTTAGGTGAGCACACTTATGTGCTAGTAGGAGCAAGCTGGCATATTATGGTAAGGTGTGTCAGCTCACCACCAAGGGACTTTTCCTTAGGATGCAATATCCAACAGTGGCAGACTTCTGTGTGTTAGGTTTCACCTCAAGCAGGTGCAGGCAGGTAAAATCACTCACAAGAGTATTTTTACAAATTAAAAAATACTATTTATTAAAAATAAATTAAAATACATGTACAAAGGAGTGAAATAGGGGCATACAGTCAAGCCCCCTATAAATGCAACGCGTTTCTAAGCTCATACGCCATTTCCTCAGGCATATTTCTCTTGTAAGGTGTATCCAGTCCACGGGTTCATCCATTACTTGTGGGATATTCTTCTTCCCAACAGGAAGTTGCAAGAGGACACCCACAGCAGAGCTGTCTATATAGCTCCTCCCCTAACTGTCATCCCTAGTCATTCTCTTGCAACTCTCGACAAGAAAGGAAGTATCAAGAGATATGTGGTGACTTAGTGTAGTTTTACCTTCAATCAAAAGTTTGTTATTTTTAAACGGTACCGGCGTTGTACTGTTTTTCTCTCAGGCAGAAATTAGAAGAAGAATTTGATGATCTTAGCGGTTTGTAACTAAGGTCCAATGCTGTTCTCACACATAACTGATGAATATGGGAAAACTTCAGTTGGGGGAACGGCCTGCAGATTACCTGCTTTGAGGTATGTTCAGTATTTTTATTTCTAGAGAGAGGAATAAGTTCTAGAAAATGCTGACAGAGCCTTGTGTATTTGAGGTAAGCCTGATGCAGTGATTTAACAGCGACTGGGATCATGCTTACATAACATGGTAATACTCATGTTAATATTCATATTGCTTAGTGACAAAACGTTTACATGATTTCATAAATAGGACGTTTTTTCTCTGAGGGAGATAAGTCTTTATTTTGGGGCCTAGTTTCCACATGGCAAGTCAGATACTCCTAGGAGTATTTTCTTAAGGCCCCTCTGAGGGCCTATTTTAGCACTCTAACTGCGCAGTTTTAATACAGACTGAGACATCCAGCTTCCCTAGAAGAGTCCTCTGGCATCTGAGAACCATTTCAAAGGGGTTATTTCTACACAAAATCGTATTTAAGGGCAGGTAGGAGCCTCAGCAGAGCTGTGGCATGGTGCTCAATTGATTTTTAAAGTTTTTTAAAGTTTTTCAATCCGGTTTGGGGCCTAAGGGGGTTAATCATCCATTTGCATGTGGGTGCAATGCTGCTTTAGTCCCTTATTCACACTGTAAAAATGTCAAAGATTTTACTGATTTTTTTCACTGTTTTGCAGTTTAAGTGCTAGTTTTTTTCTCTTAACCCCTTAACGACCGAGGACGTGCAGGGTACGTCCTCAAAAAAAAGGCAGTTAATGCCTGAGGACGTACCCTGCACGTCCTCGGTGTGGAAAGCAGCTGGAAGCGATCCTGCTCGCTTCCAGCTGCTTTCCGGTTATTGCAGTGATGCCTCGATATGGAGGCATCCTGCAATAACGCTAGATGGCCATCCGATGCAGAGAGAGCCACTCCGTGGCCCTCTCTGCACCGGACATCGATGGCCGGTATAGTTGGTGGGTGGGAGCCGACTTGGGAGGCGGGTGGGCGGCCATCGATGGGCCGGGTAATGTAGAGGGGGCGGGATCGGGGGCAGGGCCGATGGGGGCCCGCACGGGCGCGCGCGCGTGCACGGGGGGCGGCGGGCGGGCGCGTGCACGGGGCGGGAGCGGGTGGGAACGCTACACTACAGAAAATCAAAGTGTGAAAAGTTTGAGAAAAGGGTATGTTAATTTAAAAAAATATATAAATCGAATGTTTCTTGGAGGGGGTGGGGGGTTGGTCTTTGGTGGGGCAGGGAGCTACACTACAGAAAAGGGGAAAAATTAAAAAATATAAGCAATTTTATTTTAAACTGGGTACTGGCAGACAGCTGCCAGTACCCAAGATGGCGGCCATTAAGACAGGGGGAGAGTTAGAGAGCTGTTTGATGGGGGATCAGTCAGGTTGGGGGCTAAAGGGGGGTCCTACAGAGCAGCATATGTAAATATGCCTTTTCTTTAAAAAAAAAAAGCCCAAATATAGCTTTTATTTTAGTACTGGCAGAGTTTCTGCCAGTACTTAAGATGGCGGGGACAATTGTGGGGTGGGGGAGGGAAGAGAGCTGTTTGGGAGGGATCAGGGGGTCTGATGTTTCAGGTGGGAGGCTAAGCTCTACACTAAAGCTAAAATTAACCCTGCAAGCTCCCTACAAGCTACCTAATTAACCCCTTCACTGCTAGCCATAATACGTGTGATGCGCATTTAGCGGCCTAAGTACCAAAAAGCAACGCCAAAGCCATATGTGTCTGCTATTTCTGAACAAAGGGGATCACAGAGAAAAATTTACAACCATTTATGCCATAATTGCACAAGCTGTTTGTAAATAATTTCAGTGAGAAACCGAAAGTTTGTGAAAAAGTGAACGATTTTTTGTATTTGATCGCATTTGGCGGTGAAATGGTGGCATGAAATATACCAAAATTGGCCTAGATCAATACTTTGGGATGTCTTCTAAAAAAAAATATATACATGTCAAGGGATATTCAGGGATTCCTGAAAGATATCAGTGTCCCAATGTAACTAGCGCTAATCTTGAATAAAATGGTTTGGAAATAGCAAAGTGCTACTTGTATTTATGGCCCTATAACTTGTAAAAAAAGCAAAGAACATGTAAATATTGGGTATTTCTAAACTCAGGACAAAATTTAGAAAATATTTAGCATGGGTGTTTTTTGGTGGTTGTAGATGTGTAACAGATTTTGGGGGGTCAAAGTTAGAAAAAGTGTGTTTTTTCCACTTTTTTCTCATATTTTATAAATTTTTTTATAATAAATTATAAGATATGATGAAATAATGGTATCTTTGGAAAGTCCATTTAATGGCGAGAAAAAACGGTATATAATATGTGTGGGTACAGTAATTGAGCAAGAGGAAAATTACAGCTAAACACAAACACCGCAAAAATGTAAAAATAGCCTTGGTCCCAAACGGACAGAAAATGGAAAAGTGCTCTGGTCACTAAGGGGTTAAAGGCACAGTAACGTTTTTGTTTAATTGCTGTTTCACCTTTATTAAAGTGTTTTCCAAGCTTGCTTGTCTCATTACTAGTCTGTTAAACATGTCTGAAATAGAGGAAACTCCTTTTTCAATATGTTTGGAAGCCATTGTGGAACCCCCTCTTATAATGTGTACCAAATGTACTGAAATTTCTATAAACTATAAAGACCATATTTTGGAGCTTAAAGATTTATCTCCAGGGGATTCTCTGACTGAAAAGAGGGAGATTATGACATCCAACTCTCCCCATGTGTCAGAACCTATAACTCCCGCTCAAGTGATGCCAAGTACATCTAGCGCGTCTAATTCTTTTACCTTACAGGACATGGCGGCAGTTATGAATGCTACCCTCACAGAGGTATTCTCCAAACTGCCAGGGCTACAAGGAAAGCGAGACAGCTCTGGGGCTAGAATTAATACAGAGCTTTCTGACGCTTTATTGCCTGTGTCCGATATACCCTCACAATGCTCAGAAGCCGAGGCAGGTGAGCTTCTATCTGTGGGTGACTTTTCAGACTCAGGGAAGGCGTTACTTCAGTCTGATTCTGAGATGACAGCGTTTAAAACATAATTTATGCTTACCTGATAAATTCCTTTCTTCTGTTGTGCGATCAGTCCACGGGTCATCATTACTTCTGGGATATAACTCCTCCCCAACAGGAAATGCAAGAGGATTCACCCAGCAGAGCTGATATAGCTCCTCCCCTCTACGTCAGTCCCAGTCATTCGACCAAGAATCAACGAGAAAGGAGTAACCAAGGGTGAAGTGGTGACTGGAGAATAATTTAAAAGATATTTACCTGCCTTAAAAAACAGGGCGGGGCCGTGGACTGATCGCACAACAGAAGAAAGGAATTTATCAGGTAAGCATAAATTATGTTTTCTTCTGTTATGTGCGATCAGTCCACGGGTCATCATTACTTCTGGGATACCAATACCAAAGCAAAAGTACACGGATGACGGGAGGGATAGGCAGGCTCATTATACAGAAGGAACCACTGCCTGAAGAACCTTTCTCCCAAAAATAGCCTCCGAAGAAGCAAAAGTGTCAAATTTGTAAAATTTGGAAAAAGTATGAAGCGAAGACCAAGTTGCAGCCTTGCAAATCTGTTCAACAGAGGCCTCATTCTTAAAGGCCCAAGTGGAAGCCACAGCTCTAGTGGAGTGAGCTGTAATTCTTTCAGGAGGCTGCTGTCCAGCAGTCTCATAGGTCTAAACGTATTATGCTACGAAGCCAGAAAGAGAGAGAGGTAGCAGAAGCTTTTTGACCTCCTCCTCTGTCCAGAATAAACGACAAACAGGGAAGAAGTTTGGCGAAAATTTTTTAGTTGCCTGCAAGTAGAACTTGAGGGCACGAACTACATCCAGATTGTGTAGAAGACGTTCCTTCTTTGAAGAAGGATTTGGACACAAGGATGGAACAACAATCTCTTGATTGATATTCCTGTTAGTAACTACCTTAGGTAAGAACCCAGGTTTAGTACGCAGAACTACCTTATCTGAGTGAAAAATCAGATAAGGAGAATCACAATGTAATGCTGATAACTCAGAGACTCTTCGAGCCGAGGAAATAGCCATTAAAAACAGAACTTTCCAAGATAACAATTTTATATCAATGGAATGAAGGGGTTCAAATGGAACACCTTGTAAAACGTTAAGAACTAAGTTTAAACTCCATGGCGGAGCAACGGCTTTAAACACAGGCTTGATCCTAGCTAAAGCTTGACAAAAGGCCTGGACGTCTGGATTTTCTGACAGACGCCTGTGTAACAAGATGGACAGAGCTGAAATCTGTCCCTTTAATGAACTAGCCGATAAACCCTTTTCTAAACCTTCTTGTAGAAAAGACAATATCCTAGGGATCCTAACCTTACTCCAGGAGTAACGTTTGGATTCGCACCAGTATAGGTATTTGCGCCATATTTTATGGTAAATCTTTCTGGTAACAGGCTTCCTAGCCTGGATCAGGGTATCAATAACCGACTCAGAAAAACCACGCTTTGATAAAATCAAGCGTTTCAATTTCCAAGCAGTCAGTTTCAGAGAAGTTAGATTTTGATGTTTGAATGGACCCTGTGTCAGAAGGTCCTGTCTCAGAGGTAGAGACCAAGGTGGACAGGATGACATGTCCACTAGATCTGCATACCAAGTCCTGCGTGGCCATGCAGGCGCTATTAGAATCACAGATGCTCTCTCTTGTTTGATTTTCGCATCAATCGAGGAAGCAGCGGGAAGGGTGGAAACACATAAGCCATCCCGAAGTTCCAAGGTGCTGTCAAAGCATCTATCAGAACCGCTCCCGGATCCCTGGATCTGGACCCGTAGTGAGGAAGCTTGGCGTTCTGGCGAGACGCCATGAGATCTATCTCTGGTTTGCCCCAACGTCGAAGTATTTGGGCAAAAATCTCCGGATGAAGTTCCCACTCTCCCGGATGAAAAGTCTGGCGACTCAAGAAATCCGCCTCCCAGTTCTCCACTCCCGGGATGTGGATTGCTGACAGGTGGCAAGAGTGAGACTCTGCCCAGCGAATTATCTTTGATACTTCCACCATTGCTAGGGAGCTTCTTGTCCCTCCCTGATGGTTGATGTAAGCTACAGTCGTGATATTGTCCGACTGAAACCTGATGAACCCCTGAGTTGTTAATTGGGGCCAAGCTAGAAGGGCATTGAGAACTGCCCTCAATTCCAGAATGTTTATTGGAAGGAGACTCTCCTCTGATTCCATAATCCCTGAGTCTTCAGAGAATTCCAGACAGCGCCCCAACCTAGCAGGCTGGCGTCTGTTGTTACGATTGTCCAGTCTGGCCTGCTGAATGGCATCCCCCTGGACAGGTGTGGCCGATAAAGCCACCATAGAAGAGAATTTCTGGTCTCTTGATTCAGATTCAGGGTAGGGGACAAATCTGAGAAATCCCCATTCCACTGACTTAGCATGCACAATTGCAGCGGTCTGAGGTGTAGGCGTGCAAAAGGAACTATGTCCATTGCCGCTACCATTAAGCCGATCACCTCCATGCATTGAGCTACTGACGGGTGTTGAATGGAATGAAGGACACGGCATGCATCCTGAAGCCTTGTTAACCTGTCTTCTGTCAGGTAAATCTTCATTTCTACAGAATCTATAAGAGTCCCCAAGAATGGAACTCTTGTGAGAGGAAAAAGAGAACTTTTCTTTTCGTTCACTTTCCATCCATGCGACCTTAGAAATGCCAGAACTAACTCTGTATGAGACTTGGCAGTTTGAAAGCTTGAAGCTTGTATTAGAATGTCGTCTAGGTACGGAGCTACCGAAATCCCTCGCGTCTTAGTACCCGCCAGAAGGGCACCCAGAACCTTTGTGAAGATTCTTGGGGCCGTAGCCAATCCGAATGGAAGAGCTACAAACCTGGTAGTGCCTGTCTAGGAAGGCAAACCGTAGATACCGTTGATGATCTTTGTGAATCGGTATGTGAAGGTAAGCATCTTTTAAATCCACTGTGGTCATGTACTGACCCTTTTGGATCATAGGTAAGATTGTCCGAATAGTTTCCATTTTGAACGATGGAACTCTTAGGAATTTGTTTAGAATCTTTAAATCTAAGATTGGCCTGAAAGTTCCCTCTTTTTTGGGAACCACAAACAGGTTTGAGTAGAACCCTTGTCCTTGTTCCGACCGCGGAACTGGATGGATCACTCCCATTAATAACAGATCTTGTACACAGCGTAGAAACGCTTCTTTCTTTATCTGGTTTGTTGACAACCTTGACAGATGAAATCTCCCTTTTGGGGGAGATAATTTGAAGTCTAGAAGGTATCCCTGAGATATGATCTCCAGCGTCCAGGGATCCTGAACATCTCTTGCCCAGGCCTGAGCGAAGAGCGAAAGTCTGCCCCCCACTAGATCCGGTCCCGGATCGGGGGCTCTCGGTTCATGCTGTCTTTGGGGCAGCAGCAGGTTTCCTGGCCTGTTTGCCCTTATTCCAGGACTGGTTAGGTTTCCAGCCTTGCCTGTAACGAGCAACAGCTCCTTCCTGTTTTGGTGCAGTGGAGGTTGACGCTGCTCCAGGTTTGAAATTCGAAAGGGACGAAAATTAGACTGTCTAGCCTTAGATTTGGCTTTGTCTTGAGGTAGGGCGTGGCCCTTACCTCCTGTAATGTCAGCGATAATTTCTTTCAACCCGGGCCCAAATAAAGACTGCCCCTTGAAAGGTATATTAAGTAATTTAGACTTAGAAGTAACATCAGCTGACCAGGATTTTAGCCACAGTGCTCTACGTGCCTGTATGGCGAATCCAGAGTTCTTAGCCGTAAGTTTGGTTAAATGTACTACGGCCTCCGAAATGAATGAATTGGCTAGTTTAAGGACTCTAAGCCTGTCCATAATGTCGTCTAGCGTAGATGAACTAAGGTTCTCTTCCAGAGACTCAATCCAAAATGCTGCCGCAGCCGTAATCGGCGCGATACATGCAAGGGGTTGCAATATAAAACCTTGTTGAACAAACATTTTCTTAAGGTAACCCTCTAATTTTTTATCCATTGGATCTGAAAAAGCACAGCTATCCTCCACCGGGATAGTGGTACGCTTAGCTAAAGTAGAAACTGCTCCCTCCACCTTAGGGACCGTTTGCCATAAGTCCCGAGTAGTGGCGTCTATTGGAAACATCTTTCTAAATATTGGAGGGGGTGAGAACGGCACACCGGGTCTATCCCACTCCTTAGTAACAATTTCAGTTAATCTCTTAGGTATAGGAAAAACGTCAGTACTCGCCGGTACCGCAAAGTATTTATCCAACCTACACATTTTCTCTGGTATTGCAATGGTGTTACAATCATTGAGAGCTGCTAAGACCTCCCCTAGTAATGCACGGAGGTTCTCCAATTTGAATTTAAAATTTGAAATATCTGAATCCAATCTGTTTGGATCAGAACCGTCACCCACAGAATGAAGCTCTCCGTCCTCATGCTCTGCAAGCTGTGACGCAGTATCAGACATGGCCCTAGTATTGTCAGCACACTCTGTTCTCACCCCAGAGTGATCACGCTTGCCTCTTAGTTCTGGTAATTTAGACAAAACTTCAGTCATAACAGTAGCCATATCATGTAATGTTATCTGTAATGGCCGCCCAGATGTATTAGGCGCCATAATATCACGCACCTCCCGGGCGGGAGATGCAGGTACTGCCGCGTGAGGCGAGTTAGTCGGCATAACTCTCCCCTCGCAGTTTGGTGAAATTTGTTCACATTGTACAGATTGACTTTTATTTAAAGTAGCATCAATACAGTTAGTACATAAATTTCTATTGGGCTCCACCTTGGCATTGGAACAAATGACACAGATATCATTCTCTGGGTCAGACATGTTTAACACACTAGCAATAACTTGCAACCTGGTTATAATCTTTTTTAACAAAAACGTACTGTGCCTCGAAGAGGTACTTAAACGATTAAATGACAGTTGAGATAATGAACTGAAACAGTTATAGCATCAAGTTTAAAATAACATAACTTTTAGCAAAGGTTTGTTCCCATTAGTAAATAACTAAATTTGACATAAAAAAATTATAGAGTAACGTTTTTATTCACAGTCAATAAAAATTCTCACAGCTCTGCTGAGAGAATGTACCTCCCTTCAAAGAAGTTTGAAGACCCCTGAGATCTGTCAGTGAACCGGATCATGCAGGAAATATAATAGTAGCTGACTGGAATTTTTTGATGCGTAGCAAAAGAGCGCCAAAAACGGCCCCTCCCTCTCACACACAGCAGTGAGGAGAAACGAAACTGTCACAATTTAAAGCAGACAACTGCCAAGTGGAAAATAATGCCCAAACATTTATTTACTCAGTACCTCAGCAATGTAAACGATTCTACATTCCAGCAAAAACGTTTAACATGACAATATTTATTAAAAGGATTAGTGACCTTTAACAGAGTAGTTCCGGTGAAAAACCATTCCCAGAATACTGAAGTGTATACATACATGTCATTATAACGGTATAGCAGGATTTTTTCATCAATTCCATTCAGAAAATAAAAACTGCTACATACCTCAATGCAGATTCATCTGCCCGCTGTCCCCTGATCTGAAGCCTTTACCTCCCTCAGATGGCCGAGAACAGCAATATGATCTTAACTACTCCGGTTAAAATCATAGTAAAAAACTCTGGTAGATTCTTCTTCAAACTCTGCCAGAGAAGTAATAACACGCTCCGGTGCTATTGTAAAATAACAAACTTTTGATTGAAGTCATAAAAACTAAGTATAATCACCATAGTCCTCTCACACATCCTATCTAGTCGTTGGGTGCAAGAGAATGACTGGGACTGACGTAGAGGGGAGGAGCTATATCAGCTCTGCTGGGTGAATCCTCTTGCATTTCCTGTTGGGGAGGAGTTATATCCCAGAAGTAATGATGACCCGTGGACTGATCGCACATAACAGAAGAAATTTAAGCTTGAACACCTCCGCTTATTGCTTAGGGAGGTTTTAGCGACTCTGGATGACTGTGACCCCATTGTGGTTCCAGAGAAATTGTGTAAAATGGACAAATACTTTGCAGTACCAGTTTACACCGATGTTTTTCCAGTCCCTAAGAGGTTTTCGGAACTTATTACTAAGGAATGGGATAGACCAGGTGTGCCGTTCTCTCCCCCTCCTGCTTTTAAAAAGATGTTTCCCATAGATGCCACCATACGGGACTCGTGGCAGACGGTTCCTAAGGTGGAGGGAGCAGTCTCCACCCTAGCTAAGCGTACAACTATCCCCGTCGAGGACAGTTGTGCTTTCCTAGATCCTATGGATAAAAAATTGGAGGGTCTCCTTAAGAAAATTTTTATCATCAAGGTTTTATTCTCCAGCCTCTTGCATGCATTACCCCAGTTAGATTCTAGACAGGATTAAAGCTCTTAAGTTAGCTAACTCCTTTATTTCTGACGCCATTTTTCATTTAGCCAAGCTAACGGCTAAGAATTCAGGTTTTGCCATTTTGGCGCGTAGGGCGCTATGGCTTAAGTCCTGGTCAGCAGACGTTACTTCAAAGTCTAAGCTTCTTAACATCCCCTTCAAGGGACAAACCCTATTCGGGCCCGGTCTGAAGGAGATCATTTCTGATATTACTGGAGGAAAAGGTCACGCCCTTCCTCGGGATAGGTCCAATAAGTTAAGGACCAAACAGAATAATTTTCGTTCCTTTCAAAACTTCAAGAGTGGCGCAGCTTCAGTTTCCTCTAATGCAAAACAAGAGGGAAATTTCGCCCAGTCCAAACCAGTCTGGAGACCTAACCAGGCTTGGAACAAAGGGAAGCAGGCCAAGAAACCTGCGGCTGCCTCTAAGACAGCATGAAAGAGTAGCCCCCGATCTGGGACCGGATCTAGTGGGGGGCAGACTCTCTCTCTTCGTCCAGGCTTGGGCAAGAGACGTCTAGGATCCCTGGCATTAGAAATTGAAATGGGTCAGTTATTTAGAGAACGGGGCTATCCTGATACAGTGATTAAATCCAATTTGGATAAGGTAGATGTTAGGACGAGACATGACATTCTTCACCATAAAAGGGCCAATAAGGATAAGAATAAGGGTGACAGAATCACTTTTGTCACCGAATACAATAAACACAGTAATAAAGTAGTTAGTATCCTTAGGAAACATTGGCATATTTTATTTGAGTGCAATCCTGACATAAAGGCCTTTAAAGAATTTTTCATGCCAGCATTCAGACGGGCACCCTCCCTTAGAGATAAGCTTATTAGCAGTGATGTTGGTACAGCTAAGTCAGGGGGCACCAGATATATTACTAGGGCCAATAAGGGTTGTTATCCCTGTCTGGGTTGCTTCAGTTGTAGCAACATGATTAAAGGTGCAGTGTTTTTTCACCCACATACGGGAATTTTTTTTTATATAAATTGCTTTTGCACTTGCAATAGTGAATACATAATCTATCTGATCAAATGCCCATGTGGGCTCCTCTATGTGGGTGAGACGACACGTAAAGCCCGTGAAAGAATGAATGAACATAAATCTAGCATCAGGAGGGGGGATTTAGAGGCCCCTGTTGCCCATCATTTCATTAAGGCTAAACATAACATTTCTCAACTCAGGTTTCAGATCATTGAACAGGTGCATAGACCTAGGAGAGGAGGTAATAGGGAAAATTTATTAAAGAAAAGAGAGGCTTTTTGGATCTTTAAGTTGGGGACTTTGCAGCCAAAAGGGATGAATAGAGACCTAGATTGGACCCTTTTTTATTAGAAAACTCTTTAGGATTTTCCAGATTCTGTTAAATGGATAGTACTCCTCTAAATTTGATGTGATTTGTGATAATATCTGCCTTCCATGATTTTATCTGTTTTAAGTGATTTTTTGTGCACTTTGTTCTTTTTATACCATTTGTTGAAGGATAATGAAAATGTGTAAATTTAATGTTGTAATGACATGAAATAGCCACTAGAGGGTGTAACATTACTGAGGAGTTGTAATTTACTAGCAAGTTGTTAATTACTATTTGATTACACCTGTGTATAGGTATATAAGGACAGATTAAAGTGCCATTATGTATTCACATGATTAAGGGGTAACACCCGAAAAGTTGTGGACTTTGTTTGTGCCATAATAAATTGGTAAAATACTTATGCTGCTGCATCTTTTGTTTGTATCTATTAGAGATTGTTTCCCAGGGATATCTTCTGGACTTCAAAGCTTCATCTCCAAAGGGGAGATTTCATCTCTCACAATTATCTGTAAACCAGATAAAGAGAGAGGCATTCTTACGTTGTGTTCAAGACCTGCTGGTTATGGGAGTGATCCATTTATGTATAGCTTTTCAGCACAACAGGCTTAGGTGCTGCACGTCACCCAGGGACCACTGCCTAGGTCACCAGTTCACAAATCAAAGGAAAAGCAGGCAGGTGACAGCAGATAAAATATTCATTTATTCAGGAGGTAAAAAAGGCAATGTTTCGGGATTAGTCTCCCTTATTCATGCCATACCTGATAGGTATGGCATGAATAAGGGAGACTAATCCCGAAACGTTGCCTTTTTTACCTCCTGAATAAATGAATATTTTATCTGCTGTCACCTGCCTGCTTTTCCTTTGATATGGGAGTGATCCACCCAGTTCCAAGGGAGGAACAGGGGCAGGGCTTCTATTCAAATCTGTTTATAGTTCCCAAAAAGAGGGAACTTTCAGACCAATCTTGGATCTCAAGATCCTAAACAAATTTCTCAGGGTCCCAGCCTTCAAGATGGAGACTATCCGAACCATCCTCCCTATGATCCAGGAGGGTCAATATATGACTACCGTGGACTTAAAGGATGCTTATCTCCACATTCCGATTCACAGAGATCATCATCAGTTCCTCAGGTTCGCCTTCTTAGACAGGCATTACCAGTTTGTGGCTCTTCCTTTCGGGTTAGCCACGGCACCAAGAATCTTTACGAAGGTTCTAGGGTCCCTACTGGCGGTTCTAAGGCCACGGGGCATAGCGGTGGCTCCTTACCTAGACGACATTCTGATACAGGCGTCGACTTTTCAAATCGCCAAGTCCCATACGGACATTGTTCTGGCCTTTCTGAGGTCTCACGGGTGGAAGGTGAACGAAGAAAAAAGTTCTCTCTCCTCTCTCACAAGAGTTTCCTTCCTAGGAACACTGATAGATTCAGTAGAAATGAAAATTTTTCTGACAGAGGTCAGGTTATCAAAGCTTCTAACTTCCTGCCGTGCTCTTCATTACACTTCTCGGCCGTCAGTGGCTCAGTGTATGGAAGTAATCGGCCTAATGGTAGCGGCAATGGACATAGTTCTGTTTGCCCGCCTACATCTCAGACCAAGTCAACTTTGCATGCTCAATCAGTGGAATGGGGATTACACAGATTTGTCCCCTCTGCTAAATCTGGATCAAGAGACCAGGGATTCTCTTCTCTGGTGGTTCTCTCGGGTCCATCTGTCCAGGGGAATGAGTTTCCGCAGGCCAGAGTGGACTATAGTCATGACAGATGCCAGCCTTCTGGGCTTGGGCGCAGTCTGGAACTCCCTGAAGGCTCAGGGTTCGTGGACTCAGGAGGAAGCCCTCCTTCCGATAAACATTCTGGAACTGAGAGCGATATTCAATGCTCTTCAGGCTTGGTCTCAACTAGCTGCGGTCAGGTTCATCAGATTTCAGTCGGACAATATCACGACTGTAGCCTATATCAACCATCAGGGGGGGACAAGAAGCCCCCTGGCAATGTTGGAGGTTTCAAAGATAATTCTATGGGCAGAGGTTCACTCTTGCCATCTCTCAGCTATCCATATCCCAGGAGTAGAGAACTGGGAGGTGGATTTTTTAAGTCGGCAGACTTTTCATCCGGGGGAGTGGGAGCTCCATCCGGAGCTATTTGCCCAGCTGATTCAACTATGGGGCAAACCAGAAGTGGATCTGATGGCGTCTCGTCAGAACGCCAAGCTTCCTTGTTACGGGCCCAGGTCAAGGGATCCCCAGGCAGCGCTGATAGATGCTCTAGCAGTGCCCTGGTCCTTCAGCCTGGCTTATGTGTTCCCACCATTTCCTCTCCTCCCTTGTCTGATTGCCAAGATCAAGCAGGAGAGAGCTTCGGTGATTTTGATAGCACCTACGTGGCCACGCAGGACTTGGTATGCAGATCTGGTGGACATGTCATCCCTTCCACCATGGACTCTGCCGCTGAGGCAGGACCTTCTACTCCAAGATCCATTCAAACATCCAAATCTAATTTCTCTGCGGCTGACTGCTTGGAGATTGAACGCTTGATTTTATCAAAACGTGGTTTCTCCGATTCGGTCATTGATACCTTAATTCAGGCTCGAAAGCCTGTCACCAGGAAAATCTATCATAAGATATGGTATAAATATCTTCATTGGTGTGAATCCAAGGGTTTCTCATGGAGTAAAGTCAGGATTCCTAGGAAATTATCCTTTCTCCAAGAAGGATTGGAGAAGGGATTGTCAGCTAGTTCCTTAAAGGGACAGATTTCTGCTCTGTCTATTCTTCTGCACAAGCGTCTGGCAGATGTTCCAGACGTTCAGGCGTTTTGTCAGGCTTTAGTTAGAATCAAGCTGTGTTTAAACCTGTTGCTCCGCCATGGAGTTTAAATTTAGTTCTTAAAGTTCTTCAAGGGGTTCCGTTTGAACCTCTGCATTCCATAGATATCAAACTTCTATCTTGGAAAGTTCTGTTTTTGGTAGCTATCTCTTCGGCTCAAAGAGTTTCAGAGTTATTTGCCTTACAGTGTGATTCCCCTCATCTGATCTTCTATACAGATAAGGTAGTTTTGCGTACCAAACCTGGGTTTCTTCCTAAGGTGGTATCTAATAAGAATATCAATCAGGAGATTGTTGTTCCGTCACTGTGTCCTAATCCTTCTTCAAAGAAGGAACGTCTATTACACAATCTTGACGTGGATCGTGCTTTAAAGTTTTATTTACAAGCTACTAAGGATTTTCGTCAAACATCTGCATTGTTTGTTGTCTACTTTGGACAGAGGAGAGGCCAAAAGGCTTCGGCATCTTCTCTTTCTTTTTGGCTGAGAAGCATAATCAGTTTAGCTTATGAGACTGCTGGCCAGCAGCCTCCTGAAAGAATTACAGCTCATTCCACTAGAGCGGTAGCTTCCACATGGGCTTTTAAAAATGAGGCCTCTGTTGAACAGATTTGTAAGACGGCGACTTGGTCTTCACTGCATACTTTTTCTAAATTCTACAAATTTGATACTTTTGCTTCCTCGGAGGCTATTTTTGGGAGAAAGGTCTTGCAGGCAGTGGTGCCTTCCGTTTAAGTTCCTGCCTTGTCCCTCCCTTCATCCGTGTCCTAAAGCTTTGGTATTGGTATCCCACAAGTAATGGATGAACCCGTGGACGGGATACACCTTACAAGAGAAAACAAAATTTATGCTTACCTGATAAATTTCTTTCTCTTGTGGTGTATCCAGTCCACGGCCCACCCTGTCACTTTAAGGCAGGTGTTTTTTATTTTTAAACTACAGTCACCACTGCACCCTATAGTTTCTCCTTTTTCTTGCTTGTCTTCGGTCGAATGACTGGGGGTGGCAGTTAGGGGAGGATGAGAGTATTAAAAGCACCCAGTCCGGCTCCAGTGTGGTGGGTAAAAAGGATACTTTATTGAGCAATATTAAAATCATAGTCAACTATGATTACGGGTGTATCCTGAAACACGTCAGTGACGTAAGCAGGGCCGGAGGAGTAGCACTAAGTGTTTTATATGGCAATTTCTCTTGCGAGTGGTTTGTTCATTCATTTGTCTCATTTTAATATTGCTCAATAAAGTATCCTTTTTACCCACCACACTGGAGCCGGACTGGGTGCTTTTAATACACTCATCTTCTAACTCATCTAAGATATCCACAGGGCTCGTGATGGGGAGTGTACCAGGATACAGCACTTTAGTGGCTCAATAGCCACTGTTTGGAGTAGCGGTTTGTTTGCAGGATGCAGCAAGACTCTTGGAAGAGCCAACTAACAGTTTTCCTCTCTATCCTAAGGGCGTGTACCCTTAATTGGTAACCTTCAACACCTGACTGTTTCAGTGTTTAATTGCAAAGGTGTCAGTCTTGTGTGTTAAAATAAAACAAAGGCATAAAGTGAAAATCTATACAGCAATTCATATACAGCAATTAACTTCTGCCCGGCTTGGATGAAGACTTCTGTCTGTCTGGAGGACCACTTTGCCCGGCTTGGATGAAGACGTCTCCTGGTAAGTCGATCTTCAGGGGGTTAGTGTTAGTTTTTTTTAAGGGTGTATTGGGTGGGTTTTATTTTTTAGATTAGGGTTTGGGCAGCAAAAGAGCTAACTGCCCTTTTAAGGGCAATGCCCATCCAAATGCCCTTTTCAGGGCAATGGGGAGCTTAGGTTTTTTAGCTAGTATTTTATTTGGGGGGTTGGTTGTGTGAGTGGTGAGTTTTTCTGTTGGGGGGTGTTTGTATTTTTTTACAGGTAAAAGAGCTGATTATTTTAGGGCAATGCCCCGCAAAAGGCCCTTTTAAGGGGATTGGGGCGGAGCCTGCACTCATTGCGGCAAGACACGTCTCAGTGAAGCTCTCTAAGCCTGAATCTCTTTTTATAAGCTAATTATAGCAAAACTTCGATATTCGCTGACCTGAAACAGTAATTTGTTAAAGAGAACTGATGTGCACTAGGAGTGGATGTTTTGACGGACCTTTAGCCTATGTTCCTTGAGTCAGCTACACTCCAGGGCTATTTTCAGGACAGGAGGCCATTTCCGTAGCTACGCAGCATCGTGTGGATCGAGAGTGGACCCTGTATAAGTTTTGGAGAGTAGGTCTGGAGCTGCCGAAATATTACCCCCCCCCCCGAACTCTGGGATTACGATATCCTCTGGTAGGATAATAAATGAAAAATTATCTACTATACTACAGAATGATTGTCCCCTGAAGCGAACTTAGCTGTCATGGAGCCTTTCTGTCTACTACAAGAATTAAACAGCCTGCTTTCTCATTACCAGGAGGCCTTCTGGGAGGCACTCCATGAACCACGCTATACTCCCTTAGTAGTTCCTGCCTTGAACATCTCTTTAACTGCACCGGAGAATAACCCAAGCGAAGGCGGAGCAGTAAATACGTCTGAAAGACGATTGTCATCCCCCCAGACAGCCACACCAGCGGATCTAACACCTTCACTAGTTACGGAGGGGGTACCCGATAGCGCTGCAGAGTCTGGCAGTCCTTCCACAATACCTACTTACCGCTGTGCTGGAGCTACTGACCACTTCGATGCCAAAATTGAGGCTCCTTTCTCACGAACGGCCAGTACAGAGATCCAAATGAGCCGAGTCACAATCCAGAGGGCGGCCCTGCAGAGGCTTGACGCTACGGTGCACAGCTCGGTCCCAGACATTCGGGATCAAAGAAACATTCCCGATATGCACATATGGCTCTGGCTATCTTTGGCACCGTCCTCTAACAATGACCTGACTGTGCTGATACCCTCTAAAGCACAACTCCTGATGGTGGCATATATCCGAAGGTGGAAAGAAAAAAGGTATTTACCCAGTATACAGTGTTCCGCATTTTGTACACAGCATCAGCCGTTGGACTATATTTTCTATGTGGCCTGTATCCGGACCATAAAGACAGGAGTGGGGTGATGAACTTTCTGCCGCAAACACATGTCCGAAGTGGGTATGATGTGGTCGCCAATTGATCTATGCCATATATTTCTAAATCTGCCTGCTGCTTAACAGACTCTCTTTTTGATGCCAAACATGTGGACTCACTCATTGAGCGCAATTCACCCTCTACATAATTGTCCTTTATAAATTTTATATATAGCCTAGGGATGGTTTGCTAGAAGCCTATACTGTTATTATAATTATAGACAGGACTATTTTGTTACTTAGCTTTTAGACCGTTGGCAGTCGCTTATGTTTAAATTCTAGCTTGTTTGTGTTGACCGCTATACTTTATTACCAAGCTTAACAATAGCTAATAGCTTTTCTTTACATGTTATGTCTTACGCTGAGTTCATTGCATTAACCCTATTTCCAGGCTCCTCTTTCCTCTGATGCACTCATGCTAAAAATATTGTGAGATATTTCTCAGTTTTTTTTTTTCTTTTTGACAACATAGATTGCATGGTATAGCGCGGGATGCCAGCTGGTATATTGATCACACTATAATCAGTAACACTAGTTTTAGGCTCGCCTACATTAGCATTGCATTCAGCCACCTAGATAATTATTTGCATGGCCACAGTAATACACAGCAATGTTAGTATATTCATTCTGCTCCGAAGTTTACAAATGTGTGACCATGTCAACCTTGCCTTTCTGGCCTCATTATCTTACATCTGCCCCCCTACATATGTTGTGGTTTCATAGCTAGCTGACCCTCAAACAATGGCCAAATGATCTATATTGCCCAGAAACTGAGAGATAATATATTTTCTTCCACTTCATATATTAGAATTTCCTTATAATTTACATATTCCTGATCCCATATTAACCCCTGCTTTAATTTTAACAGAGTGTTCTTGGGGTGGGCTACTGTTCTACACAGAAAGAGTTCTTTTTATCACATCTCAATAGGGGATAATCAGCCATATATATTTTTTCCAGATATATTTTCTCAAGTCCAAGAGTGACCGTGTTGACCATTAGGGTACCTCCTCAAGTTTTTCAGTTTGCATAGGTCCAAGAGTGGCCTGTTTCAGCAATTGAGGTGCAATCATCCCTTATATAAATTAAAAAAGAGGTTCCATTCACTCAGTAGGGTACAAACCTTTTGTAATTGAGACAACCTGTTTTTCTATATTCTGTTAACTTTGCAGTATCATTATGTTTTATTTCAGGTCTAAGGGTCATTGCCAATATAACTTAAGATATGTCTACTATATTATTCAATGTACCTTTTATTGCTGTTATTGTTTTCTACAACCTCAATAAAAACCTTTTAATAAAAAAAAAAAAAAAAAAAAAAGGCCCTTTTAAGGGCTATTGGTAGTTTAGTTTAGGCTAGGGTTTTTTTTATTTTGGGGGGGGCTTTTTTATTTAATTAGAGCTATTAGATTAGGTGTAATTAGTTTAAATTTCTGTAATTTGTTTATTATTTTCTGTAATTTAGTGGGGGGGGGTTTGTACTTTAGCTAATTTAATTTAGGTAATTGTATTTAATTTAGTTAATTTATTTAATTATAGTGTAGTGTTAGGTGTTAGTGTAACTTAGATTAGGTTTTATTTTACAGGTAAATTTGTATTTATTTTAGCTAGGTAGTTATTAAATAGTTAATAACTATTTAATAACTATTCTACTTAGTTAAAATAAATACAAACTTGCCTATAAAATAAAAATAAACCCTAGGCTAGCTACAATGTAACTATTAGTTATATTGTATCTAGCTTAGGGTTTATTTTACAGGTAAGTATTTAGTTTTAAATAGGAATAATTTAGTTAATGATAGGAATATTTAGTTAGATTTCTTTTAATTATATTTAAGTTAGTGGGTGTTAGGTTTAGGGTTAGACTTAGGTTTAGGGGTTAATAACTTTAATATAGTGGCGGCGACATTGGGGGGCGGCAGATTATGTGTTAATAAATGTAGGTAGGTGGCGGCGATGTTAGGGATGGCAGATTAGGGGTTAATAATATTTAACTAGTGTTTGAGAGGCGGGAGTGCGCCTGTGTGTCTGTGTTTATGTCTTTGTGCTTTTGTTGGTGTCTCTATGAGTGTGTATGTATTTTTTGTCTGTGGGTTTCTCTGTGAGGGGGTGTGTGTGTATGTCTGTGCATTTTCTGTGGATGTCTCTTTGATTGTGTGTGTGTATGTCTGTGTGTTTTCTGTGGATGTCTCTGTGATGGGGTGTGTGTGTGTGTGTTAGGGCTGGGTAATATGGGGGGAAAAATTGCGATTTTATTAAAAATGACTGTAACACCTTCATTTTTCAATAAAACGTTTATTTAACACTACAGAATCTTACTATACATATTTCTCAATGTCCAATACACTCTTGAAGCATAAAAATTAACACATAATTAGAGGAAAAATATAAAAATAAAAAAACTTGTGCACTGCACTACTACTGATGATTGATGATCTATCTTCTGGGAATCTACACTTAACTCAACTAAATTATATATTAAATTAATATAAATAATAAATATAATATTACATTTATCATCTATCTATCTAGTAAGTAACTCTATATATCATTCATCCTCTATAATCTATCTACTAGATAGATCATTGAGATAGAGTAGTACGTAGTAGATATTATTTATATATATTTTGGTAACATCATGTTGAATATATATTTTACAATTCACTTCACAATACATCCTACAAGCAACCCTTAATGCACATTTATAAATAAAATATATTGTATTATTATAATATGTAATAAAACTCAATGTTATGCATCACAGAAGTAAAAAAAAAAATCAGTAAGGCACTTTAAAGTTTTTCTTTCTAATGACACAATGAGTCCACAGATCATCTAATTACTATTGGGAATATCACTCCTGCCCAACAGGAGGCGGCAAAGAGCACCACAGCAAAGCTGTTAAATATCACCTCCCTTCCCTCCCACCCCAGTCATTCTCTTTGCCTACGTTAGAGCAAGGAAGTGGTAAAGTTAGGTGTTAGAAAAAGAGTCTTCAAGCAAGATTTTATTATTTTTTGAGCGGTGCAAGATTGTGCTGCTTTGTTCTAGGGTGTAGCCATAGTCCACATCAGTCTCTTCAGTAGGGCAGTGGTGACTTTAAAGCAATGGGAACTTGTGGGACATAATTCTCACTGCGCCTCCCATGTAATTTATGCTGCCCTAACTCTGTAAGCCTGAGTAAAATTACTCAATCTTTTTTTCCTTTCCACAGGGCTATCTGAGGGAGAGGACCTCTCAAACCTGGTGAGCTGCCTTGCTGTCAGGCAGATTTGTGAGGTTAGTGCTGACTTTATTATTTCTGGGGAGGACAGACACTCAGAAAAAGTGGGCACTTTATTTTAAACACACATATGACAAAGGGGCCAATTATGAAGGCACTTTATATTTGATGGGACACTTTAAACTCTCCTATACTGGAGAGGATTGATAAGCTAGCCATTTTAGCAGACACTGGGGCTAAGGAGAATTTTAGATTATGGTGGTTCCACTTCTCCCGCGGTTAAACTTTATCATAAAATACAGACCGGGAGATTTTAGTTTCAGAAAGCCCACGATGGGCGAAGCTACGTGTCAGGGTTCTACCTTTTACCTGTCTCCACCCACTTCCTCTATAAAGCCTGTCAATCAACATCAGACAGGTGCTTAGTATTTTATTTCATGAGACATGCTAGGCGCAGTGCATCTCTCCTTATGTGAATCTACAATCTCTCATCTACAGCTACCTTCATAAATCTTCCTTTGCTTAGGACCTAAACACCCACAAGGATTCTTCCGTGAAGCCTGTTTCTCCTAGCCTGAACAACATCCAGAGCATCTTGTTTTACACCTCTGCAGCAAACACCTCTCACCGGCTAGCAGGCTAACAAGTACTTTCTCTGACTCACATCTCCACCACCGAATTCCTTTACCTACACAGACTGCCTGGCTCACTTAAAGGTCCTCATAGCATCTCCAGCTCAAGGGGTAACTGCATTTACTAAGCCCTAACTTGTTTGAAACAAATGGTGACATTAGGCCACGCCCCCTGTGACGTAACAGGTATCGGGCACTATCGCTCCACAGCATAAACTGTATCCTGCATCTCTAAGGCTCAGCCAGTTCCTTACAAGCATATGTGAGTGAGTACTTAGTATAAGCACATACCTGAGAAGACAAACATAGCCAGAGACTTGGTAATCCAATAGGCGTGTTAGAGCCATGCCCCCCTGTGACGTAACAGGTTCCGGACACCACTGTGAAATCATTTCTATCAGAGGACTACATTACTTAGGTACAAGTGATACACACATAGTATACACTGAGGAGGCTTTATACTATAGCTTGAGTTAAGTGTTGCCTATCTGTACGAAACATATTCCAGACTAACTCACAAATTTACTATTTGGTGTTACATACCACTTTGTAACATCCTAGTGAACTGTGATACATATCAACCACTTAGTTACAAGTAACAAAAGACATTAGTTCTGCAGCTGAGATTCCACTAAATTAAGATAAACTCTCACATTACCAGTCTGGTCCACTTTGTAACATCCTGGTGAACTGTGATACATGAAAAATAGGAAAAACAAAGATGCTCCAGCTGGTGCAAATCCAAAACCTTTTTATTTTGCAATGTGGGATACAAACAGAAGCAACGTTTCAGGCCAGGAATCAGCCCTTTCTCAAGCTTGACCATAAGTGAGTATACAAACATTTAAATAGCCCTAATAGCGCCAAAAAAATGTGATTCAAACAGTGGCTATACTGCCACCTAGTGAAAAATTACAATATATCATATATTTAAAACATATATTAAAGACAATCCATTATAAATGATTGAGTAGATATAATGATGAATATATCGCCACCTAGTGAATAATAAATATATTACAGTTATCTAAAAAATATTCAAACTGTGTAAAAAATTAATTTAAAGAAAAAAATATAAAAATTTAAATATCAAAAGTGACAATAAATAAATCCTAAATATTTCATTTTAATATCATTGTGACAATAGATAAATCCCATATTTCCAAATTATCTACAAAAAGTAATATATTTGATTTAGTTAAAATACCTTTTTCTTACATATGAGAATCATATTTTGACTCTCATATGATAACCACAATTCATTTTAAATTAAAAACATATATCAAATGTTTCAACCTACAAATTAATAAACAACATTATTTTCATCAATAGGCAATTACACATGAATATAGGTCAAAATTGGATATTCAACCCACATGTACACATACACGCAAACACACAGAAAAGACCTATGTATATGCATTCATGCGTACATGTGTATGCACAATAAAAACAAAGATGGAACATCCTAGAGGAATTTTCAGAATTTATATAATTTATACAACTATACAGAAATAGGCAGAATCTTCAACTTTATATTAAATTACCAAAAGGCTGTCCAATTACATTCTCTATTTAAGCCTTTTGGTCATAAAGTGCACAATTCATTAATCCAAAACGTTTCACGTCTACTTAGTAAGTTTTCCCTATCACCCCCTCTTCTTGGTGTATAAACTTTTTCAATTATCTGAAAATGGAGCTGGCTGATTCTATGGCCTACTTCTAAAAAATGTGAAGCTACAGGAGCATCCTTTTTGTTGCAACAAATATTTGACTTATGCTCTGAAATTCTTTCCCGTGCCTCCCTGGTAGATTGACCAATATAAATTAGAGAGCACGGAGACACTTAATTGCATAGATAATATATTCAGATCTACAAGTCAAATATTCTTTAATCTTATACTTTTTCCCAGAATAAGGATGACAAAAAGTGTCACCCTTAATCATCGAGTTACAATTAATACAAGATAGACATGGATAGCATCTTTTTCGTGTTTCACCAGTTAGAGTACTTTGTATATTTCTCTTGCAAGGTGTATCCAGTCCACGGATTCATCCTTTACTTGTGGGATATTCTCATTCCCTACAGGAAGTAGCAAAGAGAGCACACAGCAAAGCTGTCCATATAGCTCCCCCTCTAGCTCCACCCCCCAGTCATTCTCTTTGCTGGCTCTAAGCACTAGGCTCTCTCTCGGGGGTGTAAGGTGAATGTGGTGTTAGAATTGGAACAAGGACTGGGGTTTTACTCAAACCTGTTTGTGGTTCCCAAAAAAAGAAGGAACTTTCAGACCAATCCTGGATCTCAAAATTCTAAACAAATTCCTCAGAGTCCCATCATTCAAGATGGAGACCATTCGGACAATCTTACCAATGATCCAGGAGGGTCAATATATGACTACCGTGGATCTAAAAGATGCGTATCTGCACATTCCTATCCACAAAGATCATCACCAGTTTCTCAGGTTCGCCTTTCTGGACAAGCATTTTCAGTTTGTGGCTCTTCCTTTCGGGTTGGCCACTGCTCCCAGAATTTTCACAAAGGTGCTAGGGTCCCTCCTGGCGGTTCTAAGACCGCGGGGCATAGCAGTGGCGCCTTACCTAGACGACATCTTAATTCAAGCGTCAACTTTCCAAAGAACCAAGTCTCACACGGAGATTGTATTGGCCTTTCTGAGGTCTCACGGGTGGAAGGTGAACATCAAAAAGAGTTCTCTCTCCCCCCTCACAAGAGTTCCATTCCTAGGAACCCTGATAGACTCGGTAGAAATGAAAATATTTCTGACGGAGGTCAGAAAGCTAAAACTCTTAACTACTTGCCGAGCTCTTTATTCCATTCCTCGGCCATCTGTGGCTCAGTGCATGGAGACAATCGGACTAATGGTTGCGGCAATGGACATAGTCCCTTTTGCTCGGATACACCTCAGACCACTGCAACTATGCATGCTCAAACAGTGGAATGGGGATTATGCAGATTTGTCTCCTCAAATTCAGTTGGACCAGGAGACCAGAGATTCTCTTCTCTCGTGGTTGTCTCAGGATCACCTGTCTCAAGGAATATGTTCCGCAGGACAGAGGTATTTGCCCAGCTGACTCAGCTATGGGGCACCCCAGAGTTGGATCTGATGGTGTCCCGTCAGAACACCAAACTTCCTCTCTACCGGTCCAGGTCCCGGGATCCCAAGGCGGTATTGATAGATGCTCTAGCAGCGCCTTGGTCCTTCAATCTGGCTTTTGTTTATCCACCGTTTCCTCTCCTCCCACGTCTGGTTGCCAGAATCAAGCAGGAGAAGGCTTCGGTGATTCTGACAGCGCCTGCATGGCCACGCAGGACTTGGTATGCAGACCTAGTGGACATGTCATCTGTCCCACCATGGACACTGCCAATGAGGCAGGATCTTCTAATACAGGGTCCGTTCAAGCATCAAAATTTAGTTTCTCTACGTCTGACTGCTTGGAGATTGAACGCTTAATTCTATCAAAGCGTGGGTTCTCTGAGTCAATTATAGATACTCTGATTCAGGCTAGAAAGCCTGTCACCAGGAAAATCTACCATAAGATATGGCGGAAATATATTTGTTGGTGTGAATCCAAGGGTTACTCATGGAGTAAGATTAGGATTCCCAGGATATTGTCCTTTCTCCAAGAAGGACTGGAGAAAGGATTGTCAGCTAGTTCCTTAAAAGGACAAATATCTGCTTTGTCTATCCTGTTACACAAGTGTCTGGCAGAGGTACCAGACGTTCAAGTGTTTGCTCAGGCTTTAGTCAGAATCAAGCCTGTCTATAAACCTGTGGCTCCGCCATGGAGTTTGAATCTAGTTCTTTCAGTTCTTCAAGGGGTTCCGTTTGAACCTTTACATTCCATAGACATTAAGTTGTTATCTTGGAAAGTTTTGTTTTTGATAGCTATCTCTTCTGCTCAAAGAGTTTCAGAATTATCTGCCTTACAGTGTGATTCACCTTACCTGGTGTTCCACGCAGATAAGGTAGTTTTGCGTACCAAGCCTGGTTTTCTTCCTAAAGTTGTTTCTAACAAGAATATTAACCAGGAAATAGTTGTTCCTTCTCTGTGTCCTAATCCATCTTCGAAGAAGGAACGTCTATTACACAATCTTGATGTAGTTTGTGCTTTAAAGTTCTATTTACAAGCAACTAAGGATTTCAGACAAACATCTTCCTTGTTTGTTATCTATTCTGGTAAGAGAAGAGGTCAGAAAGCGACTGCTACCTCTCTTTCCTTTTGGCTGAAAAGCATCATCCGTTTGGCCTATGAGACTACTGGCCAGCAGCCTCCTGAAAGAATTACTGCTCATTCTACCAGAGCAGTGGCTTCCACATGGGCTTTCAAAAATGAGGCTTCTGTTGAACAGATTTGTAAGGCAGCGACTTGGTCTTCACTGCATACTTTTGCCAAATTTTACAAATTCAATACTTTTGCTTCTTCGGAGGCTATTTTTGGGAGAAAGGTTTTGCAAGCAGTGGTGCCTTCCGTTTAAGGTACCTGTCTTGTTCCCTCCCTTCATCCGTGTCCTAAAGCTTTGGTATTGGTATCCCACAAGTAAAGGATGAATCCGTGGACTGGATACACCTTGCAAGAGAAAACAGAATTTATGCTTACCTGATAAATTACTTTCTCTTGCGGTGTATCCATTGCACCCTATGGTTTCTCCTTTTTCTTAACCTTTGGTCGAATGACTGGGGGGTGGAGCTAGAGGGGGAGCTATATGGACAGCTTTGCTGTGTGCTCTCTTTGCTACTTCCTGTAGGGAATGAGAATATCCCACAAGTAAAGGATGAATCCGTGGACTGGATACACCGCAAGAGAAAGTAATTTATCAGGTAAGCATAAATTCTGTTTTTTACTTACTCCAATATCAGCTCTTACCAATTTATCTCTAATGTTAGGGCTACGTTTGTAAGCTGGCATAGGGAGTTGTTTAAAGGCACCTATTTCTGGATGGCATTTGTATAAAATATGCCAATACTTCCGAATAATTTTATTGACTTGATTACTCTTAGTATTGTATTGTGAAATAAATTTAAACCTCTCTGAATTTTTAGAACCATCTTTAGTTCTCTTCACTGTTCTGGACTCACTATTGGCAATAACCACATTCTGTTTTATGTTCTCAATAAGTGTTTTGGGATAACCTCTAAGGATAAACTTATCCGACATTTCTTCCAAGCGAACCTTTTTTACTATGGGGTCAGATACTATACGATCAACCCTTAACAGTTGACTTTTAGGGACTGCTTTAAAGGTGGAACATGGATGAAAGCTTTAAAAAAATAATGTATTATTACTATCAGTAGGTTTAGAATAAATATCTGCCTTCAATCCATATTCACCTTTATAAATATTTGTATCCAAAAACTGAATTGAATATTCATCGTGTGACAAAGTAAATTTAATACCATTAACAGAACAATTAAGGTCATCAATGAATGCACATAGCGATCCAATGTCGCCATACCATATGCCAAACACATCGTCAATAAAACGCCACCAAGTGGCACCATATTGTTTAAACAGTGGATGTTCATAAACAAACAATTCTTCAAAATTGATCATGAATATGTTGGCATATGTAGGGGCGACATAGGACCGCATGGCTGTCCCTTTTCTTTGGAAGTAAAAAGTTTCTTTAAAAAGAAAATTAATGGCATACAAAATTAATTCCAATAGATTTACAAAAAATTGTATTTGGGCCATATTGTATTTTTTGTCATTATTCAACATTTTTGCTACTGAGGATATTCCACTCATATGTTTAATTGACGGCACGTCAAGAGTGAATAGAATAGCCTTCTGATTTGATAAATTAAGGTCTTCCAATTTATTCAAAAAATCATAGGTGTCTTTGATATAAGAAGATGAGTTGGTGACATATGGCTGTAAAATTTTATCAAGAAAGACAGAGATGTTGGAAAAGATGGACCCTGTGCCAGCCACAATTGGTCTACCCGGTGGCGTACATTTATTATTATGAATTTTAGGTAGGCAATATATGACAGGTCTAATGGGATATTTTACCTGTAGAAAATATCTCAGGTCCTTGGAAATTAATCCCTTAAGTACAGCATTGGATAAAATATCAGTGATCTCACATTGTATTTTATATGTTGGATCAAAACCAATTTTTGTGTATACTGACACATCACTCAACTGCTGCATTATTTCTGCCATATATGCCTCCTGATTCATTATAACCAGGGCTCCACCCTTATCCGCACCTTTAATAATTAACCCCTTCTTTTCTTTAATTGTTTTCAGTGAGGCCAAATCTGCATCAAATTTCAACATTTTCTGCTGAAACACATAATCCGGTTTCAAAAACAAATTTTCATCCTCACTGAGAACCAACTCAAAAAATGTGTTGACACTGTTGTCAATAATTTTTTGGTTAAATTTACTAGAATTTTTTAAACCAACAGATTTGCAAGTTAATACATCACTCTCCTTAGTATATATCCTAGTATCATCAACACTAATATTAAAAAAACTATTTTAATTTGATAGATCTAAAAAAACCTATGTATCTCTTGTTTAATTTGAAACAAATTACCTCTATTTACCGGGCAATATGACAAACCTTTATTCAAAAAACAAACCTCTGTGTCTGAAAGATTAATCCCTGAAATATTATGTACAATGTTATTACTCTCCATAACACCATTATTACTGCAAGAAACATTAAAACGTATCTCAGAAGATTGTCCATCTTGAACAATGTCCATGTTAGTATTACTAACAACTTTGCTGAAATGAGGACCTCTGTATTCTGTTAAAATGTCCCCATTATTCATTTTCTTTTTAACTTTTACTTGCTTGGAAAACAGTGTCTCACTCACCCCATCCTGTACGGCTATTAGTGAGGCTGTCGTCCTCTCCCACGGCTGTTCCAACGGGTCTGTTTGGCTTTCTCCGCGCCCTGTGCAGAGGGATATGCACCTCCGGTGTTTTCTACCACCCCTCCGGTGTCGCCATCCGACTCCTCTGTTAAAAAACAAGCCGAAGACTCCGACTCACATTGTGTTTCTCCCGGTGTACGTCGTCTGTCCTGCCTCTGTCGTGGAAGACGCATCTGTGGGACTCCGCCCATTCCCAGTCGTTGGGACCACCGATAGACATTAACCTTTAAGTAATCTTGCTGATCACATAGAAATTTGGTGCGCTTTTTTTCTTCCATCGATTTCTTATATTCACCAACTGATTTAGAGATCTTTTCAACCAGGGTTTTATATTCATCAGGAGATAGTTACAGTTAGTTATGAAATATTTAGGATTTATTTATTGTCACTTTTGATATTTAATTTATTGTCACTTTTGATATTTAAATTTTTATATTTTTTTCTTTAAATTAATTTTTTACAGTTTGAATATTTTTTAGATAACTGTAATATATTTATTATTCACTAGGTGGCGATATATTCATCATTATATCTACTCAATCATTTATAATGGATTGTCTTTAATATATGTTTTAAATATATGATATATTGTAATTTTTCACTAGGTGGCAGTATAGCCACTGTTTGAATCACAATTTTTTGGCGCCATTAGGGCTGTTTAAATGTTTGTATACTCACTTATGGTCAAGCTTGAGAAAGGGCTGATTGCTGGCCTGAAAGTTGCTTCTGTTTGTATCCCACATTGCAAAATAAAAAGGTTTTGGATTTGCACCAGCTGGAGCATCTTTGTTTTTCCTATATGCACATTGGGCTTGGTAAGCCTGCTCCGTGCTGTGCTAAGAGTAAAGTGAGTGCGGTGTTCATGATACATTGTTTAAAAAACTGTGATACATATCAACCACTTATTTACAAGTAACACAAGACATTAGTTCTGCAGCTGAGATTCCACTAAATTAAGATTAACTCTCACGTTACCAGTCTGTTCATTACATAATACTAAGCCCCCATGGATCCAGCAGAACTCCCACAAATTATATATAACCTCTCACAGAGAGTTGACTAGCTAAGTCAGGGACTCAGGGAACTACAGGTAGAAAACCAAACCCTACGTGCGATAATTAAGGATTCCATCACTACTAAGGGTGCTCAGCTAGATTCCACACCTGAACCCCAGGTTTCTTTACCTGACCCATTCTCAGGAAATCGCAAGTCCTACAGGCAGTTTAAGAATGCCTGCAACCTCATGTTTAACTTGAAATCTAAAACCTATAACAGCGGCAGGATAAAGGTTCTCACCTTAATCTCATTCTTAAGAGGTGAGCCCAGAGTGTGGGCAGATATCTGCTATGAGACCAATGACCCCATACTCTCTTCATTGAATGATTTCTATTCAACAATGGATGAACTCTATCAAGACACTGATGTTCAACTCACTGCAGAGGCAAAGATGGGAAGCCTTAAGCAAGGACGCTGTGCAGTGGAGGAGTATATTACAGAGTTCAAGCAGTATGCCACGGATTCCCAGTGGAATACTATAGCTCTGAGAAATCAGTTCCACCTGGGACTCTCGGACCAAGTTAAGGACAAATTGGCACGAACCGACCTACCAAGAACCCTTGAAGGTTTGATGAAACTTGTCATCCAAATTGATAGAAGGCTGAGAGAGAGAGGAGAAAAGAACGAAATTACACTGAACCTTCTACCAGCCCTACCCAGCCAAAATATCACCAAGCCATCCCTAACAAAACAGGAACAGAACCAATGGACATAGGAGTAATTAGAGGACCCTTAACTCCTGACAAAAGAAGAAGACGAAGGAATCTCCAGTTATGCATGTACTGTGCTAATCCCTCTCATATAGTGAAAGATTGTAATTTCCTTCTTAACTCCAAGAAAAGTAAGTGCAATTTTTTTTCAACTCATCCAATTGAAAAACAACCCACTTATTGTCACCTATCTTTACTCTTGCAGTGGGAGCTAAGAAGTCTGAACACTGAAGCCATTATCGATTCGAGAGCATATGGCAACTATATAGACAAGAACCTTGCTGTACAAAATAAAATTCCACTGGTGTGTAAAAAAAACCCTGTCTCTATTCGAGTCATTGATGGGTCCACCATCACCACTGGTCCGATCACACACAACACCATTCCTATACAGGTCACAACAGCTGTTGAACATACAGAGTTGTTAACTTTCGATGTATTACCTTCCCCGTTATTTCCAATTGTTCTAGGCTTGAATTGGCTACGTTTACACCAACCCCAGATAAACTGGGAGACTTTACAGGTCACCTTGGGTTCTCCTTATTGCACCAAAACTTGCTTCCCTCACAGAGGTCTCCTTTTACAAGTAACTGAACCAACCACTGCTCTCCCTCAGGAATACGCCGATTTCTCCGATGTATTCAGTAAAAATGAAGCGGAATCCTTATCACCACACAGGGAGTACGATTGTCCCATAGAACTACAACCTGGAGCAACGACACCTTACGGACATCTCTATCCTCTTAGCCAGCCGGAATTAGAACACCTGAAGTCCTATATTGATGATAATTTGAGTAAGGGCTTCATCCGACCCTCAACCTCCCCAGCAGGCGCTGGCATATTCTTTGTGAGAAATAAAGATTCCAGTCTCAGACCGATAATTGATTATCACGAATTGAACAAGAAGACAGTCAAAAATCGATATCCTTTGCCACTCATCCCCAAACTAATCGAAAGACTCTATCAAGTGAAGATCTTTACTAAATTGGATCTCCGAGGGGCGTATAACCTCGATCGTATCAGAAAGGGGGATGAGTGGCTAACTGCATTCCGTACTAGGTATGGCCTCTTTGAATACTTGGTCATGCCATTTGGGCTATGCAATGCCCCTGCCACTTTTCAACACTTCATCAATGATGTCTTCAGAGATCTTCTCGATATCTGTGTAGTAATTTATCTTGACGATATTCTCATTTATTCCAACACATTACAAGATCATATAAAACACGTAAGGTTGGTATTGACAAGATTAAGAGAACACCACTTATACGCAAAACCTGAGAAGTGTCTCTTCCATACCAAAGAATTATCCTATCTTGGTTACTACATCAGTCCGGAAGGAATAAAGATGGAAGATACAAAGGTTCAGACTGTAAGGGATTGGCTTCGACCTAAGAACAGGAAGGAACTACAACGCTTTCTAGGGTTTGCAAACTATTATAGGAAGTTCATAAAAAACTTCTCTCGAGTCACTAAACCATTAACTCGACTCACAGGTGTTACAACCCCTTTCCAATGGAACGCTGAAGCTACAGAAGCTTTCAATACGTTAAAGCTAAGATTCATCACTGCTCCTATTCTACGCTTCCCTGATCCTTCACAACCTTACATCTTAGAGGTTGACTCATCAGATTACGCTATTGGTGCCGTTCTTTCTCAATGACACTCACTCTCTGAACCCATTCATCCCGTTGCCTATTTTTCAAAGGTCATGAATTCCGCTGAACGGAATTATCCGATCGGAGAGAAGGAGCTTCTAGCTATCAAGTGATCACTGGAACACTGGAGACATCTCCTGGAGGGGACTGTGGAACCTGTAACTATATACACCAACCATAAAAATTTGGAATACTTACAATCAAACAAGACCCTATCCTCCAGACAGATCCGTTGGTGCCTCTATTTCACCCGTTTCAACTTCATCATTGCTTATAAACCTGCAAGTAAGAACAGCAAAGTGGATGCTCTGTCCCGTAAGGATACCATACCAGTAACACCAACAGGGCAAATCATTCCCAGTGAACGTTTTCTTGGACTAACGGATATTTTTACCAAGGAGAAAAAGAAAGCTTTAGCAGATGACAAACAGCTATCAACCTATAACCTCACCAAAAGACCAAAATGGAATGTACTACCACGGGGATAAGCTTTACATCCCACGTAATCTACGAACATCTATGATAGAGCGTTTCCATGATCCACCTACTTCTGGTCATCAAGGGATTATCCGAACCACCGAAAAGATAGTAAGAGAATTCTGGTGGCCAAAACTGAAGGACGCTGTCTCTAACTATATCCATTTCTGTCTCATTTGTACTACAACAAAACCTGAAAAAAGATCCCCTTATGGACTTCTCATGCCCATACAGATTCAAGAGAAACCATGGCAACATGTGGGTTTAGATTTTATTGTGGAACTCCCTCTCTCTGAAAGACAGAATACCATCCTAGTAGTAGTTGTTCTATTCAGTAAGATGGCACATTTTATCCCCTACCACAAGCTCCCAACATCATCGGAGACAGCTCAACTGTTCCTAAAACATATAGTCAGGCTACATGGTGTACCACGCGTTCTAACCTCAGATCGTGGTACGCAGTTTACGTCAAGGTTCTGGAGACAACTATGTAACCTTTTACAAATAGGTATTTATGTGTAGTGTGATAGGAGCGCCTAAAGGTGGATTCCTGCTGCTAAAAAAGTTCTTCCCTCAAAGAGAACTAAATGGTGGATAAGAAGAAAAAATGGGGTTTATTTAGCAGCGCCATATGTTATCTATAGAATTAATTCCTTTATACCTGAAATTCTAGGATTATATGGTTCTAGTCTGTTTTTATAAGTGTTGTATAAGGGAGACGTCCCTTTATTAATTAGGAAAAGCATTTGCTGTTGTTTTTATGTGTTATAAGAATTTTTAAATAAAATAGATTGTATAAAACATAAATTAGATTGGTATCATCATTTCCTAGCTTTTTTTAGCGCTGCTAAATAAACCCCATTTTTTCTTCTTACCTTTTACAAATAGACCATCGTTACAGTACATCTTTCCACCCCCAAACTAATGGCCAGATGGAGCGTGCCAATCAATGGCTAGAACAGTACCTCCGTGGCTATTGTTCTCAACACCAAACTAATTGGGTTCAATATCTCCCTATGGCGGAATTTGCCTTTAATGACTCCGTAAATGCAACCATGAAAATGACTCCGTTTTATGCCAATTATGGATTTCATCCTACGATTCAGTTTTCCCCTGGAACAATATCCAGCTCCCCTAAAGTTGACGAGTTGACTAATACTTTATTAGTGACTTTCCGGAACCTCCGTTCCAATATCAAACAAGCTCAAGATTCGCAAAAGCTTCATTATGACCTGAGACATCGCACTACACCTACTTACGTGGTAGGCAATCTTGTCTGGTTGTCCACAAAGAACCTGAAGCTACAGGTCCCAAGCAAAAAATTGGAAAGACTCTTCTTGGGTCCCTTCCCTATTCTCAAAGTGATTAACTCCAATGCTGTAACCTTGGATCTACCTGCCTCAATGCGGATACATCCCAGCTTTCATGTGTCGTTACTCAAACCGGCACACGGAATGAGAGATTCCACCATCGTAGTTCCACCTACGTCGGAGGTACTGGATTCTGAGGAATTTGAAGTCCAAACCTTACTAGACTCCAGATATAGGAGGGGGGACTTGGAGTATCTAGTAAGGTGGAAAGGGTACACAAGCGAAGAGGATTCTTGGGAACCTTCCTCTCATTTGAATTCTCCTGCCCTGGTCGCTCTATTCCACCATAGGCACTCTGACCGTCCTAGACCTCAAGCTCTGGGAGCGCTTCTTTGACGAGGGGGTGATGTCAGGTTTCTACCTTTTACCTGTCTCCACCCACTTCTTCTATAAAGCCTGTCAATCAACATCAGACAGGTGCTTAGTATTTTGTTTCATGAGACATGCTAGTCGCAGCGCATCTCTCCTTATGTGAATCTACAATCTCTCACCTACAGCTACCTTCATAAATCTATCCTTTGCTTAGGACCAAAACACCCACAAGGATTCTTCCGTGAAGCCTGTTTCTCCTAGCCTGAACAACATCCAGAGCCTCTTGTTATACACCTCTGCAGCAAGCACCTCTCACCGGCTAGCAGGCTAACAAGTACTTTCTCTGACTCACATCTCCACCACCGGATTCCTTTACCTACACAGACTGCCTGGCTCACTTAAAGGTCCTCATAGCATCTCCAGCTCAAGTGGTAACTGCATTTACTAAGCCGTAACATGTTTGAAACAAACAGCAACATTAGGCCACGCCCTCTGTGACGTAACAGGTATCGGGCACTATCGCTCCACAGCATAAGCTGTATCCTGCATCACTAAGGCTCAGTCAGTTCCTTCCAAGCATATGTGAGCACTTAGTAAAAGCACATACCTGAGAAGACAAACATAGCCAGAGACTTGGTAATCTGATAGGCGTGTTAGAGCCACGCCCCCCTGTGACGTAACAGGTTCCGGACACCACTGTGAAATCATTTCTCTCAGAGGACTGCATTACTTAGGTACAAGTGATACACACATAGTATACACTGAGGAGGTACTGACTCTATTCCTCAGAGCTGTTTATACTATAGCTTGAGTTAAGTGTTGCCTATCTGTACTGCAACATATTCCAGACTAACTCACAAATTTACTATTTGGTGTTACATACCACTTTGTAACATCCTGGTGAACTGTGATACATATCAACCACTTAGTTACAAGTAACACAAGACATTAGTTCTGCAGCTGAGATTCCACTAGATTAAGATTAACTCTCACATTACCAGTCTGTTCATTACACTACGTGAGGCGGCAATCTGAGTTGCGCACCACATTTCCTTCTCTTCCGGGTGCGGAGAAATAGTTTTTCTGGGTCCGCCTAGAAACGCTTGATTTCTTTCATGTAATTGGCAAGAGTCCATGAGCTAGTGATGTATGGGATATACATTCCTACCAGGAGGGGGCAAAGTTTCCCAAACCTCAAAATGCCTATAAATACACCCCTCACCACACCCACAATTCAGTTTTACAAACTTTGCCTCCTATGGAGGTGGTGAAGTAAAGTTTGCGCTAAGATTTCTACGTTAACATGCGCTTCTCAGCATTTTGAAGCCCGATTCCTCTCAGAGTACAGCGAATGTCAGAGGGATGTGAAGAGAGTATCACCTATTGAATGCTATGGTTTTCCTCACGGGAGATCTATTTCATAGGTTCTTTGATATCGGTCGTAGAGATTCATCTCCTAACTCCCTTTTCAGATCGACGATATACTCTCATATACCATTACCTCTACTGATAACTGTTTCAGTACTGGTTTGGCTATCTGCTATATGTGGATGGGTGTCTTTCGGTAAGTATGTTTTTTATTACGTAAGACACCCCAGCTATGGTTTGGCACTTTATGCATTTATATAAAGTTCTAAATATATGTATTGTAATTATATTTGCCATGAGTCGGGTTCATGTATTTCCTTGTGCAGACTGTCAGTTTCATATTTAGGGAAAATAAACATATTAAGAAATATTTTTCTTACCTGGGGTTTAGTCTTTTTTCAAATTGACTACTTTTTTTCTTGGCTTTCTAGGCCCGCGGGTGCGCCAAAAGCTAGACTTTATTATGTCATTTTTGGTGAGAGATTTTTTTGTGGCGAAAAGTTCGTCATTTACGGCATCGTAGTTGACGCCGAAGCCTTACAAAGAATGTTACCATAAAGCGCCAAAGTAATAATAAAGCCACACAAGCTCTTTCTCAAAGGGGCGAGGTCTCCCAACCAGATCTCAAAAGGAAAAATCAGAGAAAATATGCCATAGAAAGAGCGCTACAGTATCCCTGCTAAGGTGTATGTTGCTTAAGGTGGTGTCCACCATGTGTATTAAAAACATAATTTATGCTTACCTGATAAATTCCTTTCTTCTGTAGTGTGATCAGTCCACGGGTCATCATTACTTGTGGGATATTATCTGCTCCCCTACAGGAAGTGCAAGAGGATTCACCCAGCAGAGTTGCTATATAGCTCCTCCCCTCTACGTCACCTCCAGTCATTCGACCAAGGACCAACGAGAAAGGAGAAGCCAAGGGTGTAGTGGTGACTGGAGTATAATTTAAAAAATATTTACCTGCCTTAAAAAACAGGGCGGGCCGTGGACTGATCACACTACAGAAGAAAGGAATTTATCAGGTAAGCATAAATTATGTTTTCTTCTGTTAAGTGTGATCAGTCCACGGGTCATCATTACTTGTGGGATACCAATACCAAAGCAAAAGTACACGGATGACGGGAGGGATAGGCAGGCTCTTTATACAGAAGGAACCACTGCCTGAAGAACCTTTCTCCCAAAAATAGCCTCCGAGGAAGCAAAAGTGTCAAATTTGTAAAATTTGGAAAAAGTATGAAGCGAAGACCAAGTTGCAGCCTTGCAAATCTGTTCAACAGAGGCCTCATTCTTAAAGGCCCAAGTGGAAGCCACAGCTCTAGTGGAATGAGCTGTAATTCTTTCAGGAGGCTGCTGTCCAGCAGTCTCATAAGCTAAACGAATTATGCTACGAAGCCAAAAAGAGAGAGAGGTAGCAGAAGCTTTTTGACCTCTCCTCTGACCAGAGTAAACGACAAACAGGGAAGACGTTTGTCGAAAATCTTTAGTTGCCTGTAAATAAAATTTAAGGGCACGAACTACATCCAGATTGTGCAAAAGACGTTCCTTCCTCGAAGAAGGATTTGGGCACAAGGATGGAACAACAATCTCCTGATTGATATTCCTGTTAGTGACTACCTTAGGTAAGAACCCAGGTTTAGTACGCAGAACTACCTTATCCGAGTGAAAAATCAAATAAGGAGAATCACAATGTAAGGCTGATAACTCAGAGACTCTTCGAGCCGAGGAAATAGCCATTAAAAATAGAACTTTCCAAGATAACAACTTTATAACAATGGAATGAAGGGGTTCAAACGGAACACCCTGTAAAACGTTAAGAACAAGGTTTAAACTCCATGGTGGAGCCACAGCTTTAAACACAGGTTTAATCCTGGCCAAAGCCTGACAAAAAGCCTGAACGTCTGGAACTTCTGACAGACGCTTGTGTAACAGAATGGACAGAGCTGAGATCTGTCCCTTTAAGGAACTAGCGGATAACCCCTTTTCTAAACCTTCTTGTAGAAAAGACAATATCCTAGGAATCCTAACCTTACTCCAAGAGTAACCTTTGGATTCGCACCAATATAGGTATTTACGCCATATTTTATGGTAAATCTTTCTGGTAACAGGCTTCCTAGCCTGTATTAAGGTATCAATAACTGACTCAGAAAAACCACGCTTTGATAAGATCAAGCGTTCAATTTCCAAGCAGTCAGCTTCAGAGAAGTTAGATTTTGATGTTTGAAAGGACCCTGAATCAGAAGGTCCTGTTTCAGAGGTAACGACCAAGGTGGACAGAATGACATGTCCACCAGATCTGTATACCAAGTCCTGCGTGGCCATGCAGGCGCTATTAGAATCACTGATGCTTTCTCCTGTTTGATTCTGGCAATCAATCGAGGAAGCATCGGGAAAGGTGGAAACACATAAGCCATCCTGAAGGTCCATGGTGCTGTCAAGGCATCTATCAGGACCGCTCCCGGATCCCTGGATCTGGACCCGTAGCGCGGAAGCTTGGCGTTCTGTCGAGACGCCATGAGATCTATCTCTGGTTTGCCCCAACGTCGAAGTATTTGGGCAAAGACCTCTGGATGAAGTTCCCACTCCCCCCGGATGAAAAGTCTGACGACTTAAGAAATCCGCCTCCCAGTTCTCCACTCCCGGGATGTGGATTGCAGACAGGTGGCAAGAGTGAGACTCTGCCCAGCGAATTATCTTCGATACTTCCATCATTGCTAGGGAGCTTCTTGTCCCTCCCTGATGGTTGATATAAGCTACAGTCGTGATGTTGTCCGACTGGAACCTGATGAACCCCCGAGTTGTTAACTGGGGTCAAGCCAGAAGAGCATTGAGGACTGCTCTCAATTCCAGAATGTTTATTGGAAGAAGACTCTCCTCCTGATTCCATAGTCCCTGAGCCTTCAGAGAATTCCAGACAGCGCCCCAACCTAGTAGGCTGGCGTCTGTTGTTACAATTGACCAGTCTGGCCTGCTGAATGGCATTCCCCTGGCCAGATGTGGCCGATAAAGCCACCATAGAAGAGAATTTCTGGTCTCTTGATTCAGATTTAGAGTGGGGGACAAATCTGAGTAATCCCCATTCCACTGACTTAGCATGCACAGTTGCAGTGGTCTGAGATGTAGGCGTGCAAAAGGAACTATGTCCATTGCTGCTACCATTAGTCCGATTACCTCCATGCATTGAGCTACTGACGGGTGTTGAATAGAATGAAGGACACGGCATGCACTTTGAAGTTTTGTTAACCTGTCCTCTGTCAGGTAAATCTTCATTTCTACAGAATCTATCAGAGTCCCCAGGAAGGGAACTCTTGTGAGTGGAAAGAGAGAACTTTTCTCTTCGTTCACTTTCCATCCATGCGACCTTAGAAATGCCAGTACTATCTCTGTATGAGATTTGGCAGTTTGAAGGCTTGAAGCTTGTATCAGTATGTCGTCTAAGTACGGAGCTACTGAAATTCCTCGCGGTCTTAGTACCGCCAGAAGAGTGCCCAGAACCTTTGTGAAGATTCTTGGAGCCGTAGCCAGTCCGAATGGAAGAGCTACAAACTGGTAATGCCTGTCTAAAAAGGCAAACCTTAGATACCGGTAATGGCTTTTGTGAATCGGTATGTGAAGGTAAGCATCCTTTAAATCCACTGTGGTCATGTACTGACCCTCTTGGATCATGGGCAAAATTGTTCGAATAGTTTCCATCTTGAACGATGGAACTCTTAGGAATTTGTTTAGGATCTTTAAATCCAAGATTGGCCTGAAGGTTCCCTCTTTTTTGGGAACTACAAACAGATTTGAGTAAAACCCTTGTCCTTGTTCCAACCGCGGAACTGGATGGATCACTCCCATTAATAAAAGATCTTGTACGCAGCGTAGAAATGCTTCCTTCTTTGTTAGGTTTGTTGACAACCTTGACAGATGAAATCTCCCTCTTGGGGGAGAGGATTTGAAGTCCAGAAGGTATCCCTGAGATATGATCTCTAACGCCCAGGGATCCTGAACATCTCTTGCCCAAGCCTGGGCGAAGAGGGAAAGTCTGCCCCCCACTAGATCCGGTCCCGGATCGGGGGCCCTCAATTCATGCTGTCTTAGGGGCAGCAGCAGGTTTTCTGGCCTGTTTGCCCCTGTTCCAGGACTGGTTAGGTTTCCAGCCTTGTCTGTAGCGAGCAACAGCTCCTTCCTGTTTTGGTGCAGAGGAAGTTGATGCTGCTCCTGCTTTGAAATTACGAAAGGAACGAAAATTGGACTGTCTAGCCTTGGCTTTGGCCTTGTCCTGAGGCAGGGCATGACCTTTACCTCCTGTAATGTCAGCAATAATCTCTTTCAAGCCGGGCCCGAATAAGGTCTGCCCTTTGAAAGGAATATTAAGCAATTTAGATTTAGACGTAACATCAGCTGACCAGGATTTCAGCCACAGAGCTCTGCGTGCCTGAATGGCGAATCCTGAATTTTTAGCCGCAAGTTTAGTTAAATGTATTACGGCATCTGAAATAAATGAATTAGCTAACTTAAGGAATTTAAGTTTGTGTGTGATGTCATCTAGTGTGGATGATTGAAGTGTCTCTTCCAGAGACTCAAACCAAAATGCTGCTGCAGCCGTGACAGGCGCAATACATGCAAGAGGTTGCAATATAAACCCTTGTTGAACAAACATTTTCTTAAGGTAACCCTCTAATTTTTTATCCATTGGATCTGAAAAAGCACAGCTATCCTCCACTGGGATAGTGGTACGCTTGCTAAAGTAGAAACTGCTCCCTCCACCTTAGGGACCATTTGCCATAAGTCCCGTGTGGCGGCGTCTATTGGAAACATCTTTCTGAATATAGGAGGGGGTGAGAAAGGCACACCGGGTCTATCCCACTCCTTAGTAACAATGTCAGTAAGTCTCTTAGGTATAGGAAAAACGTCAGTACTCGTCGGTACCGCAAAATATTTATCCAACCTACACATTTTCTCTGGGATTGCAACTGTGTTACAATCATTCAGAGCCGCTAATACCTCCCCTAGTAACACACGGAGGTTCTCAAGCTTAAATTTAAAATTTGAAATGTCTGAGTCCAGTTTATTTGGATCAGAACCGTCACCCACAGAATGAAGCTCTCCGTCTTCACGTTCTGCAAACTGTGACGCAGTATCAGACATGGCCCTTGCATTATCCGCGCACTCTGTTCTCACCCCAGAGTGATCACGTTTACCTCTTAGTTCTGGTAGTTTAGCCAAAACTTCAGTCATAACAGTAGCCATATCTTGTAATGTGATTTGTAATGGCCGCCCAGATGTACTCGGCGCTACAATATCACGCACCTCCTGAGCGGGAGATGCAGGTACTGACACGTGAGGCGAGTTAGTCGGCATAACTCTCCCCTCGTTGTTTGGTGAAATATGTTCAATTTGTACAGATTGACTGTTTTTTAAAGTAGCATCAATACATTTAGTACATAAATTTCTATTGGGCTCCACTTTGGCATTAACACATATAGCACAGAGATATTCCTCTGAATCAGACATGTTTAACACACTAGCAAATAAACAGCAACTTGAAAATACTTTTCAAAGTAATTTACAAATAATATGAAAACGAACTGTGCCTTTAAGAAGCACAGAAAAAAATTATAACAGTTAAAATAATTAAGTTATAGCATCAATCTTTGTCAGAATATACAGTTTTAACAAAGGATTGTTCCCCTCAGCAATTAAACAACACAACTTTAGCAAAGGTTTAATCCCATTAGCAAAGATAACAATTTCTGAAAGCAGGAAACAAATTACAGAATAAACGTTTTTATCTCAGTCAAACTATAATTCTCACAGCTCTGCTGAGAGAAATTACCTCCCTCAAAATAAGTTTGAAGACCCCTGAGCTCTGTAGAGATGAACCGGATCATGCAGGGAATACAATTAGTTGCTGACTGAAATATTTGATGCATAGTAAAAGCGCCCCTCCCCCACACACACAGCAGTGAGGGAGAACAGAAACTGACAGAAAAAACAGATTTAAGCAACTGCCAAGTGGAAAAATAGTGCCCAAACATTTATTCACTCAGTACCTCAGTAAATGAAAACGATTTTACATTCCAGCAAAAACGTTAAACATAATCTCTAGTTATTAAACAGCTTTATGTCTTTCTTACAGTGTAATTCTAGTGAATTACCATTCTCCCAGAATACTGAAGTGTAAAGTATACATACATGACATTATATCGGTATGGCAGGATTTTCTCATCAATTCCATTGTCAGAAAATAAAAACTGCTACATACCTCTATGCAGATTCATCTGCCCGCTGTCCCCTGATCTGAAGTTTACCTCACTCCTCAGATGGCCGAGAACAGCAATATGATCTTAACTACTCCGGCTAAAATCATAGCAAAACTCTGGTAGATTCTTCCTCAAACTCTGCCAGAGAGGTAATAACACACTCCGGTGTTATTTTAAAATAACAAACTTTTGATTGAAGATATAAAACTAAGTATAATCACCATAGTCCTCTCACACGACCTATCTAGTTGCTGGGTGCAAGAGAATGACTGGGGGTGACGTAGAGGGGAGGAGCTATATAGCAACTCTGCTGGGTGAATCCTCTTGCACTTCCTGTAGGGGAGCAGATAATATCCCACAAGTAATGATGACCCGTGGACTGATCACACTTAACAGAAGAAATATATATTTATCTTACAGTATATTGAATTGTGAAGTATAGTGTATAAAATTACTATTTAATGAACAATCTTCTAAAATATAATAAATGGATATACAATCTTAAAATTTACAATATATAAAATATAAAAAATGTATTACAATATAATATCTAATGTCCTAAAAATTCAGTTAATAGGCAATACAATGATATAATGGTATAGAAATTAATACATGGCAATTAATTATCTAAATTAAAAGATAACAAAAAGCACAGTCCGTGTGGTTCCAAAAGCAATGTATATAGTTCTGGCAGAGTAGCCAGTTAGAGATATGAACAGTGTCCAGATAAAGATCCAAAGATGGTGAATCCCAAAAAATCAGTTAAAATGGAATATGGTGATGATAATAGTGATGCCGTGTGTAGTAAGTGAAAGTCCAAAGTGTCCAAAAATATCTCAGAAGTGATCTCAAAAAAGGTGTGTCCAAATATATGTGTATACAAAAAATGATCCAAAAATATGTGTGTATACAAAAAATATAAATCAGAAAATCAAAAAATCTAAAACTTTCCGTGTGTTTGGTGAAAAATATGTGGCCAAAATAAAAAGGTAAAAATACAAAAATGGAAATACAAGTGAAAAAAGGTGTACACCTAAAAAGGAAATATATGCACAGATAGTCCTAAGATGATTGGATGGAGGGATAGAATGAGGGTGTACCCTCAGAGTATATGTATCTGTTTTACTTCCTTAGTACACAGGAGATAAATCCTTAATATCCCAAGAAGTGTTGTATCCTAAATGTGATGGTGGTAGTAGTGTAGTATTTAACTCTGCTGGTAATCTTTCAGAAGTGGTTACAGTAATCCTAAATATGACATCAGATTCCTATATAAAAAATAAAAGGAACATAGTGCAATATTGCCTCTATATTTGGAACAAAATAAGTATCCTGCTTACCATATATGCCTGAGCCGTAATACCAGTACAATCTATGCGTTTCGGTCTGTGAGGACCTTTCTCAAGACTGGTACCGGCTGTATTATGTTGCTGCTTTAAATAGATTAGCTTGTCCAATTGGACATTTGCAAAAATTGCGCCAAAATTTTTTTGCGCCAAAAATTTGCGCCATAAGTAATAGTATTATGTTTACCTTTGGCAATATTTACCATGTTTAAAGCTGCCCTGTATGGATGAACCATTACTTTGCCCCGGAAATGTTACAGAGTGTTTAAACATCCGTCGTGTATGCCCTCTGATCGGGAGTTACCGGAAGCGTTCAAAACCGGAAGTTGCGTTATTTCTCTTATACGCACTTCCGGACTTGCGCTAAGGCTTGTAATCTGAATCAGGCTCCGATTTTCTCGGCGGCAAAGAACATGTGTTATGATTCCATACATGTTAGAGGGGTATTACGATCTCAGGAATAAATGGATATTTACAGAGGATTTTTTGTGCCTATATTAACAAAGAAAATCGCTGCTAAACCAAATCAACTTAATCATATATAATTATGTGCAATTATATTGGTTTAGACAAAGAGATTTTGTTATATACAAAGAGAATTTTTATGCATATTTCTACTGTTTTGCATGGTTCTTAATAAACAGTCCAAACCAACGGATATTCGGACTTAACCTTCACTTATATGGTTAGGGTATTGGGAATGTATTCGTAATACATATACACTTGTCTCGCATATCAAATGGTTAAAGTCAATATTAAAAACAGTGTTAAAAACCATGAAAGTAGAAAAAAGATGAAAAATATATATATAATATTTGACAAGTCATATACAATTGAAGTACAAATAATACATTCCTAAAATTCCATTCCTTAAGAATCCATAGGGATGTATAATAGATTCCTAAAAATGTATTCCTAAAATACAGTAAGGATATATAATAGATTTGTATGAATAATCTATATGTATGCGATGTTAAAAAGGTATTAAAAAGCTATTAAAAAAGATAAAAATAGATGAAAATAAAGTGGTCGATAAACCATATGAGATAAAAGTACAAATGATACACTCCTAAAAATCCATAGGGATATATAAATACATATGAATAATATATATATGTACGGTATATAGCAGGTTATACTTTGGTCTTTAAGATTTCTTTTTGAGTTCTTTAGAAATTAGAGCTTTTAGATTTTCATCTAAATCTCTATATTCCAATTTATTCCGTCTAGATACCTTCTTAAAACCAGCAGGTTGGTATCCTGGGAAAGGAGCCGCCCCATCAAAATCCAGCTTTGTCCCCTTATTACTTAGATTGGGATAGTTAATATCATAATTGCTGGGGGGTCTTTCTAGTTTTTAGTGTGTTCTTAAGGAAGAGTGATGTCTAATAGGGGTAACATAATGGGATTGTCTCAAGCACTCTTATAGTAGATGGAATATCTCCATCATCATCGTAGTTGACGCTGAAGCCTTACACACGGTTGCGTCGTTAGTGACGCAAGTGTGTCATTTCCGTATATTGTTGGCGCCAAAAAAAATTCTGTTACGTTGTGCGTCATACTTGCCGCTAAATTTTTCATTAATTTAATACCCCATTGCTGTTTGCCTCTTGCCTTTTTCTATGTCAGAGGGCTATGCTATTTGCATTTTTTCCCATTCCTGAAGCTGTCATATAAGGAAATTGATAATTTTGCTTTATATGTTGTTTTTTCTTTTACATTTTGCAAGATGTCTCAATCTGATCCTGCCTCAGAAGTATATGTTGGAACTTTGCTGCCGGACATCGGTTCTACCAAAGCTAAGTGCATTTGTTGTAAAATTGTGGAGATTATCTCCGAATGTCATTTGTAATAGTTGTCATGATAAACTTTTAGATGCAGATAATGTGTCCATCAGTAATAGTACATTGCCAGTTGCAGTTCCGTCAACTTCTAATGTACATGATATACCTATGAATTTTAAATAATTTGTTACTGATTCTATTCAGAAGGCTTTTTCTGCATTTCCACCTTCTTTTAAACATAAAAGGTCTTCTTCATTCAGTTGATGAAATTTCGAATGACCGACAACATAATTTATCCTCCTCTGATGAGGATCTATCTGATACAGAGGATCCTTCCTCAGATATTGACACTGACAAATCTACTTATTTATTTAAAATGGAGTATATTCGTTCTTTATTAAAAGAAGTGTTAATTACTTTGGATATTGAGGAAACCAGTCCTCTTGACGTTAAGTCTAGTAAACGTTTAAATGCTGTTTTTTAAACCTCCTGTGGTTACTCCAGAGGTTTTTCCTATTCCTGATGCTATTTCTGATATGATTTCTAAGGAATGGAATAAGCCAGGAACTTCTTTTATTCCTTCTTCAAGGTTTAAAAAATTGTATCCTTTACCAGCAATTTCTATAGAGTTTTGGGAAAAAGTCCCCAAAGTTGATGGGGCTATTTCTACTCTTGCTAAACGTACCACTATTCCTATGGAAGATAGTACTTCCTTTAAGGATCCTTTAGATAAGAAGCTTGAATCTTATCTAAGGAAAGCCTATTTATATTCAGGTCATCTTCTCAGACCTGCAATTTCTTTGGCTGATGTTGCGGCTGCATCAACTTTTTGGTTAGAAAATTTAGCGCAACAAGAATTGGATTCTGACATATCTAGCATTATTTGCTTACTGCAATATGCTAATCATTTTATTTGTGACGCCATTTTTTGATATTATCAAAATTGATGTTATATCCATGTCTTTAGCTATTTTAGCTAGAAGAGCTTTGTGGCTTAAATCTTGGAATGCTGATATGACATCTAAGTCTAGAATACTATCTCTCTCTTTCCAAGGTAATAATTTATTTGGTTCTCAGTTGGATTCTATTATTTCAACTGTTACTGGGGGAAAGGGAGTTTTCCTGCCTCAGGATAAAAAACCTAAGGGTAAATCTAAGGCTTCTAACCGTTTTCGTTCCTTTTCGTCAAAATAAGGAACAAAAATCTAATCCTTCCCCCAAGGAATCTGTTTCCAATTGGAAGCCTTCCTCAAATTGGAATAAATCCAAGCCATTTAAGAAACCAAAGTCAGCCCCTAAGTCTGCATGAAGGTGCGGCCCTCATTCCAGCTCAGCTGGTAGGGGGCAGATTAAGGTTTTTCAAGGATATTTGGATAAATTCTGTCCAAAGTCAATGGATTCAGAGCATTGTCTCTCAAGTGTATCGAATAGGATTCAGAGTAAGACCTCCTGTGAGAAGATTTTTTCTCTCACGCATCCCAGCAAATGCAGTAAAAGCTCAGGCTTTCCTGAAGTGTGTTTCAGACCTGGAGTTTTCAGGGGTAATCATGCCTGTTCCTTTTCAGGAACAAGGTATGGGGTTTTATTCAAATCTATTTATTGTCCCAAAGAAGGAAAATTCATTCAGACCAGTTCTGGATCTGAAAATTTTGAATCGTTATGTAAGAGTACCAACTTTCAAGATGGTGACTATAAGGACTATTCTGCCTTTTGTTTAGCAAGGACATTATGTCCACAATAGACTTGCAGGATGCATACCTTCATATTCCGATTCATCCAGAACATTATGAGTTCCTGAGATTCTCTTTTCTAGACAAGCATTATTAATTTGTTGCTCTTCCATTTGGCCTAGCAACAGCTCCAATAATCTTTTCAAAGGTTCTAGGTGCCCTACTCTCTGTAATCAGAGAACAGGGTATTGCAGTGTTTCCTTATTTGGACGATATATTGGTACTAGCTCAGTCTTTACGTTCTGCAGAATCTCACACGAATCAACTAGTGTTGTTTCTTCGAAAACATGGTTGGAGGATCAATTTACCAAAAAGTTTCTTGATTCCTCAGACAAGGGTCACCTTTTTAGGTTTCCAGATAGATTCAGTGTCCATGACTGTCTCTAACAGACAACAGACGTTTGGAATTGGTTGCAGCCTGTCGGCACCTTCAATCTCAGTCATTCCCTTCAGTGGCTATGTGCATGGAAGTTTTAGGCCTCATGACTGCAGCATCGGACGCGATTCCTTTTGTTCGTTTTCACATGAGACCTCTCCAGCTTTGTATGCTGAATCAATGGTGCAGGGATTATACAAAGATATCACAATTAATATCATTGAATCCCAATGTTCGATACTCTCTGACGTGGTGGCTAAATCACCAGCGTTTAATTCAAGGGGCTTCTTTTGTTCGGCCAACCTGGACTGTGATAACTACAGATGCAAGTCTTTCAGGTTGGGGAGCTGTTTGGGGATCTCTGACAGCACAAGGGATTTGGAAATCTCAAGAAGTAAGATTACCAATCAATATTTTAGAACTCCGTGCAATTTTCAGAGCTCTTCAGTTTTGGCCTCTGTTGAAGAGAGAACCGTTCATTTGCTTTCAGACAGACAATATCACAACTGTGGCATATGTCAATCATCAGGGTGGGACTCACAGTCCCCAAGCCATGAAAGAAGTATCTCGGATACTTGCTTGGGCGGAATCCAGCTCCTGTTTAATCTCTGCGGTGCATATCCCAGGTGTAGACAATTGGGAGGCGGATTATCTCAGCCGCCAGACTTTACATCCGGGGGAGTGGTCTCTCCATCCAGATGTGTTTTCTCAGATTGTTCAGATGTGGGGTCTTCCAGAGGTAGATCTGATGGCCTCTCCTCTAAACAAGAAACTTCCCAGATACCTGTCCAGGTCCAGGGATGTTCAGGCGGAAGCAGTGGATGCGCTGACACTTCCATGGTGTTATCAACCTGCTTACATTTTTCCGCCTCTAGTTCTTCTTCCAAGAGTTTATATAATTATTACCGAATACGATATGACAAATTCAAAGAACTAATATTACTAAATTTATAAAGTTAAAGTAGGGTCCTTTTTGAGGTGAGGATTGGAACTTATGACCATTTGTATGACGCTGTAAACCTTCAATATATGAATTTGTTTAGGGTTTGTTTATATAGATATATGCATTGCAATTATGAGACTTTGGGCTACTTTAGAGTATCCTTTTCATCACAGCATAATGTGATACTTTTATTGTGATATCACTGTCATTGTTTATTAGTTTGCAGGTTTAGATCATAATGTTTAGTATAACACTATATATATTTTTTAAAGTTTGCTTGTTGTCAATTAATCAATTAACAATGTATGTACTCATGCACACCCACTAGGGTCGTGTCCATGCTTACTATTGGTTAAGGTATAGTTTAAATAAGTTGTCAGAAGGTGTATTATGCCTGATGAAACAGCTCATGCTGGGGCTGAGAAACGCGTTGCATTTTAACTATTGCTTGTTTATGCTTTTAATCTTGTTTTTAATAAACTAACTTGTTTTATACAAGCATTGGTTTATCACCTTCTTGAGCAGTCACTACCACTGCAACCAACTTCCAACTCAAACTGAGTGTGGCAGGATCCCCCTGCATTGACCGATCTACGCATGAAGAGAGTTAGCTGGTACACCCCAATCTATCAGCCCGCATTTACCAGTACATAAGTGTACTTGGGCCTAATGTGAGTACCCATTTGGCTTTATCTTACATCTGATTGATTGGCATACTGATATACACATGAATCCACAGGAACATTGGCAAGCTAACCAGGGGAATGCAACCCTAAGGCGCACCAGAAATTGGACAGCCAGCACCAACAGCTGGGTATGAACTAACAACCCTTGAGGCGCAAGCCACTCAGCTAACCACCAGATGACATGGGCTACACTGTGGCAAAGAGTAAAAAATACTCCAAAAACCCGGCCAACCCTGACCAGGTCAGGTAGATGGAGCAAGGACATAGCCTAAGTTCTACTACCGTGGAACACCCCTACCAGCCCTGAGATCCAGGTTTCCAAAACCACCCAATACTGGGTAAGGAAAAAGGAACCAGAAGTCTCAGGGAGAAAAACAGGCCCGGGGACCTAATAGTTCAGGCAAACCTTACCCTAGAACTAAACATCCCAACTGGCCAAAAAGTCAGACACAAGGGATATGGATGCATATCCAGAGGATCTGGATAGCGAGAAGAACTCGAAAGCCCCGACCAAAGGAAGGAACCACTCCTAGCTAAAGTCAAACGCTCCAAGGAGCAAGGCTAGAAGTCGTATGAGAATACTTCTCAAAGCCTTAGGACAACCAAGGGATATCTCGAGGTCAAAAACATCCTACTAGCAAGACTAGTCTCCCTATCACCTCCGCACAAGCAGAGAACACAAGGAAGAGAAAGGAACTAAGCCTACCCAGCTCCGGAAAACCCTGAGCTTACCAAAGTCCCCACAGGGAACAACCATCATTTGGAAACACAGATACCTAAAAAGGAGATCCAACTCACCGGAGACAATGGAAGAAGACCCAAAGGTCTCTTATAACTCAGACAGACAGCACACGGCAAAGAGTAAGAGCTGCATCTAGAAACACTATAAACAGCTTACGCGTACACCTGCAAGGTGTCAAAATCTGCAACTGGTTTCAAACTGCAAACCTTCCGCATGCTAGACAGCTATCCTATACAAGCTGTTGGATCAAGCCCAAAAGGACAAATCTAGAGGCCTAAAAATGAAGGCCAAACCGCTCAACTGTGGTAAGGGGCGTTAAGCCCTCCAACCCTCAACCACATGGGGGAGGCTAAGTTCTGATGAAATCAGATGTCAGATAGAGTGATGCAGCAGAAAAACTCCCCTGCAAGGCCATCTATGACTGAAGGCTGTAAGGACCAAAACAATCCTTCTCACCTCACGGACCCACAGGTCCTCTAGAATGCTTAGTTGAACATGAAAAACAATGATAACCTAAGCACTCTGCGCTTCTAATGAACCAGCAGAGCAGAACAGCGCCACGTGTCTGAACAGCCTCAAGACCGAACGAACCCGACAGGACCAGCCTGCACCTAGGGTCTTAACCGGCAAGCTGCATAAATTCTCCCTTATAGGGAAAAAACAGAAAAACTGAATTTATGCTTACCTGGTAAATTACTTTCTCTTGCGGTGTATCCAGTCCACGGATTCATCCTTTACTTGTGGGATATTCTCATTCCCTACAGGAAGTAGCAAAGAGAGCATACAGCAAAGCTGTCCATATAGCTCCCCCTCTAGCTCCACCCCCCCAGTCACTCGACCAAAGGTTAGGAAGAAAAAGGAGAAACCATAGGGTGCAGTGGTGACTGTAGTTTAAACAAAACATTTTTTACCTGACTTAAATGCCAGGGCGGGCCTTGGACTGGATACACCGCAAGAGAAAGTAATTTATCAGGTAAGCATAAATTCTGTTTTCTCTTGCAAGGTGTATCCAGTCCACGGATTCATCCCTTACTTGTGGGATACCAATACCAAAACTTTAGGACACGGATGAAGGGAGGGAACAAGACAGGTACCTTAAACGGAAGGCACCACTGCTTGCAAAACCTTTCTCCCAAATATAGCCTCCGAAGAAGCAAAAGTATCGAATTTGTAAAATTTGGCAAAAGTATGCAGTGAAGACCAAGTTGCTGCCTTACAAATCTGTTCAACAGAAGCATCATTTTTGAAAGCCCATGTGGAAGCACTGCTCTGGTAGAATGAGCAGTAATTCTTTCAGGAGGCTGCTGGCCAGTAGTCTCATAGGCCAAACGGATGATGCTTTTCAGCCAAAAGGAAAGAGAGGTAGCAGTCACTTTCTGACCTCTTCTCTTACCAGAATAGATAACAAACAAGGAAGATGTTTGTCTGAAATCCTTAGTTGCTTGTAAATAGAACTTTAAAGCACAAACTACATCAAGATTGTGTAATAGACGTTCCTTCTTCGAAGATGGATTAGGACACAGAGAAGGAACAACTATTTCCTGGTTAATATTCTTGTTAGAAACAACTTTAGGAAGAAAACCAGGCTTGGTACGCAAAACTACCTTATCTGCGTGGAACACCAGGTAAGGTGAATCACACTGTAAGGCAGATAATTCTGAAACTCTTCGAGCAGAAGAGATAGCTATCAAAAACAAAACTTTCCCTCTATTGACAACTCTATTGACCACAATAATGTTGAGTTGTTGTCTATCTGACTTATGTATATTTTTAAAACCTCAATAAAAAAATAATAAAAAAAAAAACAAAAAAAAAAAAAACTTTCCAAGATAACAACTTAATGTCTATGGAATGTAAAGGTTCAAACGGAACCCCTTGAAGAACTGAAAGAACTAGATTCAAACTCCATGGCGGAGCCACAGGTTTATAGACAGGCTTGATTCTGACTAAAGCCTGAGCAAACGCTTGAACGTCTGGTACCTCTGCCAGACGCTTGTGTAACAGGATAGAGAAAGCAGATATTTGTCCTTTTAAGGAACTAGCTGACAATCCTTTCTCCAGTCCTTCTTGGAGAAAGGACAATATCCTGGGAATCCTAATCTTACTCCATGAGTAACCCTTGGATTCAAACCAACAAAGATATTTCCGCCATATCTTATGGTAGATTTTCCTGGTGACAGGCTTTCTAGCCTGAATCAGAGTATCTATAACTGACTCAGAGAACCCACGCTTTGATAGAATTAAGCGTTCAATCTCCAAGCAGTCAGACGTAGAGAAACTAAATTTGGATGCTTGAACGGACCCTGTATTAGAAGATCCTGCCTCATTGGCAGTGTCCATGGTGGGACAGATGACATGTCCACTAGGTCTGCATACCAAGTCCTGCGTGGCCACGCAGGCGCTATCAGAATCACCGAAGCCTTCTCCTGCTTGATTCTGGCAACCAAACGCGGGAGGAGAGGAAACGGTGGAAAAACATAAGCCAGATTGAAGGACCAAGGCGCTGCTAGAGCATCTATCAATACCGCCTTGGGATCTCGGGACCTGGACCCGTAGAGAGGAAGTTTGGTGTTCTGACGGGACGCCATCAGATCCAACTCTGGGGTGCCCCATAGCTGAGTCAGCTGGGCAAATACCTCCGGGTGGAGTTCCCACTCCCCCGGGTGAAAAGTCTGACGACTTAGAAAATCCACCTCCCAGTTGTCTACTCCTGGGATGTGAATTGCTGAGAGATGGCAGGAGTGATCCTCCGCCCACCTGATTATTTTGGTTACTTCCGTCATCGCTAGGGAACTCTTTGTTCCCCCCTGATGATTGACGTACGCTACAGTCGTGATGTTGTCCGACTGAAATCTGATGAATTTGGCCGCCGCTAGTTGAGGCCATGCCTGAAGAGCGTTGAATATCGCCCTCAGTTCCAGAATGTTTATCGGGAGAAGAGTTTCTTCCCGAGACCATAAGCCCTGAGCTTTCAGGGAGTCCCAGACCGCACCCCAGCCTAACAGACTGGCGTCGGTCGTTACGATGATCCACTCTGGCGTGCGGAAACATATTCCTTGAGACAGGTGATCCTGAGACAACCACGAGAGAAGAGAATCTCTGGTCTCCTGGTCCAACTGAATTTGAAGAGACAAATCTGCATAATCCCCATTCCACTGTTTGAGCATGCATAGTTGCAGTGGTCTGAGGTGTATCCGAGCAAAAGGGACTATGTCCATTGCCGCAACCATTAGTCCGATTGTCTCCATGCACTGAGCCACAGATGGCCGAGGAATGGAATAAAGAGCTCGGCAAGTAGTTAAGAGTTTTAGCTTTCTGACCTCCGTCAGAAATATTTTCATTTCTACCGAGTCTATCAGGGTTCCTAGGAATGGAACTCTTGTGAGGGGGAGAGAGAACTCTTTTTGATGTTCACCTTCCACCCGTGAGACCTCAGAAAAGCCAATACAATCTCCGTGTGAGACTTGGTTCTTTGGAAAGTTGACGCCTGAATTAAGATGTCGTCTAGGTAAGGCGCCACTGCTATGCCCCGCGGTCTTAGAACCGCCAGGAGGGACCCTAGCACCTTTGTGAAAATTCTGGGAGCAATGGCCAACCTGAAAGGAAGAGCCACAAACTGAAAATGCTTGTCCAGAAAGGCGAAACTGGTGATGATCTTTGTGGATAGGAATGTGCAGATACGCATCCTTTAGATCCACGGTAGTCATATATTGACCCTCCTGGATCTTGAATGATGGGACTCTGAGAAATTTGTTTAGAATTTTGAGATCCAGGATTGGTCTGAAAGTTCCTTCTTTTTTTGGGAACCACAAACAGGTTTGAGTAAAACCCCAGTCCTTGTTCTGCAATTGGAACTGGGTGGATCACTCCCATTGTATGTAGATCTTCTACACAGCGTAAAAACGCCTCTTTCTTTGTCTGATCTGTAGACAGACGAGAAATGTGGAACCTTCCCCTTGGAGGAGAGTCCTTGAATTCTAGAAGGTATCCCTGGGCTACAATCTCTAATGCCCAAGGATCGTGTACATTTCTTGCCCAGGCCTGAGCGAAGAGAGAGAGTCTGCCCCCTACTAGATCCGGTCCCGGATCGGGGGCTACCCCTTCATGCTGTCTTGGTGGCAGCTGCAGGCTTTTTGGCCTGTTTACCCTTATTCCAGCCCTGGTAAGGTTTCCAGTTTGTCTTGGGCTGTGAAGCGTTACCCTCTTGCTTTGCAGCCGGAGAGGATGAAGCGGGGCCGTTCCTGAAATTGCGAAAGGAACGAAAATTAGCTTTGTTCTTTGTTTAAAGGCTTTGTCCTGAGGGAGAGCATGGCCTTTTCCCCCGGTGATATCTGAAATAATCTCTTTCAATTCAGGCCCGAATAGGGTCTTCCCTTTGAAAAGAATGTTCAAAAGCTTGGATTTAGACGACACATCGGCCGACCAGGACTTTAGCCATAGCGCCCTGCGCGCCAAAATGGCGAAACCTGAATTTTTCGCCGCTAATTTAGCTATTTGGAAAGCGGCGTCAGTGATAAAAGAATTAGCTAGCTTTAGACACTACACTTAAAGTATTCACAGCGCAACTAGGTGGAGGGGTGGATGTGAAATTAAAGTACTTTAGATAATATGGCAAATGGCTATGAACAATTCACAGTTGTTAAATAGATATTGCACACTGGTAAATCAATAAAAATATTCATACATGTTCATAAACCCATTTGTTGATAAAAAAGATAAATAAGTAAGAATAAATTAAAAACAGTACAACAGGTATGTAAAAACCATAAGTGAATCAAAAACGCAGGTAAATAAAAACACTGATGTGTTTTTCAGAATGATATTACCCACTGCAGGGAAGTAGTCTTAGGAGTACACTCGTATGGCTATATTGGTTGCAGGAATGGTATTGCCAACTCCTATTCACAAATTTGAAAATGAGGTGCAGCTGGTTCCAGAGGCTTGTTTCCAAACGCTCTCTTTAATTGAAAATCCTAGGGCGAAAGAAAGAGACAGCGCAGCCCCACATCAAGGTAGTAGTTTCACAATTTTAATTCACACTCAAAAAGTAATGCACTTACAGACAGACAATAAAGATATCGCATTAAGCAAGTCCCAGTTCTTTCAGGGATCTATTCAGGTTCACGGCTGTCGATACTGCCGCTTCAATGTTGTTTGCAGACACACAGTCTCAATGAATCAAAGCCGTCCTTGGCTCCGTCCCCAACGCGTTTCGTCTGTGCTATCCAGACTTTCTCAAGAGGAAGTGATGCTGTCCTGCACGCTCCCGTGAGTCACTATTTACATCCGTTTGTGGGTTCTAATTGGATGATAACTGACCTATCCGGTGTTAGTATGCGGACAAGCCTCTCGTGTTGCAAATGGTAAGTCCCACTTAGACTAAAACAAACATCTGAACAATCGTAGCAACATATGGCTATTAGACATTTAAGATTTACAATTTAATAGACTGCATAAATTACAAAATACAAATTAATATAAACAGCGTAAAAATATTTAAAACTTTAACATTGCCTGATTGACAAAATGGTGTAAACAATTTTATTAATGATAAAACCGCAACTTTTGCATACTGTAAAAGAAAACTAAAATTTACAAGAAATATTTTGCGCACATTTTAAAATTACTAAAATAGATAAGAATTTGTTTTTCTTAATTCTTTAAAGGAACCTATATAATGAAAAAGAGAGAGTTAGCACAAAAGCAAGATGAAACCAAGACAAGGGATACTAGTTCAGAGCATGAAGGCTTGTAAGTCTATGTCAACATTTAACCCTTTTGGGGCCATACAGTTAAGTAAGTGAATCCATTTAGTTTCACATTTTCTAAGGTGCATTAGTCTCTGCTGCTCATTACCCACTGTCTGTGGTATGATCTCTAGAATTTTCACCTTTAGACTATTTGGATTTTTATTATGCACCTTCCTAAAGTGTTCAGACAGACTATGATTCTCATATCCTTTTGTTATATTCTCTATGTGTTCATATATGCGTCGTTTGACTTTCCTTTTCGTTCTTCCTACGTAAATCAAATTGCAGTCACACATAAGATAATACACCGCATATATGGATACACAAGAAGCTTTGTCTTTAATCTTGAATTCCTTAGAACAATCCCAATTGTACACACTATCACCTTTACTAATGAGATTGCACATGCAACAGTTAAGTCTACCACATTTAAAGGTACCTCCTTTATTTATACACCAATCTGAGAGTGTCCCTTTCTTTTTGTTATTCAATTCTCTTAGTCTTGATGGTGCTAAAATATTTTTGATGTTCTTATTTTTCTTAAAGATGGTTACTGGATAAGGTTCTAAATGGGGTCCTAACACAGGGTCAGCCTGCAGGATATTCCAATGCTTATTAAGTGTGGTCTTAATAAATTTAGCACCTAAATTGTATGTGGTTATAAATTTAGCTCCCAATTTTTTATCTTCATTATGGGATTTTCTAGTAGTTTTTATTTCATTGTTGCTAAGCAGGAGGTCCTCTCTAATTTTATTTCTACTTTCAGTTTTTGCTTTCTTAATTAGGCCACTATCATATCCTTTCATTAGAAATTTCTCTTCTAACAGATCCGCTTCTATTTCAAAATCTTCTATATTAGTACAATTTCTAGGGATCCTCAAAAATTGGCCATAAGGAATATTTCTTTTCCATTGGGGTAGATGGCCACTTCCTGCATTTAGGAATCCATTACTATCAACTTCTTTCTTGAAGTTTTTTACTGCTGTTTTATTAGTAATTGGATCAATGTAAAGATATAGATCTAAAAATTCTATTTCTTTCTTATGAATTTTGCTTGTAAATTCCAAATTGAAGTTATTGTTATTAAGATGGCTAATGAACTCCATGGCTCTAATGTCGCTACCTTTCCATACAATGAGAATATCGTTGATGTAGCGCCGATACATCACGACACTCTCACTGTATGGATTGTTGTTCCACACATAGTTCTCCTCGAATGCAGCCATGTAGATATTTGCATAGGAAGGGGCCATGGGCGTACCCATGGCCGTTCCTTGTATCTGCTGATAAAACTTCTTTTCAAAAGAGAAGAAGTTGTGGAACAAGATGAACTCTATCCCTCTGGCTAGATAACTTACTTGTATTGGTGGTAGATCACTGAATCTGTTAAAGAACTCTTCAAAGGCTTTTACTCCCTCTACATGAGGAATATTCGTGTATAAAGAGGTGATATCACAGGATATCCATAAAAAGCTATCATCCCAAGTCATGCCTTCAAATAATTTAATAGTTTGGGTAGTGTCTTTTAGGTAGGATCTGGTCTTTCTAACAACTGGCTGTAAGTACCAATCCACATAGCTGGAAAGATTACTAGTTAGGGACCCTACCCCAGAGACTATGGGTCTCCCTGGTGGGTTTTCTTTGTCCTTGTGCACCTTTGGAAGATGATAGAATAAAGGTACAGAAGGACACGAAATCAAAATAAAGTTTGCTTCCTCAGTTGTCAATACACTATCTTCCCTTCCTTTTAATACAAAGGCATGTAGCTCTAAACTGTATTGGGAGGAGGGATCTTTTTCGAGTCTTTTATATGTTTTAGTACAATTTAGTAGTCTATGCGCCTCATTGACAGATGTATCTCGATCTTGGATAACGATCCCTCCTCCCTTGTCTGCTTGTCTTATGGTGATGGTTAAATCTGATTTAAGTTCATCTAAAGCCTTTCTTTCTTGCTGGGTTAGATTGTCCTTATATTTATAATTTTCTTTCTTTTTCAACGTTTCAAAATAACTTCTAAATTCTTCTTTTACAATTTCATTGAAAACTGGGATATAGTTCCCTTGTGCAAAAATGGGGTTAAAACTTGACTGCTTTTTAAAATTGCTATGCTTAATAGGAATTTCTTCCTCATATATACTCATATTAAACAATTCTTCCTCATCTTGTTCTACTTCTATGGTGTATGTATTAAGTGAACTGCTTTCATTCAAACTTACTAATGTATTTAAAACTTCGATGTCCTGCTGATCGACTTGAAACTGATTAATATCCTTTCTTTCATCTCTGGACTCAATTTTTAAAAAATAGCGCTGCAAAGTAAGCTTACGGATATATTTCTGTAGATCTATAAATATTTCAAAGCTATTGGGCAGGCTATGTGGTGCAAATTTTAATCCTTTACCTAATAATTTGTATTCACTTGTAGATAAAATTCTCTTGGATAAATTAAAAACATCTTTTTTCTCTTGTTCTAATACCTGCCTCTTGATCTTACATTCTCTAACTCGTATCCCTGCTCTGGATCCTCGTCTTGTTCCCACCTTCTTTTTGTGCCCTGTCTCCTCTCCTCTCTCTTCTCCTGCGGCTGATAGTTTGGGTAATGATCCCATTATCATCCAATTAGAACCCACAAACGGATGTAAATAGTGACTCACGGGAGCGTGCAGGACAGCATCACTTCCTCTTGAGAAAGTCTGGATAGCACAGACGAAACGCGTTGGGGGCGGAGCCAAGGACGGCTTTGATTCATTGAGACTGTGTGTCTGCAAACAACATTGAAGCGGCAGTATCGACAGCCGTGAACCTGAATAGATCCCTGAAAGAACTGGGACTTGCTTAATGCGATATCTTTATTGTCTGTCTGTAAGTGCATTATTTTTTGAGTGTGAATTAAAATTGTGAAACTACTACCTTGATGTGGGGCTGCGCTGTCTCTTTCTTTCGCCCTAGGATTTTCAATTAAAGAGAGCGTTTGGAAACAAGCCTCTGGAACCAGCTGCACCTCATTTTCAAATTTGTGAATAGGAGTTGGCAATACCATTCCTGCAACCAATATAGCCATACGAGTGTACTCCTAAGACTACTTCCCTGCAGTGGGTAATATCATTCTGAAAAACACATCAGTGTTTTTATTTACCTGCGTTTTTGATTCACTTATGGTTTTTACATACCTGTTGTACTGTTTTTAATTTATTCTTACTTATTTATCTTTTTTATCAACAAATGGGTTTATGAACATGTATGAATATTTTTATTGATTTACCAGTGTGCAATATCTATTTAACAACTGTGAATTGTTCATAGCCATTTGCCATATTATCTAAAGTACTTTAATTTCACATCCACCCCTCCACCTAGTTGCGCTGTGAATACTTTAAGTGTAGTGTGTTGAATTTGTGTTTCGTAGGACAGCTGCACTATGGAAGAAGTGGTGGATATTATACCTTTAGAAAATGTGAATAATGGAGAGTATATAAGGCCTAGACAAAGGAAAATAAATCTGCTCAGTAGTAACAGTATTGAGAATGAAGATCCACATAGTCTTTTTAGGCAACTAGAGAAATGATTAACCCAGGATACGAAAGAATGGCATGACTTGATTTTATTAGATAACTACATATTACATGACATAATCCCTAGAGGACTAAGGAATAATAAATATCCTGCGTTCAAATTAGACGAAATAGAGTTCAGCACTGAGTGGGATAGTGCTTTACATACTTGTTCTATGACACTAATTAAAATACTAGTTAGATATAGAGAATTTAAACTGGAAAATATTAAGAAGGAAATACAAGATTTAACTCCAAAAATTAATAAGTTTAATGATATTGAGAAATGGAAAAAAATCAATAGTGACATCAAGAATAGAATAGATACTTTAGAAAAAGAGCTGATTGCACACAAAACACAAAAATTAAAAAGAGATCAAGATGATTATAAAAATGATAGAATACACAATAGGAACCATATAGAGAGAAGAGGTAACAATAAAAGGGGCAATTATCTGCAAGATAGTGAGCAGCCCAAATATATAGAAGGGAACCATCCAAATAGAGAGGTAAAATCTGTACCCCAAACAACAAATGGTACACATAACAGCAATAATAGTAATGGGGTCAAGGTGGGCAAGAAGAGTGATAATGAAATAGAGACTCATAACCGCTTCCAAGCCCTTAGTGAATCACCCTTACCTCCTAGATGGAAAGAGCAGGGGGCAAAACCCAAACCAAATGTACAGTTTAGGAAAGAATCGAATAATTATGTACAAAGAGAGCAACAACACTTTAAACATAATAATCCTCATGCTTATGGTGCTCCCTCATCATCTTCTTCTTCTTCTTTTTTATGGAGGGACAGGCCACAACAAACTTGGCCACAGAAAAACCAATACAATTACAACCAGCAAGAGAGACAATGGGATCATTACCCAAACTATCAGCCGCAGGAGAAGAGAGAGGAGAGGAGACAGGGCACAAAAAGAAGGTGGGAACAAGACGAGGATCCAGAGCAGGGATACGAGTTAGAGAATGTAAGATCAAGAGGCAGGTATTAGAACAAGAGAAAAAAGATGTTTTTAATTTATCCAAGAGAATTTTATCTACAAGTGAATACAAATTATTAGGTAAAGGATTAAAATTTGCGCCACATAGCCTGCCCAATAGCTTTGAAATATTTATAGATCTACAGAAATATATCCGTAAGCTTACTTTGAAGCTATTTTTTAAAAATTGAGTCCAGAGATGAAAGAAAGGATATTAATCAGTTTCAAGTCGATCAGCAGGACATCGAAGTTTTAAATACATTAGTAAGTTTGAATGAAAGCAGTTCACTTAATACATACACCATAGAAGTAGAACAAGATGAGGAAGAATTGTTTAATATGAGTATATATGAGGAAGAAATTCCTATTAAGCATAGCAATTTTAAAAAGCAGTCAAGTTTTAACCCCATTTTTGCACAAGGGAACTATATCCCAGTTTTCAATGAAATTGTAAAAGAAGAATTTAGAAGTTATCTTGAAACGTTGAAAAAGAAAGAAAATTATAAATATAAGGACAATCTAACCCAGCAAGAAAGAAAGGCTTTAGATTAACTTAAATCAGATTTAACCATCACCATAAGACAAGCAGACAAGGGAGGAGGGATCGTTATCCAAGATCGAGATACATATGTCAATGAGGCGCATAGACTACTAAATTGTACTAAAACATATAAAAGACTCGAAAAAGATCCCTCCTCCCAATACAGTTTAGAGCTACATGCCTTTGTATTAAAAGGAAGGGAAGATAGTGTATTGACAACTGAGGAAGCAAACTTTATTTTGATTTCGTGTCCTTCTGTACCTTTATTCTATCATCTTCCAAAGGTGCACAAGGACAAAGAAAACCCACCAGGGAGACCCATAGTCTCTGGGGTAGGGTCCCTAACTAGTAATCTTTCCAGCTATGTGGATTGGTACTTACAGCCAGTTGTTAGAAAGACCAGATCCTACCTAAAAGACACTACCCAAACTATTAAATTATTTGAAGGCATGACTTGGGATGATAGCTTTTTATGGATATCCTGTGATATCACCTCTTTATACACGAATATTCCTCATGTAGAGGGAGTAAAAGCCTTTGAAGAGTTCTTTAACAGATTCAGTAATCTACCACCAATACAAGTAAGTTATCTAGCCAGAGGGATAGAGTTCATCTTGTTCCATAACTTCTTCTCTTTTGAAAAGAAGTTTTATCAGCAGATACAAGGAACGGCCATGGGTACGCCCATGGCCCCTTCCTATGCAAATATCTACATGGCTGCATTCGAGGAGAACTATGTGTGGAACAACAATCCATACAGTGAGAGTGTCGTGATGTATCGGCGCTACATCGACGATATTCTCATTGTATGGAAAGGTAGCGACATTAGAGCCATGGAGTTCATTAGCCATCTTAATAACAATAACTTCAATTTGGAATTTACAAGCAAAATTCATAAGAAAGAAATAGAATTTTTAGATCTATATCTTTACATTGATCCAATTACTAATAAAACAGCAGTAAAAAACTTCAAGAAAGAAGTTGATAGTAATGGATTCCTAAATGCAGGAAGTGGCCATCTACCCCAATGGAAAAGAAATATTCCTTATGGCCAATTTTTGAGGATCCCTAGAAATTGTACTAATATAGAAGATTTTGAAATAGAAGCGGATCTGTTAGAAGAGAAATTTCTAATGAAAGGATATGATAGTGGCCTAATTAAGAAAGCAAAAACTGAAAGTAGAAATAAAATTAGAGAGGACCTCCTGCTTAGCAACAATGAAATAAAAACTACTAGAAAATCCCATAATGAAGATAAAAAATTGGGAGCTAAATTTATAACCACATACAATTTAGGTGCTAAATTTATTAAGACCACACTTAATAAGCATTGGAATATCCTGCAGGCTGACCCTGTGTTAGGACCCCATTTAGAACCTTATCCAGTAACCATCTTTAAGAAAAATAAGAACATCAAAAATATTTTAGCACCATCAAGACTAAGAGAATTGAATAACAAAAAGAAAGGGACACTCTCAGATTGGTGTATAAATAAAGGAGGTACCTTTAAATGTGGTAGACTTAACTGTTGCATGTGCAATCTCATTAGTAAAGGTGATAGTGTGTACAATTGGGATTGTTCTAAGGAATTCAAGATTAAAGACAAAGCTTCTTGTGTATCCATATATGCGGTGTATTATCTTATGTGTGACTGCAATTTGATTTACGTAGGAAGAACGAAAAGGAAAGTCAAACGCTGCATATATGAACACATAGAGAATATAACAAAAGGATATGAGAATCATAGTCTGTCTGAACACTTTAGGAAGGTGCATAATAAAAATCCAAATAGTCTAAAGGTGAAAATTCTAGAGATCATACCACAGACAGTGGGTAATGAGCAGCAGAGACTAATGCACCTTAGAAAATGTGAAACTAAATGGATTCACTTACTTAACTGTATGGCCCCAAAAGGGTTAAATGTTGACATAGACTTACAAGCCTTCATGCTCTGAACTAGTATCCCTTGTCTTGGTTTCATCTTGCTTTTGTGCTAACTCTCTCTTTTTCATTATATAGGTTCCTTTAAAGAATTAAGAAAAACGAATTCTTATCTATTTTAGTAATTTTAAAATGTGCGCAAAATATTTCTTGTAAATTTTAGTTTTCTTTTACAGTATGCAAAAGTTGCGGTTTTATCATTAATAAAATTGTTTACACCATTTTGTCAATCAGGCAATGTTAAAGTTTTAAATATTTTTACGCTGTTTATATTAATTTGTATTTTGTAATTTATGCAGTCTATTAAATTGTAAATCTTAAATGTCTAATAGCCATATGTTGCTACGATTGTTCAGATGTTTGTTTTAGTCTAAGTGGGACTTACCATTTACAACACGAGAGGCTTGTCCGCATACTAATACCGGATAGGTCAGTTATCATCCAATTAGAACCCACAAACGGATGTAAATAGTGACTCACGGGAGCGTGCAGGACAGCATCACTTCCTCTTGAGAAAGTCTGGATAGCACAGACGAAACGCGTTGGGGGCGGAGCCGAGGACGGCTTTGATTCATTGAGACTGTGTGTCTGCAAACAACATTGAAGCGGCAGTATCGACAGCCGTGAACCTGAATAGATCCCTGAAAGAACTGGGACTTGCTTAATGCGATATCTTTATTGTCTGTCTGTAAGTGCATTACTTTTTGAGTGTGAATTAAAATTGTGAAACTTCTACCTTGATGTGGGGCTGCGCTGTCTCTTTCTTTCGCCCTAGCTAGCTTTAGAGCCTTAATTCTATCCATAATTTCCTCATATGAGGTCTCCGTCTGGAGCGAGTCTTCCAGCGCCTCAAACCAGAAAGCAGCTGCAGTAGTTACAGGAATAATGCAGGCAATAGGTTGGAGAAGAAAACCTTGTTGAACAAAAATTTTCTTAAGTAAACCCTCTAATTTTTTATCCATAGGGTCTTTAAAAGCACAACTGTCTTCAATTGGTATGGTTGTGCGTTTAGCTAGTGTAGAAACAGCCCCCTCCACCTTAGGGACCGTCTGCCACGAGTCCCGCATGGGGTCAGATATGGGGAACATTTTCTTAAAAACAGGAGGGGGGACAAAAGGGACACCTGGCCTATCCCACTCCCTAGTAACGATATCCGCAATCCTCTTAGGGACCGGAAACGCATCCGTGTAAACAGGGACCTCTAGGTACTTGTCCATTTTACACAATTTCTCTGGGATCACCAAAGGGTCACAGTCATCCAGAGTAGCTAATACCTCCCTAAGTAAAACATGGAGGTGTTCTAGTTTAAATTTAAAAGCCAATGTATCTGAATATGTCTCGGGAGGAACCCTTCCTGAATCAGAGACTTCTCCCTCAGACATCAAATCCCTCGCTCCCACTTCAGAGCGTTGTGAGGATATATCGGATACGGCTACCAAAGCGTCAGAATGCTCATAATCTGTTCTTAAAACGGAGCTATCACGCTTTGCAGGTAACACGGGCAGTTTAGATAAGAAGGCTGTAAGAGAATTATCCATGACTGCCGCTAAGTCTTGTAATGTAAAAGGGTTAGACGCACTAGAGGTACTAGGCTTCGCTTACGAGGGCGTAACTGGTTGTGACACTTGGGGAGCGGCAGACGGGCTACCCTCGTTACCTTCATTCTGAGAATCATCTTGGGCCACATTCTTAAGTGCAACAATATGATCTTTAAAGTGTATAGACATATCAGTACAAGTGGGACACATTCTGAGAGGGGGTTCCACCATGGCTTCTAAACACAATGAACAAGGATTTTCCTTAGTGTCAGACATGTTTAACAGACTAGTAGAGTACACAAACAGGCTTGGAATCACTTTAATCAAATAAAAAACACAATTTGAAAAAAAACGTTACTGTGCCTTTAAGAGATAAAAAGAGCACACAATTTTGCAGCAATCATTCTGAAATTTTCACAGTATGTAGCTAAAGCCTTAATATGATTGCACCCCAAGTTTCAAAACGATTAACCCCTTAATGCCCAAACCGGAGCAGCCTAAAGCCAACACCTGGTTAAATCACTACAGCACCTTGCCACAGCCTTGCTGTGGCCCTACCTTCCCTTAGGGATCAGATTTGGGGGAATATAGCTTCTTTTAGGCCCTCAAACATCAGCAGGACCCTCCATGTGAAACAGCATGAACTTATCTGCAATTCTAAGTGCGCATCTGAGGCAATTAGGCCCCTCCCACTCTACTCCGGAGCTGTGAGGCCTAGTAAATCACTCATAAGTGACTAAAAAAACAGCCATGTGGTAATAACCCCAGAAAAAAACCAAAAGGGCTTTCAAGGTGTCTTGCAAAATGATTTTTCCTTAGCCAAACAATCGATTGCCCTGAATAAGTGTCAACCAGTATATTAGCCCTATTATGTAAGCATTCAATTCCTTACTAAGTCTGTGAACATAGCTTACCCTCCCCTCATGGGGATATTGCCAGTCTCTTCTAGCATTATCTCAGTCTTGTCTAGAAATAATAAATGACATGAATGAACATACCTTATTGCAGATCACCCTGCAAACTGTTCCCCCCAACTGAAGTTTTCTGGTACTCCTCAGTCCTGTGTGGGAACAGCAGTGGATTTTAGTTACAACATGCTAAAATCATTTTCCTCTCAGCAGAAATCTTCATCACTTTTCTGCTAGAGAGTAAATAGTACAAACCGGTACGATTTAAAATAACAAACTTTTGATTGAAGATAATAAAACTACAATTCTAACACCACATTCACTTTACACTCCCGAGAGAGACCCTAGTGCTTAGAGCCAGCAAAGAGAATGACTGGGGGGTGGAGCTATATGGACAGCTTTGCTGTGTGCTCTCTTTGCTACTTCCTGTAGGGAATGAGAATATACCACAAGTAAAGGATGAATCCGTGGACTGGATACACCTTGCAAGAGAAACAGTCATTTTTAACATAGGACTAACATGTCCAAAACAACTTCCGAAGAAGTAATAAAGAGTATCAATCCCAGAAGTAAACAAAAACAAATAAAAGACATCCCATCGGGCATAAATAAAATATAAGGCAACCCGGAGGTTAATGCCCAAAAAGACACAGGCCTACCCGCAGGACCAGCCAAACTGAGCCCTATCTTTCTAAAACTGGGAAAGATCTCAAACAAATGACAATCAGGAGATTACTTCATCCCCAAATGTCTAATGAGGTGCACCATTCGAATTAGCAGACTGAAAATCTCTGTATCTAGTAACGATAGGGTCATTCAATAACTGAAAAACATGTTTGAGCAATACGCAAAGGCGCGCAATCCTGTAATGAAAGGCACAACACTCAGGGACAGCTACACCCACGGGGAAGTGTAGAGGCCCTCCCCAAGACGGAAGGCCCGGGACAATAGGGCATGAGCACATTCTCAAATAAATGTCTGGACTCTGCAGACGAACAATCGTCAACATTATGTGGAAGCGAAAACATGCTGCAACCTCCGGGGGGAACACACAACCACGAAATGGAGGAATTAGAAACTGGTAGGGAACTCGCCTCTCGGAGGACAGGACCCCCAGAGGTGGATGGCTCAGCAGTCCCTTAATTCCCCGAGCCCAAGGAACCAGGCGCTCTGAAATGGCATACGGAACAAAACTGGTTGACATGTGTCAACAAGGCCAATCCGGATTTGTCAGCAGACACAGAATCTGAAATCAAAATAGTCTCAGTATCAGAATCCTCCGTAACTGAATCTGAAATTAGCACAGTCTCACCATCAGAATCCTCCATAACTGGATAGAGGAAATATAAATATGGACAAAAGTAGTAAAACAAAAACAGCACCTGACACCCCCAATGGCTGGGGCACTCACCACCTCCTAGGACCAGACCCCTGCGGACTAGAAAATTTCCTTCGCCACACGGTCGGGAATGCGGAAATGGAAAATGGAACGTAACCACGCCCGAACACAAGGTTAACCATACAGTCCAAAAAAAGTGCACCCAACCAAAAGGCCACGTCACTTCCAACGGTCTAAATGTTCCAAAACAATAGCCCATAAACATCACACATAAGCAGGTTGAATCACATAACAAACATGATTATAAACCCCCTTGTTCAATAACCCCCCTCAGGAGATATTAACCCTTGATTCCAAGATACTACAAGAGACTCACTGAGACCCTTATGATAAGTAAGACCCGCAAGGCGTTGTAGCCTCTTGGGAAAACATTCACATTACAGTATATGGATGATAAATGAAAATGAAACAATCTTACCGGAATCTACGCCGTGGAACAAGAAAACGGCCTTTCAAGTGTGACGAATAGTGGCACCGTCTCCGCCATGGATTTGAGAGAAGAAGTTCGACAACGCTGATTGCTTGAGGAGCTGTTAATCTGAGTCGGGATGGTTTCGCAGAAAGACTCTCCCTGCATCTTCGGACTCTAACTTTCATCCAAGCCCTCACTGAGAGACTGACAGGAATACATAAAACTCATGTCCCATCCCAAAGAGTACTACCCTCCATAAGAGACAAAAACTAAAATTAAATTCTGACACTTCTCTGCCAACCTCCTGGGATGAAAGGCAAAGAATGACTGGGGGATGAGGGGAGTGGGAGGCATATTTAAGCCTTTGGCTGGGTTGTATTTGCCTCCTCCTGGTGGCCAGGTTCTTATTTCCCAAAAGTAATTAATGCAGCTGTGGACTCTTTCCATCCATTTAAGAAGAAAAGAGGGAAAATGAGAGAAAAATATCAGAGGGAAAGAGTAAATAGAGAGAGACAGAGAGAAAGAGTGAGAAAAAGACGGAAGAGAGAAAGGGGGAAGATGGGGGAGAGAGTAAGAGGGGGAGGGTGAGGGAAGTGAGAGAAAAAGAGAGGTCAGAGAAAAAGAGAGAAAAAGGGGGAGATAAAGAGGGAAGAGATAGAGAAAGGCGGGGAAAGAGAGGTAAAGAGTAATAGAGAAAGGGGGTGAGAGAATGAGGGGGGAGAGAGAAGGGGGGAAAGATGGGGGAGAGAGGAAGAGAGGGGGAAAGAGGGGAGAGAAAAAGGGAGGGATAAAGAGGGGAGAGAGATAAAGAGGGGAGAGAGAAAAAAAAGTTGGGAGAGGTAAAGAGGGAGAGAGAAAGGGGTGAGAGAATGAGGGGGAGAGAGAAAGAGGGGGGAGAAAGAGGGGGAAAGAGTAAGAGCAAGATGGGGGAGAGTGTAAGAGCAAGATGGGGGAGAGAGAAAGAGGGGGAAGAGAGGATAGAGAAATGGGAGAGATAACGATAAAGAGGGGGTAAGAGGTAAAGTGGGAGAGAGAAATGCGGAGAGAGTAAGAGCAAGATGGAGGAGAGAGAAAGAGGGGGGAAGAGAGGGTAGAGAAAAATGGATAGAGATAAAGAGAGAGAGAAAGAGGGGGATACGTAAAGAGGGAGAGAGAAAGGGGCTGAGAGACAGAAAGGGGGTACTATATTTGTGTTTATTGTCATTGCATGTGATGCTGTATGTTCAAACTCCAATAAAAGCCATTTGGAAGGGGAAATAAAAATAAAACAAAAATAGCCCTGGTCACGGTGCAAGACACCCACCGCTCTAGTGCACATTATGTACCTTAAAAACTGAAGCAGACATCTTTTGTCCAGGCATATCAGAGTCCCTGCGCTGATAGCCCCGCCCCCAAAACTGTTCTAAGGAGCTCAGTGAGTCAGGCTGGAGTCCTCCAGCACCGCTTAAACTTGTATAGTGCTTTACTCCACCTCCAGTCCTGACACTCAGTGAAATATGAAATATTAAAGTAAAATACTCATTTAAAAAAAAAAAAAGGGCTGTGAGCAACACTTGTGTTTGGGGGACAATGTAGGACTGAAAGCTGTCTTAGCAGGACAGAACCCCGAATTCGGGACTGTCCCGCACAACTTGGGACAGTTGGGAGGTATGTATAGGGAGTATTGCTGATGATTTGGGTATCTGAACAAATCCATACATTTTGTTTAAAACAATGGGTCAAGTAATAATAATAGCAATAACACATATATATATATATATATATATATATATATATATATATTTTTTTTTTTTTATATTAAAATAGTAATAAACAAGGTTGCAAACAATGGTGTGTGTGTTTTATTTCTCTTTAAACTCTATAGTCAAAACAAGAAGCTGCTATCCTCATGTGAATTAGGGCCTTTGAGTATATTTATATTACTTTGATGTGCATGTTGGGTCTCCCATGAGCCTATAATCAAATAAATGCACATTTATTTGCGCTAGGTGATCACTAAAGAGGGGCTTATGGACTTTATAACATTGGGTCATGGTGGCCTCTAAGCCTTTTTGAGGGCCTAATTTAATTGTAAATTTGTTTAAATGTATATGTTTTTATTTTAATTTTTAAATGGAGGGGTTTGAATATTTACCCCTCCATACAGCTCCCTTAAAGGACCACTCAATGCAGTAGGATTACATAATTAACAAGTACATAGTAAAAAGACAATGCAAAAAAGCCTACTCTGAATTTGAAATAAGCAGTAAAATAAATTCTGACAAATGTATTTTTTTCTCCCATTTTCAGCCCACTGTATCATATGACAGACATTAGCCAATCACAGACTAGTATACGTTTACCCTGTGAGCTTTTGCACATGCTCAGTAGTAGCTTGTTTCCCAGAAAGTGTGAATATAAAAAAACTGTGCAAAATTTGATAATGGAAGTAAATTGGAAAGTGGCTTAAAACTGCATGCTCTTTCTGAATCATAAAAGTTTATTTTGAGTTATGTGTCCCTTTAAGCTCCTAACTGCAGTCCAGAGCTTTTGGTTCCTGGGGCTCATGATGTCACCATGCATTGGCGATGCCAGGCCTCTTTCCACCTCATATGTGAGGGTAAGTGCAAGGGGAGGCCATGATTACCACTGAAAGCACTCCCCCTCAAATGACAACACATGGTTGTCATCCTCACTAAAGATATAGGGGCATATTTATCAAGCTCCGTATGGAGCTTGAAGTCCGTGTTTCCGGCGAGCCTTCAGGCTTGCTGGAAACAGAAGTTATGAAGCAGTGGTCTAAAAGCCGCTGCTCCATAACCTGTCCACCTGCTCTGAGGCGGCGGACAGAAATCGACAGAAATCAAACCGATCGAATATGATCGGGTTGATTGACACCCCCTCCTAGCAGCTGATTGGCTGCGAATCTGCAGGGGGTGGTTAACAAGAACTGCTGGTGCAATGATAAATGCCGAGAGCATATGCTGTAGGCATTTATCGATGTGCAGCGGACATGATCCGCAATATTGGATCATGTCCGCTCGCACAATCATAAATATGCCCCAGAGTGTAAATGATGACCATGTGTCATCATCAGTGATAAAAGGGCAATACCCCTGAAGCTCATAGTCATTACCTCATGAAAAAACACCTAATTATAGGGACACTCAAGTCAAAATTAAACTTTCATGATTTAGATAGAGCATGCAATTTTAAACAACTTTCCAATTGACTTCAATTTAAAAAATGTGCACACTTTTTATATTTAAACTTTTTGATTTACCATCTACTACTGAGCATGTGCAAGGATTCAGAGAATATATGTTTATGCATTTGTGATTGTCACATGATAGAGGAGGAGGAAAAGATAGAGGTCCACAGCCCTCCAGAGTTATCTTATAGCAATTTATTAGTGAAAAACAGTGATGTTTCGGGGTCATAGCCCCTTATTCATGCTTGATACATTGTATATCACAGATGATACTTTTAAACCTTAGTTTGGGCGCCAATGTGCCTATAGTGGAACACTTGCTCCATCTAGTGGCTATTTGTTAAAAATACATCAAATTAAAAACTAATATTCTAAACAGGACAATCATATACAAATTTCTTTTTCCATCGCTATTGAACAGGTTCTGCATACTGACAGATAAAAATATGGTAGAATATAATACTAACACCTAGGGATAATTAACACCATAGTACTAAGCCATTTTCTAAATGTAACAAATATATTCAGAAAAAGCCTAAGAGATAATATTCTCTATTAAGGCCCCTAGGGGCAATGTCTCCAATTTGTGGATCCATCACATCTCTTTTTGTTTGAGCAACCTCTCTCTGTCCTTACCATTCCGGGTAGGCTTAATGTGGACAATGACCTGCCATCTTAACTGGCTGATGCCATGTCCTTTTTCCAGGAAGTGTTTGGACAGAGGAGCTTCCAAGTTCTTGCATCTGATGTTTGAGCGGTGTTGGCTCATCCTGTCTCTAACTTTACGTGTCGTCTCTCCCAAGTACACTAAAGAGCAGGGGCATTTGATTAAATAAGCCACAAAGGAGGTTTCACAGGTAAAGTATCCATTAACTTTATATTTTCTACCACTATGTGGATGAAAGAAATCCGTCCCTCTTCTAATCGAACTGCAACTCACGCAATTTAAACAAGAATAATTACCTGTTCTCTTGTTGCCAACAGTAGTTTGAACTAGCGCTTTTTTAGGGCCCACATCAGATTTTATTAGATAATCTCTAAGATTTTTAACCCTCCTATGGGCCATCAATGGTGGTTCCTGAAAAAGAGCTATATCCTGGTTACATTCCCTAAGTATTTGTCAATTCTTTCTAACCAATCTAGAATTTTTTTCACTAAGTTGACTATGCTGAGAAACAAACACCATCCTATCCGTTCACTACCCAATGTCTTAGGTTTATCAATTGTATCCATGGCCGTGCGGAGGAGTTGAATGAATTAATTTATCTGACATTTCTTTAAGTCTCACTTTCCTCTTGTTCCTATTGCTCACTATTGTGTTAATCCTTAAGAGCTGGCTTTTGGGTAGGGAGTCTACTAACTGTCTAGGGTGAAAGCTATTATATTGCAATAAAGTGTAATTATCTGTGTCTTTTACATATAGATCAAACTCCAAACAGTTACCTGTTTTGTATATTTTAGTATCCAGAAATGATACAGACTCCTCACTGTATACCACAGTAAATTCCAAGCCTCTTACCATAGAGTTCAATTCTTTCACGAACCGATGCAGGGATTCCATGTTGCCCCACCATACGCCAAATACATCATCGATGTATCTCCACCAAACTGCTCCATATTCTTTAAAGCAGCTGTTCTCATAAATGATGCTTTCCTCAAGTTCATTCATGGATTGGCGTAGGATGTGGCAACGTTGGAACCCATTGCCGTTCCCTTAATCTGTACAAACCATTTATCCTGAAACAGGAAGTAGTTCCAGTACAGGATAAGCTTTAAAGGACCAATCAACACAGTAGAATTGCACAATCAACAAATGCAAGATAACAAGACAATGCAATAGCACTTAGTCTGAACTTCAAATTAGTAGATTTTTTTTCTGACAATTTTAAAAGTTATGTCTTTTTCCACTCCCCCTTTACCATGTGACAGCCATCAGCCAATCACAAATGCATACACGTACCATGTGACAGCCATCAGCCATTCACAAATGTATACACACTTATTCTTGCACATGTTCAGTAGGAGCTGGTGACTCAAAAAGTTTAAATATAAAAAGACTGTGCACATTTTGTTAATGGAAATAAATTGGAAAGTTGTTTAAAATGGCATGCTCTATCTGAATAATGAAAGTTTAATTTTGATTGAGTGTCCCTTTAAAAGGTCCTCTACAAAATCCACTTGTTCATGAGAATATCCCTTGTTCACCAATATAATTTTCTTAATTATGGATATACAAGTTTCATGTTTAATTGAAGTATATAAACTTCTGACATCCATAGTGAACAAGAGGTATTTCTCATTTGGAAATTCAAGAATTGTTGCTTTTTCCAAAAAGTGGTTAGTGTCTTTAAGATAACTGGACATACTCTGTACCTCAGGTTGCAAAATTTTGTTAGATATATTGGTTAACACAGAATCTATACTCGAGACTATAGACCTCCCTGGTGGCCTTTGATTGTCCTTGTGGACCTTGTGAACCATATAAAAAATAGGATTACAAGGGGAGGAGACGTATAAATAGTCTGCCAGCTTTTTGTCAATTATTCCTCTATTGAGAGTCCTCTCTAGGATGGCTGCAATCTCCTTGTTTATATTGAATAATGGATTATATTTAAGTTTTTTATAGGTTTCAACATCCCCTAGCTGTGACAAAATATCCCCTGTATAATATGATGTATCTAATAAAACAGTGGCATCTCCCTTGTCCGCCCCTTTAAGGATTATACATTTATTTTTCTTTAGTTTCACCAAAGTATGATGATCCTTAGAGGAAAAGTTGGTCAATAAATGTTTTTGGCCATTATGCCACTTATTTATTTGTTGATTACTGTTTCCGTATTCACCTTTCAATTTTTTGACCTCATTTTCCACTAAGTTGATAAAGGTATTCACACTATGGTTGTTCAAATTAGGATTAAACGTACCCTTTTTACAAACACCCAAATTTTTCAAAGACCAATCATTTTGTACACTGTTAACAATCTCTACATCATTATTGCTATTGAACCATATCTTTAATTTAATATTATGGTATTTATTTTTGTATGTATGTATTTGGTACTTGTAAAGCGCGGCTAATCACCCGTAAGGGTCTCAAGGCGCTGCTCATTGGAAAGATGAAAGGCTGAGTGGACCTTGATTAGAATTGAACCTGCAACCCTTGGGTTGCTACAGAGCTCAGCCACAGTGCCTTAGCATGCTGAGCTATCTGTCCGGCTGTACAATTTTTGGAGATCTTGATCCAACTCAAAAGTTTTTTGATAAGGGCAAAATAACAGTCCCTTATTAAGCAAGTTTATTTCTTCATCTGTAAGAGAAGTTAGACTTGTTAATTACAGTTTCCTGTCCGATTACCTTCTCTGGTTTTTCTTTACTTTGCGATCCGATTTGAATATCTCTCCATTGACTCCTTTGGTGCTTGCGGCCCCCTCGGCGGTATTTTCCTCTCCGCTGCTCTGCTCTAAAGGGGAGGATCCCTCTGATGACGATTCTGTTGTATTGGATCCGCTTGTTGCACCTCCATGACGTTGTTGTTCATCTTTTGCGGATAGGTCCTTTGTCTACCTCTCACCCCTTGTGGTCGCTGGTTGCCCTGGTTACCAAAACGTCATCAGTATACTCTTCCCTGACGGTAATCCTCCTCGTCTCTCTGAAACTTGGATCTTTTGGTTTCTTTAATCAACTTCTGTTCCATTGATACCTTCATCTCAAACTTTTTTTTCCATATTTTCAAAATCATCCGCAGACATGGAGGTAAGTAGCTCATCCTTGTATTTTTAATGCTCTCTTCCTGAATCTCCATCTCTCTCTGTAGGGATTCAACTGTCCACACCATCAAATCACAGGAGCATTTATTGAGTATTGCTTTGAATCTATCGCAATACTGTTTGTTATACTTCAGCAGGGTAGGGTAAGTGCTCATCCGGAAACCTCTAGGAATCCTATTTACCTTGTAATACTCTGCCAATCTTGTGGCGTGGAGCTCCCATTTCATTTGCTATATTCGTAATGCCTCATATTCTTTACTAGAAGTTTCCTTAGGTGCAGTCTTTAGAAAGTCCCTTGAGTCCTTCATAAGGGCAGTAATGCGAGCAGCATCCAGTTCAGTGTAGGCAAACCTTTTACTACCATCTGTTTTTTGCACTTCATCACTATTTAATTGCATGACTCTTAATGTCAGTGTGCATGTATACCAAGCAGTATCGTAATCCAATACAGAGTAGTGGGTACTGCACAACAGAAGAGGGGTGCCCGTGTAGACTTAGGACACTGCCAAGTCCCCAAACAGTCAGAGGAAAAGATAGAGGTCCACAGCACTCCAGAGTTATCTTATAGCAATTTATTAGTGAAAAACAGTGATGTTTCTGAGTCAAAGCCCCTTATTCATGCTTGATACATTGTATATCACCAATTATACTTTTAAACCTTAGTTTTGGCACCAATGTGCCTAGAGTGGGCCACTTGCTCCATCTAGTGGCTATTTGTTAAAAATACATAAAATTAAAAACTATTCTAAACAGGACAATCACATACACACATACAATACCACTGAAGCTCATAGTCATTACCTCATGAAAAAAACACCTAATTATAGGGACACTCAAGTCAAAATTAAACTTTCATGATTCAGATAGAACATGCAATTTTAAACAACTTTCCAATTTACTTCAAATAAAAAAATGTGCACACTTGTTATATTTAAACTTTTTGAGTCACCATCTACTACTGAGCATGTGCAAGGATTCACAGAATATATACATATATGCATTTGTGATTTTCACATGATACAGGAGGAGTGGAAACTCATTTGAGAATCATCTAAGGGCCTTTTATTCAAAAGCTTGCCGCTCAGGTGTGATGATCTAAAATATCTTGTCAGTACAGAGAGGTCCCTAAAAAAAAGTTAAAACCTCAAATTTTAGTTTTAAAGATGTTTATCTCACTGTGAGGGTTCTTGATGTAAAGAGACACCTACATTAGAATACAAGGTCTAAAATAATTTAATTCTCTCCATGCCGATAAACTTTTGAATATATAAAAAAAATCTACTACTTATTTTAAGTTCAGACTAAGTGCTATTGTATTGTCTTTATCATGCATTAGTTGATTATGCAAATCTACTGTATTTACTCGTCCTTGAAGCTTGATTTGGAAATCTAAAAACCAAGTGCCTACTCCTCAATTGTCCCGATTTTCGCAGGACAGTCCCGATTTTAGGGGTCTGTCCTGCTGTCCCGGGTTGCTTGTTATCTGCCCCGCATTGCCCCATGCATTTAATTTTTTTTTTTTAAATTCTATTGGGCCCGTACTCAGAAGCAGCTGTTTTTTCTCTCCCAGGGTTAGATTCCCTGTGGAAAAGGAATGGTGTCTGGGTTAGGCAGTAAGAAGGCTGTATACCCCGACCTCAGGTAATGGTGACCTCTAACCTCTGGTAGTGATGACGTCTAACCCCTGGTGATAATGCTAGCATGCCTTCAGTTTTATACGATGAGCAATGCTAACACCAGGGTAACGAACAGTGGCAGCCTCAGACTGCAAGCTAATATGCTTGCCAACCACAGGACCCCATACAATGAATTACAGATACCCATATATGATATAGTATGTGTGTGTATCTGAATGTATAAGTATATGCTATTTAGTGTGTGTATCTGCATGTATAAGTGTAAGCTATGCAGTGTTTGTGTGTGTATCTGTATGTATAAGTGTATGCTATGTAGTGTGTGTGTGTGTATCTGCATGTATAAGTGTATGCTCTGTTGTGTGTGTGTGTATCTGCATGTATAAGTGTAAGCTATGCAGTGTTTGTGTGTGTATCTGTATGTATAAGTGTATGCTATGCAGTGTGTGTATCTGCATGTATACGTGTATGCTATGTAGTGTGTGTGTAACTGCATGTATAAGTGTAAGTTATGTAGTGTGTGTATCTGCATGTATAAGTGTAAGCTATGTAGTGTGTGTGTGCACGTATAAGTGTATGCTATGTAGTGTGTGTGTATCTGCATCTTTAAGTGTATGCTATGTAGTGTGTGTGTATCTGCATATTTAAGTGTATGCTACGTAGTGTGTGTATGTGTATCTGCATGCATAAATGTATGATATGTAGTGTGTGTATCTGCATGTATAAGTGTATTATATGTAGTGTCTGTGTGTGTAACTGCATCTATAAGTGTATACTATGTAGTGCATGTTTATCTGCATGTATAACTGTATGCTGTGTAGTGTGTGTTTATCTGCCTGTATAAGTGTATGCTATGTAGTGTGTGTGTATCTGCATGTATAAGTGTATACTATGTAGTGTGTGTGTGTGTATCTGCATGTATAAGTGTAAGCTATGTAGTGTGTGTGTATACCTGTATAAGTGTATGATATGTAGTGTGTGTGGGTGTATCTGCATGTATAAGTGTAAGCTATGTAGTGTGTGTGTATACCTGTATAAGTGTGTGATATGTAGTGTGTGTGTGTGTGTATATCTGCATGTATAAGTTTAGAATGTTATTTACAGTTGCAAGAAAAAGTATGTGAACCCTTTGGAATTATATGGATTTCTGCACATATTGGTCATAAAATGTGATCTGATCATCATCTAAATCACAACAATAGACAATCACAGTCTGCTTAAACTAATAACACACAAATAATGAAATGTTGCCATGTTTTTATTGAACACACCATGTAAACATTTACAGTGCAGGTGGAATAAGTATGTGAACCCCTAGACTAATGACATCTCCAAGAGCTAATTGGAGTGAGATGTCAGTCAACTGGAGTCCAATCAATGAGATGAGATTGGAGGTGTTGGTTACAGCTGCCCTGCCCTATAAAAAACACACACCAGTTCTGGGTTTGCTTTTGACAAGAAGCATTGTCTGATGTGAATGATGCCTCGCACAAAAGAGCTCTCAGAAGACCTACGATTAAGAATTGTTGACTTGCATAAAGCTGGAAAGGGTTATAAAAGTATCTCCAAAAGCCTTGCTGTTCATCAGTCCACGGTAAGACAAATTGTCTATAAATGGAGAAAGTTCAGCACTGCTGCTACTCTCCCTAGAAGTGGCCGTCCTGTAAAGATGACTGCAAGAGCACAGCCCAGACTGCTTAATGAGGTGAAGAAGAATCCTAGAGTGTCAGCTAAAGACTTACAAAAGTCACTGGCAAATATTAACATCCCTGTTAGCGAATCTACAATACATAAAACACTAAACAAGAATGGATTTCATGGGAGGATACCACAGAGGAAGTCACTGCTGTCCAAACAAAACATTGCTGCACATTTACAGTTTGCACAAGAGCACCTGGATGTTCCACAGCAGTACTGGCAATATATTCTGTGGACAGATGAAACCAAAGTTGAGTTGTTTGGAAGAAACACACAACACTATGTGTGGTGAAAAAGAGGCACAGCACACCAACATCAAAACCTCATCCCAACTGTGAAGTATGGTGGTGGGGGCATCATGGTTTGGGGCTGCTTTGCTGCGTCAGGGCCTGGACGGATTGCTATCATCGAAGGAAAAATGAATTCCCAAGTTTATCAAGACATTTTGCAGGAGAACTGTTAGGGGTAATAAACACCTAACAATAACTTAAGGCCATCTGTCTACCAGCTGAAGCTCAACAGAAGATGGGTGTTGCAACAGGACAATGACCCAAAGCATAGAAGTAAATCAACAACAGAATGGCTTAAACAGAAGAAAATACGCCTTCTGAAGTGGACCAGAGTCCTGACCTCAACCCGATTGAGATGCTGTGGCATGACCTCAAGAAAGCGATTCACACCAGACATCCCAAGAATATTGCTGAACTGAAACAGTTCTGTAAAGAGGAATGCTCAAGAGTTACTCCTGACCGCTGTGTACGTCTGATCTGCAACTACAGGAAACGTTTGGTTGAAGTTATTGCTGCCAAAGGAGGTTCAACCAGTTATTAAATCCAAGGGATCACATACTTTTTCCACCTGCACTGTGAATGTTTATATGGTGTGTTCAATAAAAACATGGCAACATTTCATTCTTTGTGTGTTATTAGTTTAAGCAGACTGTGATTGTCTACTGTTGTGACTTAGATGATGATCAGATCACATTTTATGACCAATTTGTGCAGAAATCCATATTATTCCAAAGGGTTCACATACTTTTTCTTGCAACTGTATATTACTTTGGTCTTATGAATATTTTTTTTTATGCCCCATTCCTGCCCCTGCCCATCACATATTACACTTTTGCTGCGGTTTTGAAATGTTGGGAGGTATGCAAGTTTAAGGAAAAACTAAATGTTAATTTCATGGGTTTATTATGAGCCTTTATGTTGATTGATCCCTTTTAACGCAGTTGGGATGTTCTATGCCATCCTAACTGCGCTGGGCTTTAGAGCCGCTAGGACGGCATGGAATGTCCTAGCCGTTTAGGTGTCCTGAAGCCAACGATGCTTCCAGAATGCGATCGGGTCATGGTGGGTGTACCTAGCGTCATAGGGATGCCCCCTGACCCACTCCCATCATTGAAATCTCGCAATCACGTGCATGATCGCAGGATTTCAATTTGTTTACATTGGAACGTTCTTTGTAGGGGTTCAACACACAGTAGTACAGGGTTGATAGCCTTAAACTTATATAGTCTAAGTAAAGGGATATTCCAGTCAAAATGTAACTGCACATAGATGAAATACATATTTGAATAGAAACATATTTCCAATATACATGTATTGGCAAAAATGCTTCTAGTAAAAGTTATCTCTGCTTTAGTGTCAACATTTTTCTCTGAACGTGCATGTAAAGCATAGCTAGATATTCTCAGTGCAACAGTATTTTAAATACTGCAGCTGCTCAGAGTGCCAGTGGGGCTTGTATCATGCCAGCAATTAAGAAATTGAGTCATTACCAGATGGTACAAGCACCTTAGGCTCTCTGAGCAAGTGCTGTGCTTATAATGCTGGTGCACGGTGCATACTATAATACACATTTGAAACAGCTTTATCTTTTATAAGAAGCATTTTGCTAATACATGTATATTACAAAAATGCTTCTATACAAAACTGAAACGCACCTGTGTGGATTCCAATTTTGTCTGGAATGTCCCTTTAGCCGTGATTTTTCTATCATAACCCTGAACCCTCTAATGTCATAACTTTACATAATTGAGCAGGTAGCATTTTTATCTGGTAACATTGCCTTCCAGTTAAATCCAATATGTTTGGTATAAATTCTGTGTGTATTGCCTACGTACAATAGGGTGACCAGACGTCCCCGATTTCCGGGGACAGTCCCCAGATTGAGGTGACTGTCCCCGGACAAATTATGTCCCGGGACAGTCCCCAGATTGAGGTGACTGTCCCCGGACAAATTATGTCCCTGGAAGGCAGATGGTCTGTACTGCTCCTGTTACAAAACATTCTCACATCTTCAGCACGTTCAGCTGGTCAGGGGCGGAGCTAATACTAGCGGTGCAGAAGTTGCTATATTCAGTGCAATCGGCAGCACATGCACTGTGTGACTGTATTTTGTTCAGCAAGCACAAGCATTAACAAACTGTGCAGCATAGGTGGCAGCTCTGTAACACTATCCTACCATAGCTTTTTTAGTTGCACCTTAGCTCCGCCCACCTCTTCTTGCAGCACGCTAAACATGTATACAGTCTGTAATCCTGTACCATCAACATACATGTCCAGGGAGAGGAGGTGAGAGGAGCTGGCGTTTTGCTCCCTGACCATTTGTGTGCTTGATTTAAACTTCTCCATCTGTGCTCTGGCCACACTTAGCTCAGGGATCTTTTCCTGCAATAAGGCTCATAATTGAGCAGGTGAGGGATGGGGCACACAGACAGCAAGAGACACTAGAAGAACTGGGAACCAGGTTATGTTTTATTATATTATATTGCCCCCTGTGTCCTTATGCATCTGCCACTAGCCGGTGAACCCTGCTGCCTCCTGAGCTGGCTGTCACAGTAAGCAGCCAGTGAGATAAACACTTTAAGTCCTCACTGCCTGACAGTCAAACCTCTGTCACGATTTGCTTAGTTAGTATAAATATATTTTTTAATTGCTGTATTTTTATTTATAATATTGTTTCCCTGATCTCCTAATTCTCCCAACCAAACTGTTATTACACCCCCATACTATCACCCAATTTGTAAGCAACTGGGGAGGATCCTGTGACATTGGTATGTCACATGAACAGTCTGCACTGCTATCAGGAATATTGCTCATGCATGCTTTTCTTGGGTGAGTTTGATCTTTTTTTTTTTTGCTGTGGGGGCATGAGTTCTCTTTGTGAGTTTTTGAGACAGCTTCTGAATGTCAGTGTTACTGCTTGTTTTTGTGAGTGTGTGTGTGTGAGAGACACCTTGTGTTAGAGAAACCATCTGTAGAAAAGAGAGCATTTTTGTGTGTATGGCAGAGAGAGCATCTGTGTGAGACAGCGTGTGTGCGAGAAAGCATGTGTGTGAAACATGTGTGTTACAGAATGTGTGTGTGTGACAGTGTGTGTGTTACAGCATGTGTGTGACAGTGTGTGTTACAGCATTAGTGTGTGTGTGTGTACAGCGTGTTACAGCATGTTTATGTGTGTGTAGAGTGTTACAGCATGTGTGTGTTACACCATGTGTGTGTTACAGCATGTGTGTGTTTGTGAGAGCAGCGTGTGTGAAACAACATGTGTGTTACAGAATGTGTGTGACAGTGTATGTGTGTAACAGCATTAGTGTGTGTGTACAGCGTGTTACAGCATGTTTATGTGTGTTACAGCATGTGTGTGTGTACAGCATGTGTGTGTTTGTGAGAGCATATGTGTGAGACAGAGTGTGTGTGAAACAACATGTGTGTTATAGAATGTGTGTGTGTTACAACATGTGTGTGACAGTGTGTTACAGCATTAGTGTGTGTGTGTGTGTGTACAGCGTGTTACAGCATGTTTATGTGTGTGTACAGAGTGTTACAGCATGTGTGTTACAGCATGTGTGTGTTTGTGAGAGCAGCGTGTGTGAAACATGTGTGTTACAGAATGTGTGTGTGACAGTGTATGTGTGTTACAGCATTAGTGTGTGTGTGTACAGCGTGTTACAGCATGTGTGTGTGTACAGCGTGTTACAGCATGTGTGTGTGTACAGCATGTGTGTGTTTGTGAGAGCATATGTGTGAGACAGAGTGTGTGTGAGAGAGAGCATGTGTGTGAGTTACAGCATTAGTGTGAGTTACAGCACGTGTGAGATAGCATATATGTATGTGTGAGATAGCCATGTGTGTGTGAGAGCTTATGCGTGAGACAGCATGTGTGTGTGAGAGTGCATGTGTGTGAGACAGCGTTTGGTAGTCATTTCCCAAAAAAACCCTAAGAAGGATTTTTTTTAACTCACATAGACGAAATGTGAGAAATTACATATATATCATACAATCACTCCATAAACACATACCAAATACACTGCATATAATTTGAGGAATATATGCTAATAAAATAGTTTTTTACTATTTGCCAATAATAAAAAAAAAGTCCCCGGATTTCATTTTAAAAATATGGTCACCTTAAAGTACAAAAAAAAACAAAACATTTTTAGCACTGGAATTTGGTATTTTAAAAACCCCATAAACGTGTAGTGCAGAATACAAAAAGTTCATTGTGAGTGATCAGAAGAACGAAACAGACAATTATTCACTAAAAACGAGTTTAGTCTTACGTGTATTTCCCACGCGGTACAATATTTTACTTTTATCAACCTAGGTATTACACGCCCGCCCAAAATGTACAGTACAACCGATAAGTGCACGCTAAAGTCGCTAACGACACATCCAGGATCACGCGTGCGCAGATCTGGAATACTCTTTCAACAGATCGTGATGGCGCCTTGGTATTGGTAACTCTGCCCTGTTTTGGACTGGCATCTAACTGTAACCAATCGGTGAACTCCATCTATTCCACCCCTTGCAGTATGGTACCGCCCTCTTGTCCAGAGCAGCGAGTTCTTTACTCTTGGTTTGGTCTCGCGCTTAAAGGGGCCACAGCGTGCGCGCGCGTGTGAAAGAGAGTGCGCGAGACGGAGAAAGAGAGTGTGCGAAAGAGACAGCACGAGACTGCGGCTGCGCGTGAGACTGCAGGAGGAAGAGAGAGCGAGGAGGGGGAGCAGTAGCAGCCCGCCTGGTGAGAGAGCGCAAGGGAATGCTTCACTGAGGGTGAGATTGAGAGGCTTGAGACACCCGAATGGGGGAGGGGAGAAACCTGGTGAGGTTTATTAGTGTTAAAGGGAATGGGGCGCCTGGTTGGGGCAAGAGGGGGTAGTTAACTACCCAATGTAGAGCGGTGAAGCGTAGCGATATAAGCGAATAGAGTATGGGGACACCGAAGAACGGAGTTGGGGGTGGGGACACCCAGCGGGTGTGCGAGGAGGGTGGTGAGGACACCCGGCGGGTGTGATGGTTTGTGTTACTGAAGAGAGTAGACTAGATCGATGATGAGGGGGGGGGGCATAGGATTAAATACGTTACATTGGAGCGAATGACACCCGGGAGTGGGAGGGAGGGAAAAAAAACCCGGTGGGGTGGCATGAGGGTGCTATACACTTTAAAAAGCTGCTCTCGCATGGCTTGATAGACTCTGAAAGGTGTGCGCAGAATAAGAATACGCCCAGCGGGTAACTTGTAAGAAGGCCGTGACGCCCGGCGGAGGTGGTAAAATACATATGGGTAGAAATTTCGGCGGAGCGAAGATGTGGCGAAGACATATGGGCTCAGGCAGGGATTGGGTTATCCGGGGTGTATATATCTTTTGGGGGGACTTCCTCGAGTAAAACATGAAGGGGTGGAGAGGAGACATCCGGCGAGTTAGGGGTGGGAGGAAGGGAGCTGACTGGGGGAGTGCTGGGAGATAGGGAGGGAGTTTATGATGTATTTACATGGGAAACAGCGCTAAAACAAATTTTATAGAAATTAGTAAGGTAGAATCTCTTAGCAAGGGTTGGGGGTGGCTTGGCAAATGTAATAAGTAACCAGACACGGGTCCTTTTTTTTTTATAAACCATATGTATTTGTGTGTTGGGAGAATAAAAAGCAATTCTGAGGCACTACTTATTCACTTGCATACTTTTTAAGCTCCCTACACATGGCTGTAAATTGTTAGTAGTTTACTAGTCCAGAACTAGTTAGAAATGGCAACAAACTATTTTTCCTGTTTTCTTATATCTCTGACTACAAATAATGCTACAGTGCATGATATATATATATATATAATCTATCCTTTTTAAGCATATCAGATTGGTGTACTCTGTTTACATGAACACAGATAAAAAGGTAGATGAATATATTCTCTTCCAGGTCCACTCTCTCTTCCTTCCATGGAGTCTAGCACTTCCGACCACCTGTCTATTGACGGCGAACCCCTCATTGCAGAAAATCCAACAGAAGCTGATAGGAAGACTGAATCAGATAATTTAAAAATACTTTCAACAGAGAACACCAGCATGGAGTTGGAGGAGGGTGTATCAAAAAGCAGTGAGATAGATGGTAAGAAGGGGGATAGTAATTCAGGTCACCTATCACCTAGGGTAGAACTTGTAGAGAAACAGGAAAAGGACAACCTGGAACCAGAGCAGGTTCAGGATAAGCAGGATGCAGCCTCACAAAACGATGGCTCTCTTGAGGATTCCCAAAATAGTCAAGAAAGTGATGGAGTAGAAATCATAGGCGAGACTACTAGCTCCAATAAGCATAGTGACCAAAACCAGGCCAAGAACTCTGAGAAAAATGGTGACGGTGACACTAACTGCTTGCCAGATGAAAAAACTGCTGGTGAACCTCCAGAGACACAGGCTGCGCCCCCACAGCCAAGCAAAACTGCACCAAGGAGAATGAGGCTACGTCCTACCCTAAAACCTCGCACAACTACACCCATTGTTTTGGATCGTGGTGTCAACACTGGTACAGAGGTCTCCACAGAGGATAAAGATGCATCCAAACGAGAGAGCCCAGTTCCACAAGGTCATGGTGTTGAAAGTTCCTCCCAGACCCCTACAGGTGGGTTAAGTTTTCATAATGTACGGGCTTTATCCTAGGATAATCCCCATACCCATTTCCCAGTTTTGCACAACCAACAGTTATATTAATTTACTTTTGACATTTTATTTATTGGCTATTTACTTGCATTTTGTACTGTGTTGTGCTAAATCTTAAATAACTCCTCGAGCGTAAACAGTTATCTATATGGACCCACATGAACTAGCAGTCTCCTGTTGTAAAAAACAAATTAAAAAGCATGTGATAAGAGGCTGTCTAAAGGTGGCACAGAAACAGGCAGAAATTTAGAGGTTTAAATGTAAATAAAATTTATTAATATATCGATGTTGGTTGTGCAAAGCTGGGGAATTGGGCAGTAAAGGCATTATCTATCTTTTTAAACAATAGCAATATTAGTGTAGACTGGCCCTTTAAAAGTGATTTAGTAGTGTTGCAAATTCAAAAAGATTTCCAGCCTCCAAATAAGTAAAAGAACCTTTACTCACTTATAGAAGGTCCATAATGTAGCAACAACGTTTCAAACCAGCAATTGGTTCTTAGTTATGTCTAAGAACCAATTGCTGGTTTGAAACGTTGTTGCTACATTATAGACCCTCTATAAGTGAATAAAGGTTCTTTTACTTATTATTTGGAGGCTGGAATTTTTTTTGAAATTGGAATACGATGCTGGGATCTGGCTAATCCCTTTTTCCGTGCCCCAAAGTTTGGTGATAGGTGCTGACTTCCCTTGAGAGCATTTTAATTATTTAGTAGTGTTGGCCAGCACTGAACTTTACCCAGTATTTGTAGGCTGGCCACCTGAGTAACTAGAACATGTGTGTGTGCTGTATAAAAATAGTAACCATTTACATTAATAGTATTCTGCATTCATACATTGTAGAATGTTTCAATAATGTGACATAATTGGTTCCATTGCTTTTTAGATCTCATTGAAACACTTTGAAATCCAAAAAAATTTTTTTTGTGTGATTCAGACACAGCATAAAATGTAAAAAAAAGTTTCCAATTTACTTATATTATCAAATTTGCTTCACTCTCATGATATTCTTTGTTGAAGAGATACTTAAGTAGGTGGCTGGAAATGGTGCTGCCATCTAGTGCTCTTACAAATGGATAACATTCTTGCAAAACTGCTTCCATACAGTGCTCCAGACAAATGTACGCTCCTGAGCTTATGTCCCTGCTTTTCAGCAAATAACAAGAGAATGAAGACAATTTGATAATCGTAAACAACTTTCTAATTGACGTCTATGTCTGGATCATGAAATAAAAAAAATAGGTTATTTCACTCAAATTATGCTTAGTAAAACCATTTCAGTAAAATGTTTATTTTGCTTTCTTGTCCTGTACAGTAAAAGTCTTTAATTACATTTTTACAGTCTTGCATTAAAGGGGTAGTAGTCAAAATTAAACTTTTCATGATTCAGATAAGTATATAGTTTTGCACAAATTTCAAATTTAATTCTATCGTCTAATTTGCTTCATTCTCTTTATCGTTTGTTGAAAGGCATGTCTAAGTAGGATCATGAGCAGCAGTACATTACTGGGGGCTAACTGCTGATTGTTGGCTGCATGTATCTTGTTATTGGCTCACCTGATGTGTTCAGCTAGCTGCTCCTTTAACAACGGATACCAAGAGAATTAAGCAAATTAGGTGATGCAAGTAACATGGAAAGTTACTTAAAATTGTGTCAATCTTTAAAAAATAAAAAAATCATACCCCTTTAAACTAACCTACTTGGATGAGTTTTAAAATGTTTGAAATGTATTAACTTATTTGCAACAATCCTCCTTTTTTTTCATAACCAAATTCCACCTTCCACCACCACTTTCCATACTGTAGTATAGCAAACTCTCTATACTTTTGCAATTCTTATTATTTATGCTGAAGCCCCTTGTGGTGCTGGGATAATGCTTTTGAAACCTGCTATGAGCTTTATATGGTCTTATAATTGGAAACCTCTTAAAGGGACAGTGCACTCTAAAATTGGTTTCCCTTTAATGTGTTTCCAGTGGCATGTTAACCCAACAGCAGACTAAACCATGCATGAGAATATATTTTATATGAAATAGCTGTTTTTATTCTTTAAAACTGCAACCCATTAACATGGGCTGAGTTTGAAGGGGAATCGGACCTCTTTATTTTATAACTGTCTATACACACACATCCTAAAGTGCTATACTTAGATTTTTTTTTTTACTTATCTCTCCTATCCCCTGCTGAGTGTCTTTATTTAGACAGAGCATACTATTTTAAACAACTTTTCAATTTACTTCTATTTAATTTGCTTCCTTTTCTTGTTATCCTTTGCTGAAAGGTTTATCTAGGAAAGCTCAGGAACAGCAAATAACGTAGGTTCTAGCTGCTGATTGGTATGTGTGTGTATATCTCTCTCTCTCTCTCTCATATATATATATATATATATATATATATATGTATATATATATATATATATATATATATATATATATATATGTATGTATGTGTATATATATATATATATATATGTATGTATGTGTATATATATATATATATATATATGTATGTATGTATGTGTATATATATATGTATATATGTATATATGTATGTATGTATATATATATATATATATATGTATATATGTGTGTATATATATATATATATATATATATATATATATATATATATATATATATATATATATATATATATATGTATGTTTTTTACTTAAATGGGCATGAAACCCACATTTTTTTTCTTTCATGATTTAGAGCATGTAATTTTAAACAACTTTCTAATTTGCTTCATTCTCTTGAAATACTTTGCTGAAAAGCATATCTAGATAGGCTTAGTAGCTGCTGATTGTTTGCTGCACATATATGCCTCGTGTCATTGGCTCACCCATGTGCATTGCTATTTCTTTAACAATGGATATCTATAGAATGAAGCAAATTAGATAATATAAGTAAATTGGAATGTTTAAAATTGTATTCTCTATCTGAATCATGATAGAAAATGTTTGTGTTTAGTGTCCCTTTAATGTGTTTGCAATTACTTTTTTTTTACCAGCTGCAGAGTATAAAATGAGATTTGCTTTAAGGTTTATTTGTGTATATGAATTAGCCGATTTTGTGTTTTGAAACCACAACCTAATAAAATTGGTTGAGCTTGTAGGTATAATCGGATCTCATTACTCTATCACATTATGTACATATACCTTCTCCTCTATCTTGTATCTGTCCATAAACCATATAACTTGGTGAAAACAATGGAAAATTAACATTTTATTACTTTCTCTTCTATAAACCACTGTGAGTGTAATTTCTTCTACTGGCTGTGTTAACACAGCTTGGCCTTGAGGCCAAGAACTTTCCGGGTGGGTGGGGATACCACAGGCTAAATAATTTCAAATGCCAATGTAAGCGTGTTGGAAATACTTGTAAACAATTTAATACACTCCAGCAGGTAAAGTGGATCATTGGAAACAAATTAGAGGAGATTTTTTTTGAGTAAACTGTCCCTTTAACGCTATCTCCACTTTCACTTTTCCTCTCCAATCCCTCTCTGCCATTGTTTACCCTCTCAGAAGTAACAGTCTAAACACTAATGGGGTCCCTATAGCCCTAGAGGAATAACATATCTTTGCCCTTTCATGGATATATACTATCCCTTTAGATAATATTTGTAGACATTAACTCACTAATTTCCACTCGCCAATGGGTAGTGGAATTTTTTTTGTGTGTATATATACTTTGCGGGGTGAGGGGTGTACTCACTTTTGTGAGATACTGTATATAATGTATATCTATCTCCCCGATTGTCATTGGCTCACCCCCATGCGTTCAGTTAGAAACCAGTAGTGCATTGCTGCTCCTTCACCAAATGATACCAAGAGAATGAAGCAAATTTGATAATAGAAGTAAACTGGAAAGTTTCTTTGTTACATGACTTAAAGGGACAATTAACACCAAAATGTTTATTGATTTAACCCCTTAATGACAACTGACGTACCAGGTACGTCATGCATTAACAAGCAGTTAATGACAATGGACGTACCTGGTACGTCAGTTGTCTAACAGAGTGCTGGAAGTGATCACAATCACTTCCAGCAGCTCTGAGGGTATTGCAGTGATGCCTCGATATGGAGGCATCCTGCAATACCCCTTTACAAGACTCCGATGCAGAGAGAGCCACTCTGTGGCCCTCTCTGCACCGGTAGTGATGGTGCCGATGGTGCCTTTGACCGGTGGGAGGAGGGAGCGTGTGCGCGCACGTGCACGATGCGCGCGTGCACGTGCACGGGTGTGCGTGTGCATGTGGGCGCGCGTGCACGTGGGCTCACGTGCACGTGCACATGCGCACATTAGCCACACTGACACCAATGAAAAAGTAAGGGAAAAAAAAGTTATTTTATTTTTTTTATATTTAAAAGGATCTGTGAGGGGGAGGGGGTGGGGGTATTGTGGGGGGCTGCTACACTACAGAAATAATTAAACACAAATAAAAGTTATAAATACAATTAAAATAAGTTTGGTTTGTGGGGCCAAACTGGGTACTGGCAGACAGCTGCCAGTACCCAAGATGGCGGTAATTAGGTAGGGGAGAGGGTTAGAGAGCTGGAGGGGGGGATCAGGGAGGTTGGTGCTAAGGCAGGGGTCCATCACAACTAAAATATTTTATAATTTTTATTTAAAAAAAAAAAAAAACTCTTTTATTTAGTACTGGCAGACTTTCTGCCAGTACTTAAGATGGCGGTAACAATTGTGGGGTGGGGGAGGGAAGAGAGCTGTTTGGGAGGGATCAGGGGGTGGGATGTGTCAGGTGGGAGGCTGATCTCTAAAATTAACCCTGCAAGCTCCCTACAAGCTACCTAATTTAACCCCTTCACTGCTGGGCATAATTCACATGTGGTGCGCAGCAGCATTTAGCGGCCTTCTAATTACCAAAAAGCAACGCCAAAGCCATATAAATCTGCTATTTCTGAACAAAGGGGATCCCAGAGAAGCTTTTACAACAATTTCTGCCATAATTGCACAAGCTGTTTGTAAATAATTTCAGTGAGAAACCTAAAATTGTGAAAAATTTAAAGTTTTTTTTTTTTATTTGCTCGCATTTGGCGGTGAAATGGTGGCATAAAATATACCAAAATGGGCCTAGATCAATACTTGGGGTTGTCTACTACACTACACTAAAGCTAAAATTAACCCTACAAGCTCCCTACAAGCTCCCTAATTAACCCCTTCACTCCTGGGCATAAAACATGTGTGGTGCGCAGTGGCATTTAGCGGCCTTCTAATTACCAAAAAGCAACCACAAAGCCATATAAGTCTGTTATTTCTGAAAAAGGGGATCCCAGAGAAGCATTTACAACCATTTGTGCCATAATTGCAGAAGCTGTTTGTAAATAATTTCAGTGGGAAACCTAAAGTTTGTGACAAAATTTGTGAAAAAGTGAACTTTTTTTTTTTTTATCGCATTTGGCGGTGAAATGGTGGCATGAAATATACCAAAATGGGCCTAGATCAATACTTTGGGATGTCTTCTAAAACAAAATATATACATGTCAAGGGATATTCAGATATTCCTGACAGATATCAGGGTTCCAAAGTAACTAGCGCTAATTTTGAAAAAAAGTGGTTTGGAAATAGCAAAGTGCTACTTGTATTTATTGCCCCATAAATTGCAAAAAAAAGCAAAGAACATGTAAACATTGGGTATTTCTAAACTCAGGACAAAATTTATAAGCTATTTAGCATGGGTTTTTTTTGGTGATTGTAGATGTGTAACAGATTTTGGGGGTCAAAGTTAGAAAAAGTGTGTTTTTTTCCATTTTTTCCTCATAGTTTATCATTTTTTTTTTAGTAAATTATAAGATATGATGAAAATAATGGTATCTTTAGAAACTCCATTTAATGACGAGAAAAACGGTATATAATATGTGTGGGTACAGTAAACGAGTAAGAGGAAAATTACAGCTAAACGCAAACACTGCAGAAATGTAAAAATAGCCATTGTCATTAAGGGTAAGAAAATTGAAAAATGGTCCGGTCATTAAGGGGTTAAGACAGAAAATCCCTTTATTACCCATTGCCCAGTTTTGCACAGAAAACATTCTTATTTTAATATACTTTTAACCTCTGTGATAACCTTGTATCTAAGCCTCTTTTGATAGCCTTCTGATCACATGGCTTACTCACTTGCATTTTAGCCAGTGTAGTGCCATCCACAACCCACAGGTGTTAGCACAATGTTCTCTATATGGAACACATGAACTAACAGTCTCCTGTTGTGAGAAGTTAATAAAAAAAAGCATGTGATAAGAGGCTGTCTGTAGTGACTTAGAAACGGGCAGAAATTAGGAATTAATATAACAATGTTGGTTGTGTAAAGCTTGGGGAATGGGTAAAGGCGTTATCTATCATTTTAAACAGTAAAAATGTTTGTGTTGACTGTTAAATACAGTAGAGTTGCATACAAGTAGAAAAAAACCTTATCCAAACTGCTTGGTCCTGGACATGGTTTGGATTCCAGAATAGTTTGTATTTTTAATTATTTCTTTCTTTAAAATGGGACAGTTTGGAGAGGGAATGGAACCAAGTCTATAAAACAATCTTATGTGTTGGGTAATATTTAAATGTCAGTACAGCTTATACATGCAACCTAATGGTAGTTTTTGTATAATTTTTAATACTTTTGTATAAATAGTAGCATCTGAAACTCATTTTTTTTTTTAACTATTTAAATATTAATTAAAAAGTTTGAATTTCAGATTAGTTAAATATTGGAGTTTCAGATATGGGAATATGTACTTGTAATACAAATACATTGCATTCAATGCGATATGACTTAGTCTGAAATTCAAGGGAATAGTAAACTTTTTGACAAATTTCAGTTAGTTACATCCCCTCTATCAAGTGATAGCCATCAGCCAATCACAAAATGCATGTACATATATACTGTGCACTCTTGCACATGTTTAGAACGTGTGCATATAAAATTACATTTTGGTAATGGAAGTGATTTGGAAAGTTTATGTAAATTTGCATTTTATATCTGAATTATAAAAGTTAAATTTTGACTTTAGTGTCAATTTAACTGAACAAAACATAAGATTTGTTTAGTCTTGTTACAGTAGTAACAAATCCATATTGACTCCTCCCAGTAAGGCAAATGGAAAACAATTGCAGCAAACTTATTTAAAGGGACAGTATACTGTAAAATAGTTTTTCCCTTAATGTGTTTACAATTGCTTTTTTTACCAACTGCAGAGTAAAAAATGTATGAAAATTAGCCTTTTAAGGTTTATTTCTGTATATTAAAGCTCTGATATTGTGTTTTGAAGCCACAGCCTAATAAAATAGGTTGAGCTTGTAGGTATAATCAGATCTCATTACTGTATCACATTGTGCACATATACCTGCTTCTTTATCTTATATCTGTCCTCAAAACAATCACCAATACTTTGAGAGAACAATGGAATATCAAGATTTTATTACCTTATCTCTGCTTTATCACACTGGGAGTGTAATTTCTTCTGCTGGCTGTGTTTACAAAGCTTATCTATAGCTGGTACGCGCGGCCACAAACTTTCAGAATAGGTGGGGATAGCACATGCTAAATTAACAATTTCAAATGCCAACATAAGGGTAAAGGAGCTACTTGTAAACAGTTTAATACACTGCAGCAAGTAAAGTGGATCATTGGGAACAAATTAAAGGGGAGAAAATTTTTGAGTAAACTGTCCCTTTAAAGGGTTATGGAAGTGTTCTTGTATTAAAAAAATGAAATCAACAGATTGTTACCAGCAAACAACTTGTTTTCCTGCAAAATGAGCACTTAGAAATTCTTTGTGTAACCACTACCTTTTAGGGATATGAGCTGACATTACAGAACTTAAAGGGGTATGAAACAGTGCTCCAAATAGTAAAAGCAAAAGTTAAAGGGACATGAAACACACATTTTTTTTCTTTTATGCTTTGAAAGAGCATGCCATTTAAATCAACTCCAATGTACTTCTATTTGCTTCAGTCTCTTGATATCCTTTGCTAAAAAAAGCTTATCTAAATAGGCTTAGTAGCTGATTGGTGACTGCACATAGATGCCTTGTGTGATTGGCTCACCCATGTGCATTATTTTTTTCAATTTGCATACAAAGAGAGAAGCGCTTTGTAACAGCTTAGTAGCTTGTTCAATGGCAAATTACCACCTAGGAGCAGCCTCTTTTAGCCTAGTTGTGCTTTTCAGAGGAAAACGTTCCTAAAGTCTATCATTCGGATCTCGCCAAGTAAGGTCAGTCCAGCCCCAAAATACCAGGCGATTCTCCTCTTCAACAAAGGACATCTAAAGAATGAAGCAAATTAGATAATAGTAGTAAATTGACATGTTTAAAATTGTATTCTCTGAATCGTGAAAGAAAAAAAAAATGCGGTTTCATGTCCCTTTTTTAAAGAAACCACAAAAAAACTTGCTTTCTTGTTAAAGGGAGATTATACACTAGATTTTTCTTTGCACACATGTTTTGTAGATGATCGTTTATATAGCCCAATGTTTCCCAACCGCGGTCCTCAAGCTTGGTTTTCATTATCGCTAAACCAGTGCACAGGTGAAGTAATCGGCTGATCAGTAACCAACCTGCTCTCATCCATCAGATGATTATTTCACCTGTGCTCTAGTTCAGCTATAATGAAAACCAGGACTGTTGGGGGTACTTGAGGACCGCGGTTGGGAAACACTGATATAGCCCATACGGCTTTTTCTTAAGACACGGTGAGTCCACAGAATCATTAATTACTGTTGGGAATACCACTCCTGGCCATCAGGAGGAGGCAAAGAGCACCACAGCAAAGCTGTTAAGTATCCCTTCACACAACCCCCAATCATTCTTTGTCTCTAGTGTAAGGAGGAGGTGAAGTAATTAGGTGTCTGTATAAGATTCTTCTATCAAGTGGTGTTTTTTTTTTTTTTTTTTAAGCCTTAGCAAGCTTGCTCTGATCTTCCATCACAATCTGTGTTTAGCGGTTTTCCACGTTAGTCTCTTCAGTAGGGCTGTGGTAGCTTTTAAGCAGTTAGGAACTTGAAAAGTGTGCTTTGCTGCATTTTCCTAACATGTTGCTGCCCTGGCATAGAAAGCCTGAGTAGGTTTACTCTTTCTTTTTACACAGGTCTCTGTGAGGAGCGGCATCCTCTCATACTTGGTGAGTCGTCTGACTGCCGGACGACTAGAATGTAGGTAAGTGCCTTTTGTTCTTCTGGGTCTAGAAGGCTGGCACTGAAGGGAGCTGTGTGAGGGTGCCAGTGTAATGTTTAGGAATTTAACATGCTACTGTGGTCCTACAGGAAGCCCTCATATTAGAGGGAGATAAATTGACGGATTAGAGTACCATTCCATGCCGACTTTTGGCCACGCCTCCTTCTTTACATTACGGAGAGGCGCCATTTTAGAGGTGGCTGCGCGTTTATATTCTCCGGCATGATAACAGAGCTGTTCTGCATGCCACTTATTTTGATTGCTTTCTATGCCTCTGGGACTGATGTCTGGAGTGTGTGAGGGATAGCCCTTAAGAATATCCTGTTTTTTAGCCGACATTGTTTTCATTAGACAAACTGAGGGCTTAATCTACCCAAGTTTAAGAAAAATAGATTTAAATTGATATATGATACTTTTTTCACATAAGCAGGCAGTGAAAGCAACTTGGGGACGGGGGAGTTTTGTCTTCCCCCTACCTTGGCAACACAAGTTTGTTTGCAGTGATTTTTTTCACACGTTTTGTCAAATAAAATGGTTCTTTATTTTAACATATTCAAGAACATTATTTCTTATATAGGTGCTGAATAGTATCTTGTTGCCAAGGTATAATCCTTATTAGATGAGGAATATATTCATTTTATATAAGCTTATCTGTGTTCCTTTAGTTAGAAAAGAATAGGCTTAAACTGTTTTAAATGTCTTTGTTTCTGTAATTCCTTGTGGTTGTACAGATCAATCTGAGCCTTATGTCTCCAAGGATGATGCTTTTCAGGCAATGCCACAGCTTTCTCCTTTTATGTCCCAAGCCTCTTTGGCGTCACATGCAGTGCCCTGCGGTTCCTCTAAATCTCCAGAAGGAGTATGTTTTGCAGCTCAGGTGTCTTCTGCGATATCTGCAGCTTGGCCTTTTTTTCCTTTCCTTAAGGAAATATGCAAGAGGATTGTAAGGTTTTAATTCCTTCATCTGATACTGATGTATGCTTAATCGCCTCGTGAAATGTTTAAAGGTTTAACTACTTGGACGACATCAATTCTCTTGTCATTGTCAACCTTGGAAGTTTTGTGAATTTTATCATACCAATGTTGTTCCTCCCTGTGAAGAAGTGTTTCTAGATGTGCTGTGGTCTTCGTCCACTCCACCCTGAATGCACCCAATCTTGTCTGATCTCGGAAGCTAGCAGGGTCGGGTCTGGTTAGTACTAGATTTTCTTAGGATTAGGAGAAGTTTGGGATACTTTTCTCCCTGTCTCCTGTCCCTCAAAGGGTTTTCCTCTAGCTAACTCCAGTAAATACACAGTGCTTTAAGTAGATATTTTTATGCTATGGCTCAAACAACTTCAATCCTTATGGTGTTCCTTTTGGATCTTTGGATGAAAAGCTGGAGGTTTAATTGTTCATTTAGAAAAATGCCTTGCCTTATTAGATTTGTTGTGCTGGTCTGCCGGGTTTGTAGCTGAAATCTTGTTCAAACAAGAAGCCTACCTGTGGCTTCGCTTAGTATGGCTGAGGCATTATAGTCTGCTGTTTGCAGGTTCAATTTTTTATTTTTCCTATAATTCCACGCTTCTGGCGTTTTTCCTTCAGGGATGAGTCCTTATTTGGACAGAATTGTCTCCTGACATTTCGGGTGGAAAAGGGTTTGTCTTCCACTCATCAGCAGAGTGAGTCTAACAGAAGGTTTTTCCATTTCTACTTCAGCAAGGTCAGTCTTGCTTCTTGGAGTCCTATCTAAGATCTCCTCCCAGGGGCAGATCATTCTAGGGTATCTGCAATCCAGGTATGATAAGTTTTTTTTTTTTCCTTGAGCTGAGTTCAGGACTCTTCTCTCTAGGTGTGATAGTTCCAGTCCCAGTCTGGAATCTAGGTATTTACCTCAAGTTATAGAACAAAGAAACAAGAAGCAGTAATGTTCACTTCAAATTAAAGGGACACTCAGGTAAAATACAATTTTTATGATTTAGATACAGCATGTAATTTTAAACAACTTTCCAATTTACTTCCATTAAGAAAAATGTGCAGTCTTTTATATTTACACTTTTTGGAGTCACCAGCTCCTACTGAGCATGTGCAAGAATTCACAGACTATACGTATATGCATTTGTGATTGGCTGATTGCTATCACATGGTACAGGGGGAGTGGAAATATACATAACTTTGAAATTTGTTAGAAAAAAATCTACAACTTATTTGAAATTCAGAGTAAATGCTATTGCATTGTCTTGTTATCTTGCATTTGTTGATTATGCAAATCTACTGTGTTTACTGGTCCTTTAAGTAATCTTATAGTGCAACCTAGAAGTAAAGTATCCAAGTATAAGAAGAGAGGGTAGATTACACAAATAAGTGCAATCTAAAAGTCTAGGCAACTCAACACATATAGGATAAGAGTATATGATGAAAGAAAAACAAATAGTCAAATAGTGCAAAAATACTCAATTGTATTTAATAATCTACACAATTGTAAACTTTAAAAACATATACACACACACACACCTCGGGCGTCCCCCTAATACATTTGACAAGATATGACCAAGTGAATGACTAAAGTGGTGCAACTCTAAAAAAGTCCAAAGGTTGCTTGTAAAAGTAGCTGTGAAGCCGAGCAAGGCAGGAAAGCGTTAATGCATAAGTATTAATGCATAAATGTTGCACAGCAAAGCAGTCAAGGCTCAAAAGGTGCTTTATTTGGGGTTAATCAGAGGCACTTTAAATGATGGCAGGTGTATGCTGACTTCTATTTAACATGATTTTGAATGAGATTGCTTAATTCTGAACACAGCTACATCCCCAGTTACCACATTATTTTAGTTTTCTTCCCTCCACCTAAAAGATTTCAGTTTGTTTTTCAATTGAGTTGTACAGTTTATAGGTCACATTAAAGGTGGATAAAGTTCTGAAATGATTTATCTTTGTCCCATTTTTTTTACATCACAGAAACCTGACATTTTAACAGGGGTGTGTAGACTTTTTTTTTATATCCTGTGTGTGTGTATATGTGTGTGTGTGTGTGTGTGTATATATATATATATATATATATATATATATATATATATATATATATATATATATATATATATATATATCTACATTAATTCATATATAGAGATCAAAAATCAATATAACAGATAAGAGTAAATCGGATTAGGATAAAAAAATATATAATACTAATAAAAAAATATGTATATGTAAGCAATTTTGTTAGTGTTTCGTCATTTAAAAAGATCCAAAATGAAACTTTGTTCAGATTAGGAAGGCAGACAAATCAATATCTTTAAGACCTTGGGGATGTAATGTATCTAAAAAAATGGATCCAATAGGATTCCCTCTTTCTAAGAGTCAGAAACCTATTACCTCCCCTTTCATTAGTTTTAACATGTTTTAGAATGGTGCCCTTGAGGCACTGGATTTTTATCATGCTTCTTTTTATAATGTTTGGATAGGCTGTGGCCTTCGAAACCTGTTTCGATATTATCAATATGCTCAAAGAGGCGTTTCTTATGTTACAGGTTTTTTTAGGGTTCTGATGAGATGTAATCGTTCTAGTTGGTTTCTTTCCATTGTATGCATGTAAACATCCTAGGCAATTTGCTCTATGGCATCTAAAGAAACCTTTGGAGCCGTGTATGTGTGTATATGTGTATATGTATGTATGTATGTGTGTGTATGTATATGTATGTATAATATACACCCCCCCCCCCCGTATAAGTATTTTGGTTGGCTCCTTTACTCCTAGAATGAATTTGTTAATTCCTGACTTACCTTTTCTGCAATATGCATTTACCCTGTACCGCACTGGAGTTCAGGATGTGGAAGGAAATTGAAAAGAGAAGAACGTAGCAAATATTTCCTTTCAGAGAGAATGGAACAGTGACACCTGCAGGTAGAAATTAAAAGTGCAGGCAAAAAAATACTTTTAACTGCCGTTCTTTCTGCAGAGACCCTTCAGTTTCTGTGATAAGAACGCAGATTTCACAGTGTTCTGCCTTGGGGTTGACAAGCCTATGTAAACACAGCCAGCAGAAGAAATTACACACCCAGTGGGGTGCAGGATAGTTAAGAAATAAAATGTTAATTTTACATTGCTAAATATAAGATAAGGAAGCAAGTATGTGTAGACTAAGAGATATGAGATGTCGTATTACCTGCAAGCTCAACTCATTTTAATAGGTTGTGGTTTAAAAACACAAAACCTACTAATTCATATACACAAACCTGAAAATGCAATTTCAAGTAATTGAAAAAACATTAAAGGGACAATCAAAACTAAACTTTCATGATTCAGATAGGGCATGCAATTCTAAACAACTTTCCATTTTACTTTTATCAAATTTGGTTTGTTCTCTTGGTATAAGTTGAAAGTTAAACATAGGTAGGTTCATATGCTAATTTGTTCTTTTGGTATTCTTAGTTGAAAGTTAAACATAGGTATGTTCATATGCTGATTTCTAAGATCTTGAAGGCTGCCTCTTATCTGTGCACATTTTGGCAGTTAGCGCTTAGTTTATGTGTGCCATATTGATAACGTGCTTACTCCTGTAGTTATTTATGAGTCAGAACATATTGGCTAATATGCAAGTCTATCAAAAGAACTGAAATAAGGGTGCAGTTTGCAGAGTCTTAGATAAAAGGTAACCACAGAGGTAAAAAAAGTATATTTATGTAACCAAGTTGGCTGTGCAAAACTGGGGAATGGGGAAAAAAGGGGGCTATCTATTTAAACCATAGAAATTATGACGTAGACCATCCCTTTAACCTCTTAATGACCGGACCATTTTTCAATTTTCTTACCCTTAAGGACAAGGGCTATTTTTAAATTTCTGCAGTGTTAGTGTTTAGCTGTAATTTTCCTCTTACTCATTTACTGTACCCACACATTATATACCGTTTTTCTCGCCATTTAATGGACTTTCTAAAGATACCATTATTTTCATCATATCTTATATTTTATTTTTATTTTTTTTATAGTAAATTATGAGGGAAAAAAAACACTCTTTCTAAATTTAACCCCCAAAATCTGGTACACATCTACGACCACCAAAAAACAATCATGCTAAATAGTTTCTAAATTTTTTTCCTGAGTTTAGAAATACCCAATGTTTACATGTTCTTTGCTCTTTTTTTTGCAAGTTATAAGGCAATAAATACAAGTAGCACTTTGCTATTTCCAAACCACTTTTTTTCAAAATTAGCACTAGTTACATTGGAACACTGATATCTGTCCGGAATCTCCAAATATCCCTTGACATGTGTATGTATATATGTGTGTGTATATATATATATATATATATATATATATATATATATATATATATATATATATATATATATATATATTTATATTTTTTTTTTTAGAACACAACCCAAAGTATTGATTTATGCCCATTTTGGTATATTTCATGCCACCATTTCACTGCCAAATGCGAGCAAATAAAAAAAAAAAAAAAATCGTTCACTTTTTCACAAATTTTGTCACAAACTTTAGGTTTCTCACTGAAATTATTTACAAACGGTTTGTGCCATTATGGCATAAATGGTTGTAAATGCTTCTCTGGGATCCCCTTTGTTCAGAAATAGCAGACATATATGGCTTTGGCATTGCTTTTTGGTAATTAGAAGGCCACTAAATGCCGCTGTGCACCACACATATATTATGCCCAGCAGTGAAGGGGTTAATTAGGGAGCTTGTAGGGACCTTGAAGGGTTAATTTTAGCTGTAGTGTTAGTAGACAACCCAAAGTATTGATCTAGGCCCATTTTGGTATATTTCATGCCACCATTTCACCGCCAAATGCGAGCAAATAGTGAAAAATTTAACTTTTTTTATTTTTTTATTATTTTAGGTTTCTCACTGAAATTATTTACAAACAGCTTGTGCAATTATGGCACAGATGGTTGTAAATGTTTCTCTGGGGTCTCCTTTGTTTAGAAATAGCAGACATATATGCTTTGGCGTTTCTTTTTGGCAATTAGGAGGCCGCTAAATGCTGCTGCGCACCACACTTGTATTATGCCCAGCAGTGAAGGGGTTAATTAGGTAGCTTGTAGAGAGCTTTCAGGGTTAATTTTAGCTTTAGTGTAGAGATCAGCCTCCCACCCCCTGATCCCTCCCAAACAGCTCTCTTCCCTCCCCCACCCCACTATTGTCCTTGCCATCTTAAGTACTGGCAGAAAGTCTGCCAGTACTAAAATAAAAGGTGTTTTTTTTTTTTTTTTTTTTAAATTATTCAGCTGTGATGGACCTCTGCCTTAGCCCCCAATCTCCCTGACACCCCCCCCCCCAAAAAAACAGCTCTCTAACCCTCCCCACCTACCTGTTTGGCCACCTTCTTGGGTACTGGCAGTACCCAGTTTTCCCCCCAAAATAGTTTTTTTTTTTTTTTAATTACAGCTTTTTCTGTAGTGTAGCTGCCCCCCCCAATACCCCCATCCCCCTAACCCTACCAGATCCTATTAATTTTTTTTTAAAAAAGTTTTCTGCCCCCCCCCACCCCTCTAAACAGTAATCATTGGTGGCAGCCCGCACGCACGCGCAGACCCCCCCCTCCGCCGCCCACCCGCCTCCCTTGTAAGCTCCCACCAACGAACGGCACCATCGTTAACGGTGCAGAGAGGGCCACAGAGTGACTCTCTCTGCATCGGATGCTTTTTAAAGGGTATTGTAGGATGCCTCAATATCGAGGCATCACTGCAATACCCTGAGAGCTGCTGGAAGCGATTGCGATCGCTTCCAGCACTCTCTTAGACAACTGACTTACCAGGTACGTCCATTTTCACTGACCGTTTTTGCAGGACATACCTGGTACGTCAGTTGTCATTAAGGGTTTAAAGGGACACTGAACTCAATTTTTTTTTTTCATGATTCAGATAGAGCATGAAATTTTTAAGCAACTTTCTAATTTACTCCTATTGAATTTTCTTCATTCTCTTTTTATCTTTATTTGAAATGTAAGTTTAGATGCCGGCCCATTTTTGGTGAACAACCTGGTTTGTTCCTTCTGATTGGTGGATAAATTCATCCACCAATAAAAAAAGTGCTGTCCAGAGTACTGAACATAAAAAGCTTAGATGCCTTTTTCAAATAAAAATAGCAAGAGAACGAAGAAAAATTAATAGGAGTAAATTAGAAAGTTGCTTAAAATTGCATGCTCTATCTCAGTGTTTTTCAACCAGTGTGCCGTGGCACACTAGTGTGCCGTGAGAGATCCTCAGGTGTGCCGCGGCTGACAACAGTGCGGGGGTGTCCCTCTTTCAAATTTTGAAATATTGGGAGGTATGTGACAGGCTCATCAGGCATCATTTACAACCATGACATTGACATTCATTCACAGACAATCATTATGATTGTGAATGAGTGTCAATATTCCATGTATAGTTTGTAGGAGGCATGGCATGACAGCACAGTACAGTGTGTATGTATATGTATATGTGTGTATATATATATATATATATATATCCTGTATTATATATCCTGCATTAGGCTACAATGTGTGATTTTGTAAAGTTTTGGGATGGTGGTGTGCCACATGATTTTTTTTTTTTAATGTAAAAATGTGTGCCACGGCAAAAAAAGGTTGCAAATCACTGCTCTATCTGAATCACGAAATAAAAAAATTAGATTCAGTGTCCCTTTAAGGGAAAACTATTTTACAGTATACTAGCCCTTTAATAACTATGTAAACTTTGAGAAAGTAACACTGTTTACCTATTTAGTAATGTGGTGAAGAAAACATCTTGACCTCCACAGAAAACAGTCAGTCTAGTTTCTTTGTTCCTGGAGTTATTTATGTAGCTTTTCCAGAATTGTTAACTTATGCCATATTATAGTCAACCTAAACTATCTCTTGAGTCTAGTATCATGTCCTCCTTTAAATGTCATTCAAATTTTGGCTGCCTTTAGTGAGTGATGCTTTTAATTTAACAAAAAGCTCATGTGCAATTACAGTGGTATGAAACCTTTATAGCATGTTAGTATGGCGAGTCCCACTTCTCATGCTAGAGCAGTTACCAAAAACTACTGAAACGCACGACCGCAGGATTGCAGACTGTAGTTATTCAATGTTTGCTGTACCCATTTAGAACAAGATCAAAAAAGAAAAAAATGAGATAATCTAAGTTTACACATTGCTTTTCAAGGGTATGTCAATTTTAGAAAAATTAGTTTAAATCCTTGAACATTTGTTTTCATATTGATCCTTTAGCAGTATTCATGCATTTGCAAAAATGATTGTTATTAATGGCAGAGTATTTTTTAATGTGCATGCACAGTCTGCCATTGCATGAGCAATGGACCTTGCGCAATTTTTTTTATTTTTGTACTTATGCGGGCATAAGTGGAGTATGAATTGGAAAACCGTAAAAGCCATTAGCTCACAATAAATAAAATATTAAATGGGCAGCTGGAGCGCAGGGTATTTGAATTTCAGTGCTACATTAAAGTGACAGTATACACCAATTTTCATATAACTGCATGTAATAGACACTACTATAAAGAATAATATGCACAGATACTGATCTAAAAATCCAGTATAAAACTGTTTAAAAACTTACGTAGAAGCTCACAGTTTGACACTGTTGAAAAGGTTAGCTGGAACACCCACTGAAAATGGTTCCATAGCAAAAAAGACAATCCCCCTTCCTCTGCATATGAAAAGACTCTTTACACAAACAGGAGCAAGCTGGAGTAGGTATAAATCAGTATTCTAAAACTTTGGGGTATGGTTAGGTGTCTGAAAATCAGCACAATGTTTTTTAAAAATAAACAAAACTATACATAGATATATAGATATATATTTTTTATCTATATAGAGAGATAGATCTATATCTATATAGGTATGTATGTGTGTATATGTATATATATGTCTATATGTGTGTGTGTGTGTATATATATATATATATATATATATATATATATATATATATATATATATATATATATATATATATATATATATATATATATATATATATATATATATATATATATGACCTAGATCTATAGAGAGACCTAGATCTGCATAAATGTTTGATAGAGGAGATAGATATATATAAAGAAAAATCTAGTGTTTAATGTCCCTTTAAAAAGTTAGTTTAAAATGCATCTTCATTACAACAAATTAAATCCATCTAAAATAGACTTGTGGATTTTCATCCTTTGTTAGGATCCAAATGTGTAATTAAGTGCTATTTGGCTCTTTCCAGAGCTGGATTGGTGCCGAATGCAAAAAGTAATCTTAAATATTGCTTACATTCTGGATCTGTTTATACAAAGGGGAAAACGGTTAACATCACTTTTAAGCAAAAGGTTTAGAAGGGGGAGATGGGAATTTGTTAAAAAAAAATTATTTGTATATTCCTTGTAAAAATTGTTTCACTGAAGTTTGACTGTAATCTGCTGCTCAAGCTGGAGTAGGTATAAATCAGTATTCTAAAACTTTGGGGTATGGTTAGGTGTCTGAAAATCAGCACAATGTTTTTTAAAAATAAACAAAACTATACATAGATACATAGATATATAGATATAGATATATAGATATATAGATATCTATATATAGATAGATAGATATATATGTATATAGATATATATGTATATAGATATATATGTATATAGATATATTTTATCTATATAGAGAGATAGATCTATATCTATATAGGTATGTATGTGTATATATATATATATATAGATCTAGACCTAGATCTAGATCTATAGAGAGACCTAGATCTATAGAGAGACCTAGATCTATAGAGAGACCTAGATCTATAGAGAGACCTAGATCTATAGAGAGACCTAGATCTGCATAAATGTTTGATAGAGGAGATAGATATATATTAAGAAAAATCTAGTGTTTAATGTCCCTTTAAAAAGTTAGTTTAAAATGCATCTTCATTACAACTGACAAATTAAATCCATCTAAAATAGACTTGTGCATTTTCATCCTTTGTTAGGATCCAAATGTGTAAGTAAGTGCTATTTGGCTCTTTCCAGAGCTGGATTGGTGCCGAATGCAAAAAGTAATCTTAAATATTGCTTACATTCTGGATCTGTTTATACAAAGGGGAAAAAGATTAACATCACTTTTAAGCAAAAGGTTTAGAAGTGGGAGATGGGAATTTGTTAAAAAAAAAATATTTGTATATTCCTTGTAAAAATAGTTTCACTGAAGTTTGACTGTAACCTGCTGCTCAGGTTAATAGTTCGTGAACCACAGCTTTAAAACTCTGTTTTCTAGCTCCTTTTTTATTCTGCAGATACTTTTTTTTTTTTTTTTTTTAAATACAAAATCATTTACCTGGTTATTAAAATAACATGTTAAAGGGACATAAAACAGTTTAAACTAACATAAGTTGCTAATTATATAATGCAGCCAAAGCTTACCTGCAAAATTGTTTGTTTTTAACCCCCATAACCCCTTTTAATTCAGGCATAGTTTTGTTTGCAGCAAGCTCCCCTGGGCATTTCCATATATGTGGAAGGTGCTATCCAGACCATAGCTTCTGCAGAATGCACATTTTTTATGGCACTTAAAATGTTTTATGGCACTTAAAGCTGGTTACTACATTTTCTTACTGGGTCTTATGTTTGATATAAATGTGTCATACCCTGGTTTAAATGAATGTATTATATTTTGACACTTCATAGCACATAAAAGGTGTCCCACAAATTATAGATGATTTAAAGGGATGTTGTAGTCTAAAATAATTGATTAGAACATGCTATATTTGTGCTAACCACAGTAGGTAAATAAGCAGGTAAAGTCTGGTTCAGTTGCTGTCTGGTTTCAAGCAGGGAACAACTGGTGAGCCAATCGGCTGTAGTCTGCTCAGGACCTACAATGCTCTGCCAGGGCTTAACACACAGTTCTATGGTGATTAGTACAAAAATTATATGCTCTCATTTAGAACATGTGCATTTTCCACTGTAGCATCCCTTTATACATGTTTTGTTGATGCTGTTTTTACACTTCTTTTTATTTCTTTTCTAGATGGCTCAAATGAAAAGTTAACAGGAACTGAGACAGTAAAGGTAATCTTCATGATTATTTGCTTTGTTGGTTGCTTGAATACCCTTTTGACCCATTGTAGTTTAGTGTGTGTGTCTACAGTACTGTGCAAAAGTTTTAGGCCACCTTTGATTTGTTGTTTTAATGGTATAATGATAATATATAATTTCTCAGTATCATTCTAGAATAACACCAGAAAATACAGGATATTTGTGTGCACTATTAAAAAACTAAAAAAACACAAAACAAAAAAACTCTGATAAACAGCTTCTATAGGCTACAGTGGCACGTATTTAGGATGACCTCTCCTTACATTTGAGTAATAGCAGGAACCTGGTTCTCATAAACCTAAACACCTGTAAATTATTTTCTTCTATAAAGGTAAGACGAGTCCACGGATTCATTCTTTACTTGTGGGATATTATCCTTCCCTACAGGAAGTGGCAAAGAGCACCAGAGCAGAGCTGTCTATATAGCTCCACCCCCCAGTAATTCTCTTTGCCTACTCTAAGTACTAGGAAGGGTAAAGTGAGAGGTGATAAAATATTAGTTTTTAATTTCTTCAAGCAAGAGTTTATTTTAAATGCTACCGGTTTGTACTATTTACTCTCGGGCAGCAGATAGATGAAGACTGCTGCCTGGAGGAGGATGATCTTAGCATTTGTAACTATTGCTGTTCCCACAGAGGCTGAGGAGTACAGGAAACTTCAGTGTGAGGAACGGTTTCATGCTATGCAGCAATGAGGTATGTTCAGTCATATTTTTCTGGAGAGACTGTTGATTTCAGAAAGGCTGACATTATACCCAGGAGGGTAAGTAGTAATCCTAGAGCTAAAAGAAGGGCATTACTTAGCTAGCATATGGGGCCATTACAAATATAGTTGACACTGTAAAATGTTTGTGAGCAAACGTTTTTTTGTTTTGGGAGTGCTTTAACGTTTTTGTGGGCAATAAACGTTTTGGGCGACTTTATTAGGGTACATATGGCTTAATATTCTTAGAACCCACATGGCTAGTTATAACCGCTCTGGTGCGGTTCTTTATGGCTTAGGAAATATCGAGTGAGATGGGCGGGGCTTATTTTCGCGCCTCAGATGCGCAGTTAGTTTTGTCAGCAAGCTCTAACTCCGAAGCTTTTACCCCACACTTTCGATACCTGAGGGCAGGTAGGGCCACAGCAGGGCTGTGGCAAGGTGCTGAGTTTTTTTTTTCCGGATCTGGGCCTATTTTCGATCTGGTTTGGAAATTAAGGGGTTAATTGTTAAAAAATTTTGTGGTGCAATCTTAACTACTTATAGTGTGTCTACATACAAAATGTTGAAAAATTTGGTGCATGTTTAGACTGTTTTGCAGAATGTGTATGCTTTTTTTTCTCTTAAAGACGCAGTACCGTTTTCTAAGATTGTTATTTTTTTTTCAATAAAGTGTATCATGTTTATTTGTAGTCATTACTAGCCTGTTCAACATGTCTGGCATTGAGGAAAGTCAATGTTCAATATGTTTAGAAGCCATTGTGGGACCTCCACTTAGAATGTGTCCCTCATGCACTGAAAGGTCAATAAATTGTAAAGAACATATTTTAGCTACTAAAAGTATGTCGCAGGATGATTCTCAGTCAGAAGATAATCAGGTTATGCCATCTAATTCTCCCCAAGTGTCACAACCATTAACGCCCGCACAAGCGACGCCAAGTACTTCTAGTGCGTCTAATTCTTTCACCCTGCAAGATATGGCCGCAGTTATGAATACTACCCTCACAGAGGTTTTATCTAAGCTGCCTGGGCAGCAGGGGAAGCGCAGCAGGTCTGGTGTGAGAACAAATGCTGAGCCCTCTGACGCTTTATTCGCTATATCTGATGTACCCTCGCAATGTTCTGATGTGTGGAATTTGCTGGCTGAGGGAGAGATTTCTGATTTAGGAAATAAGTTCCCTCAAACAGATTCAGATATGACGGCTTTTAAATTTAAGCTAGAACACCTCCGCTTATTGCTCAGGGAGGTTTTAGCGACTCTGGATGATTGTGACCCTATTGTAGTTCCAGAGAAATTGTGTAAAATGGACAAATTCCTAGAGGTTCCTGCCTACACTGATGTTTTTCCGGTCCCTAAGAGGATTTCGGACATTGTTACTAAGGAGTGGGATAGACCAGGTATTCCGTTCGCTCCCCCTCCTACTTTTAAGAAAATGTTTCCATATCAGACACAATGCGGGACTCGTGGCAGACGGTCTCTAAGGTGGAGGGAGCTATTTCTACCCTGGCTAAGCGTACAACTATACCTATTGAGGACAGTTGTGCTTTCAAAGATCCTATGGATAAAAAAAATTAGAGGGTCTCCTGAAGAAAATATTTGTTCATCAAGGTTTTCTTCTCCAACCTATAGCGTGCATCGTTCCTGTAACTACTGCAGCGTCCTTTTGGTTAGAGGCTCTGGAAGAGGCTCTTCTGGTTGAGACTCCATTAGAGGATATTCTGGATAGAATTAGGGCTCTCAAGCTTGCTAATTCTTTCATTACATATGCCACTTTTCAATTGGCTAAATTAGCGGCGAAGAATTCAGGTTTTGCCATTTTAGCGCGTAGAGCGTTATGGCTTAAGTCCTGGTCTGCTGATGTGTCATCAAAAACTAAGCTTTTAGCCATCCCTTTCAAGGGTAAGACCCTATTCGGGCCTGAACTGAAAGAGATCATTTCAGACATCACTGGAGGGAAAGGCCATGCCCTTCCTCAGGATAAGACAGGACCAAACAAAATAATTTTCGTTCCTTTCGAAACTTCAAAGTAGGTCCCTCTACCTCTTCCCCTGCTGCAAAGCAAGAGGGGAATTTTGCTAATGGTAGCGGCAATGGACATAGTTCCGTTTGCTCTCTTGCATCTCAGACCACTGCAACTATGCATGCTCAAACAGTGGAATGGGGATTATGTAGATTTATCTCCTCAGATATATCTGGATCAAGAGACCAGAGACTCTCTTCTTTGGTGGTTGTCACAGGATCATCTGTCTCAGGGAATGTTTCCGCAGGCCAGCATGGGTCATAGTGACGACGGACGCCAGCCTATTGGGCTGGGGTGCAGTCTGGAATTCCCTGAAAGCATAGGGTTTGTGGACTCAGGAGGAGGCTCTCCTCCTGATAAATATTCTAGAACTGAGAGCGATATTCAACGCGCTTCTGGCATGGCCTCAGCTGGCTTCGGCCAGATTCATAAGATTCCAGTCGGACAATATCACGACTGTAGCATATATCAATCATCAGGGGGAACAAAGAGTTCTCTAGCGATGATAGAGGTTACCAAAATAATTCGATGGGCAGAGACTCACTCTTGCCATCTATCGGCAATCTATATCCCAGGAGTGGAGAACTGGGAAGCGGATTTTCTAAGTTGTCAGACTTTTCATCTGGGGGAGGGGGAACTCCATCCAGAGGTGTTTGCACAATTGATTCAGCAATGGGGCACACCAGAATTGGATCTGATGGCGTCTCGTCAGAACGCCAAACTTCCTTGTTACGGGCCCAGGTCAAGGGATCCTCAGGCAGTACTAATAGATGCTCTAGCAGTACCCTGGTCGTTCAACCTGGCTTATGTGTTTCCACCATTTCCTCTCCTTTCTCGTTTGATTGCCAGAATAAAACAGGAGAGAGCTTCGGTGATTTTGATAGCACCTGCATGGCCACGCAGGACTTGGTATGCAGACCTGGTGGACATGTCATCTCTTCCACCATGGACTCTGCCATTGAGAGAGGACCTTCTGATTCAAGGTCCGTTCCAGCATCCAAATCTAGTTTCTCTGCGGCTGACTGCTTGGAGATTGAACGCTTGATTTTTTTTCCCCAAGTGGGGTTTCTCTGAGTCGGTCATAGATACCTTGATTCAGGCTCGAAAGCCTGTCACTAGGAAAATTTATCATAAGATATGGCGTAAATATCTTTATTTGTGCGAATGCAAAGGCTACTCATGGGGAGTAAGATCAGGATTCCTAGGATTTTGTCCTTTCTCCAAGAAGGATTGGAGAAGGGGCTATCGGCTAGTTCCTTAAAGGGACAGATATCTGCCTTATCAATTCTACTGCACAAGCGTCTGGCAGATGTTCCAGTAGTTCAGCCGTTCTGTAGTTAGAATCAAGCCTTTGTTTAAACCTTTTGCTCCGCCATGGAGTTTGAATTTAGTTCTTAAGGTTCTTCAAGGGGTTCCGTTTGAACCTATGCATTCCATAGATATTAAGCTTATCTATGCATTGCAATGTGACTTGCCTTATCTTGTTTTCCATGCTGATAAGGCGGTTTTGCGTACCAAATCAGGAAATTGTTGTTCCTTCTGTGTCCTAATCCTTCCTCTATGAAGGAGGGTCTGTTGCACAACTTGGACATGGTTCGTGCTTTGAAGTTTTACTTGCAAGCAACCAAAGATTTCTAAGGCTGCGACTTGGTCTTCGCTTCATACTTTTTCCAAATTTTCCAAATTTGATACTTTTGCTTCTTCGGAGGCTTTTTTTGGGAGAAAAGTTCTTCAAGCAGTGGTGCCTTCTGTTTAACCATCTGTCTTGTCCCTCCCGTTCATCCGTGTCCTGTAGCTTTGGTATTGTATCCCACAAGTAAAGGATGAATCCGTGGACTAGTCTTACCTTTATAGAAGAAAACTAAATTTATGCTTACCCGATAAATTGATTTCTTCTATGGTAAGACGAGTCCACGGCCCGCACTGTCATTTTAAGACAGATTATATTTCTCTTGTAAGGTGTATCCAGTCCATGGATCATCCACTATTTGTGGGATATTCTCATTCCCAACAGAAAGTTGCAAGAGGACACCTACAGCAGAGCTGTCTATATAGCTCCTCCCCTAACTGCCATATCCAGTCATTCTCTTGCAACTCTCAACAAACATGGAGGTAGTAAGAGAAGTGGTGAAATGTAGCTATTTTGCTTCAATCAAGTTTATTATTTTTAAATGGTACCGGAGTTGTACTATTTTATTCCAGGCAGAAAAATAGAAGACTCTGCCTGTGATTTCTATGATCTTAGCAGGTTGTAACTAAGATCCATTGCTGTTCTCACACATGACTGAAGAGAGAGGTAACTTCAGCGGGGGAATGGCGTGCAGGTTATCCTGCTATGCGGTATGTGCAGTTAAGATTTTTCTAGAAGATGTGAATGCTAGAAAATGCTGCTGATGCCAAATTTATGTAAGGTAAGCCTGAATACAGTGATTTAATAGCGACTGGTATCATGCTTACTTTCTGAGGTAATACTCTTTTATATTTACAATATAAAACGTTTGCTGGCATGTTTAAACGTTTTTAGATATACTTTGGTGATAAAACTTTATTGGGGCCTAGTTTTTTCCACATGGCTGGCTTAAATTTGCCTAGAAACAGTTTCCTGAGGCTTTCCACTGTGTTACTATGAGTGGGAGGGGCCTAATTTAGCTCTTTTTTGCGCAATAACTTTTACAGACTGAGACATCCAGCTTCCTCCAGGAGTCCCCTGAATGCTATAGGACATCTCTAAAGGGCTTTTAGGCTTTCCAAAATCGTTTGTTGGGAAGGTAGGTCCACAGCAAGGCTTTGGCAGTTTGGTTTGACTGTTAAAAAAAAAGTATCGTTTTTTTGATCCGTTTTTTGAACTAAGGGGTTAATCATCCATTTGCAAGTGGGTGAAATGCTTTGTTAGCTTATTATACACACTGTAAAAATTTCGTTTGATTTACTGCCTTTTTTCACTGTTTTTCAAATTCTGACAAAATTTGTTTCTCTTAAAGGCACAGTAACGTTTCTTATATTTGCTTGTTAACTTGAGTTAAAGTGTTTTCCAAGCTTGCTGGTCTCATTGCTAGTCTGTACAAACATGTCTGACATAGAGGAAACTCCTTGTTCATTATGTTTAAAAGCCATGGTGGAACCCCCTCTTAGAATGTGTACCAAATGTACTGATTTCACTTTAAGCAATAAAGATCATATTCTGTCTTTAAAAAGTTTATCACCAGAGGAATCTGACGAGGGGGAAGTTATGCCGACTAACTCTCCCCACGTGTCAGCTCCTTTGACTCCCGCTTAAGGGACTCACGCTCAAATGGCGCCAAGTACATCTAGGGCGCCCATAGCGTTTATTTTACAAGACATGGCGGCAGTCATGGATAATACACTGTCAGCGGTATTAGCCAGACTACCTGATTTTAGAGGAAAGCGAGATAGCTCTGGAGTTAGACGAAATACAGAGCATACTGACGCTTTAAGAGCTATGTCTGATACTGCCTTACAATATGCAGAAGCTGAAGGAGAGCTTCTTTCTGTGGGTGATGTTTCTGACTCAGGGAAGATGATGCAACCTGATTCTGATATCTCTACATTTTAAATTTAAGCTTGAACACCTCCGCGTGTTACTCAGGGAGGTTTTAGCTGCTCTGAATGACTGTGATACAATTGCAGTGCCAGAGAAATTGTGTAGACTGGATAAATACTATGCAGTGTCGGTGTGCACGGATATTTTTCCAATACCTAAAAGGTTTTCAGAAATTATTACTCTCCCCCTCCTATTTTTAGAAAAATGTTTCCAATAGACGCCACCACATGGGACTTATGGCAGACAGTTCCTAAGGTGGAGGGAGCAGTTTCTACTCTAGCAAAGCGTACTACTATCCCTGTCGTGGACAGTTGTGCTTTCTTAGATCCAATGGATAAAAAGTTAGAGGGTTACCTTAAGAAAATGTTATTCAACAAGGTTTTATCCTACAGCCCCTTGCATGCATTGCTCCTGTCACTACTGCTGCGGCGTTCTGGTTTGAGTCTCTGGAAGAGGCTTTACAGGTAGCGACTCCATTGGATGACATACTTGACAAGCTTAGAGCACTTAAGCTAGCCAATTCTTTTGTTTCTGATGCCATTGTTCATTTGACTAAACTAACGGCTAAGAATTCTGGTTTTGCTATCCAGGCGCGCATAGCGCTATGGCTTAAATCATGGTCAGCTGACGTTACTTCAAAGTCTAAGCTGCTTAACTTTCCCTTCAAGGGGCAGACCCTATTCGGGCTTGGTTTGAAGGAGATTATTGCTGATATCAATGGAGGAAAAGGTCATGCCCTTCCTCAGGATAGGTCCAAATCAAGGGCCAAACAGTCTAATTTTCGTGCCTTTCGAAACTTCAAGGCAAGTGCGGCATCAACTTCCTCTAATGCAAAACAAGAGGGAACTTTTGCTCAGTCCAAGACCGTCTGGAGACCTAACCAGACCTGGAACAAGGGTAAGCAGGCCAAAAAGCCTGCTGCTGCCTCTAAGACAACATGACGGAACGGCCCCCTATCCAGTAACGGATCTAGTAGGGGGCAGACTTTCGCTCTTCGCCCAGGCGTGGGCAAGAGATGTCCAGGATCCCTGGGCGTTGGAAATTATATCCCAGGGATATCTTCTGGACTTCAAGGCTTCCCGCCCAAAAGGGAGATTTCACCTTTCACAATTATCTGCAAACCAGATAAAGAGAGAGGCATTCTTACACTGTGTACAAGACCTCCTAGTTATGGGAGTGATCCATCCAGTTTCAAAGGAGGGACAGGGATTTTACTCAAATCTGTTTGTAGTTCCCAAAAAAGAGGTAACTTTCAGACCAATTTTGGATCTAAAGATCTTAAACAAATTCCTCAGTTCCATCATTCAAGATGGAGACTATTCGTACCATCCTACCTATGATCCAGGAGGGTCAATACATGACTACAGTGGATTTAAAGGATGCTTATCTTCACATTCCGATACACAAAGATCATCATCGGTTTCTCAGGTTTGCCTTCCTAGACAGGCATTACCAGTTTGTAGCTCTTCCCTTTGGGTTAGCTACAGCCCCAATAATTTTTACGAAGGTTCTGGGGTCGCTTCTGGCGGTCCGAAAGCTGCGGGGCATAGCAGTGGCCCCTTATTTAGACGACATCCTGATTCAGGCGTCAAACTTCCAAATTGCCAAGTCTCATACGGACATAGTGTTGGCATTTCTGAGGTCACATGGGTGGAAGGTGAACGAGGAAAAGAGTTCTCTATCCCCCCTCACAAGAGTTTCCTTCCTAGGGACTCTGATAGATTCTGTAGAAATGAAAATTTACCTGACGGAGTCCAGGTTATTAAAGCTTCTAAATTCCTACCGTGTTCTTTATTCCATTCCTCGCCCTTCGGTGGCTCAGTGCATGGAAGTAATCGGCTTAATGGTAGCGGCAATGGACATAGTGCCGTTTGCACGCCTACATCTCAGACCGCTGCAACTCTGCATGCTCAGTCAGTGGAATGGGGATTACACAGATTTGTCCCCTCTACTAAATCTGGATCAAGAGACCAGGGATTCTCTTCTCTGGTGGCTATCTCGGGTCCATCTGTCTAAAGGTATGACCTTTCGCAGGCCAGATTGGACAATTGTAACGACAGATGCCAGCCTTCTAGGTTGGGGTGCAGTCTGGAACTCCCTGAAGGCTCAGGGATCGTGGACTCAGGAGGAGTCACTCCTTCCAATAAACATTCTGGAACTAAGAGTGATATTCAATGCTCTTCAGACTTGGCCTCAGCTAGCGACAATGAGGTTCATCAGATTTCAGTCGGACAACATCACGACTGTGGCTTACGTCAACCATCAAGGGGGAGCAAGGAGTTCCCTAGCGATGTTGGAAGTCTCAAAGATAATTCGCTGGGCAGAGATTCACTCTTGCCACCTATCAGCTATCCATATCCCAGGTGTAGAGAACTGGGAGGCGGATTTTCTAAGTCGACAGACTTTTCATCCGGGGGAGTGGGAACTCCATCCGGAGGTGTTTGCACAATTGATTCATCGTTGGGGCAAACCAGAACTGGATCTCATGGCGTCTCGCCAGAACGCCAAGCTTCCTTGTTACGGATCCAGGTCCAGGGACCCCAAGGCAACGCTGATAGATGCTCTAGCAGCGCCTTGGTCCTTCAACCTGGCTTATGTGTTTCCACCGTTTCCTCTGCTCCCTCGTCTGATTGCCAAAATCAAGCAGGAGAGAGCATCGGTGATCTTGATAGCGACTGCGTGGCCACGCAGGACTTGGTATGCAGATCTGGTGGACATGTCATCCTTTCCACCATGGACTCTGCCACTGAGACAGGACCTTCTACTTCAAGGTCCTTTCAACCATCCAAATCTAATTTCTCTGAGGCTGACTGCCTGGAGATTGAGCGCTTGATTTTATCAAAGCGTGGTTTCTCAGTCAGTAATTGATACCTTAATTCAGGCACGAAAGCCTGTCACCAGGAAAATCTATCATAAAATATGGCGTAAATATCTTTATTGGTTTGAATCCAAAGGCTACTCATGGAGTAAAGTCAGGATTCCCAGGATATTATCTTAACTCCAAGAAGGATTGGAGAAAGGATTGTCAGCTAGTTCCTTAAAGGGACAGATTTCTGCGCTATCTATTCTTTTGCACAAGCGTCTGGCGGATGTCCCAGATGTTCAGGCATTTTGTCAGGCTTTAATTAGAATCAAGCCTGTGTTTAAACCTGTTGCTCCACCTTGGAGCTTAAATTTGGTTCTTAAAGTTCTTCATTCCATAGATATCAAACTTTTATCTTGGAAAGTTCTTTTTTTTGGTAGCTATTTCCTCGGCTCGTAAAGTTTCCGAGTTATCTGCCTTACAATGTGATTCTCCTTATCTGATCTTCCATGCAGATAAGGTAGTTCTGCATACCAAACCTGGGTTTTTACCTAAGGTGGTATCTAATAAGAATATCAATCAAGAGATTGTTGTTCCGTCTGTTTCCTAATCCTTCTTCAAAGAAGGAACGTCTATGACACAATCTGGACGTGGTTCGTGCTTTAAAGTTTTACTTACAAGCTACTAAAGATTTTCGTCAAACATCTGCTTTGTTTGTTGTCTACTCTGGACAGAGGAGAGGTCAAAAGGCTTTGGCAACCTCTTTCTTTTTGGCTAAGAAGCATAATCCGTTTAGCCTATGAGACTGCTGGCCAGCAGCCTCCAGAAAGGATTACATCTCATTCTACTAGAGCTGTGGCTTCCACATGGGCCTTTAAAAATGAGGCTTCTGTTGAACAGATTTGCAAGGCGGCGACTTGGTCTTCGCTTCATACTTTTTCAGAATTCTACAAATTTGATACTTTTGCTTCTTCGGAGGCTATTTTTGGGGGAGAGGTTTTACAGGCAGTGGTACCTTCCGTTTAAGTACCTGCCTTGTCCCTCCCTTCATCCGTGTACTTTAGCTTTGGTATTGGTATCCCACAAGTAATGGATGATCCGTGGACTGGATACACCTTACAAGAGAAAACATAATTTATGCTTACCTGATAAATTTATTTCTCTTGTGGTGTATCCAGTCCACGGCCCGCCCTGTCATTTTTAGGCAGGTATTTTTTAATTTTAAACTACAGTCACCACTGCACCCTATGGTTTCTCCTTTCTCTGTTTTCGGTCGAATGACTGGATATGGCAGTTAGGGGAGGAGCTATATAGACAGCTCTGCTGTGGGTGTTCTCTTGCAACTTCCTGTTGGGAATGAGAATATCCCACAAGTAATGGATGATCCGTGGACTGGATACACCACAAGAGAAATAAATTTATCAGGTTAGCATAAATTGTTTTTTTGATTTTAAACTTCAGTCACCTCTGCACCTTGTAGTTTCTCCTTTTTCTTCCTGTACCTTTGGTCGAACGACTTGGGGTGGAGCTAAGGGAGGAGCTATATAGACAGCTCTGCTGTGGTGCTCTTTGCCACTTCCTGTTAGCAGGAGGATAATATCCCACAAGTAAAGGATGAATCCATGGACTTGTCGTACCATAGAAGAAATTAATTTATCAGGTAAGCATAAATTTACTTTTTTTTGTTTTTTTTGTTTTTTTTGCTGAAAGGTGTGCCACATTTATTTCATAGCTCTGTGACTTATGAAGAAAGTTATATTGCATAGTGCTTAATCACTATTGTCTCTGAATTTTTGAATTATATACTGTTTCTGCACATAATTTATGCATGATTTCTTACTAGAAATGTTTTGGTCACTCATCTTTTATGAATCATAATTCTCTTTCAGGAGCAGAAGCGAAGTGAACGCGCACGCAGATCAGATTCCCTAAGGGCTGAGGGCTTGGCATCATCTGAGAGCAGTAAGTATAGTAATTGCTGGTTAGTTCATTCTGTGCTCCTCCAGGTAATACACTAGTTACTAGATAGGTAGTCGCATGCTCTCTTGTGTTTATACAGTGCTGCTTGTTTATGTATACATTGTTCTTGTCAATATGGAAATTTGTCTAGCTTGTTTACATAAAACATAAAACTTATCTGTATGGAGTACTGCTTTGACCTCATGTGGTCTTCTTAAACAGTGCAGATTTCTGATGAAGATTCTGATGCTATGGTGGATGATCCAAATGATGAGGACTTTGTTCCTTTCCGTTCACGGCGTCCTCCGACACGTATGTCTCTCCGGAACCAGGTGCCACCGCGCCCCCCACGTCCTTCTGTTACAAAGATGTCCTGTGCCAACTGCCGAACTCCCTTGCAGAAAGGACAGACAGCATATCAGCGAAAGGGACTGCCCCAGCTTTTCTGCTCTTCAGCCTGTCTCACCACTTTCTCCAAGAGACCTCTGGGCAAGAAGCTTTGCACCTTTTGTAAGAAGTAGGTGTCTTTCATTAACCCCTTCACCCAAATATATATATATAAAGCTCCAGTCATCTTGGCACTGCACTACAGAAAATTATATATAATAAAAGGTAAAAAATAAATAATTTTATAAGTACTGGCAGAGAGCTGCCGGTGCCTAAGATGGCGGGCTCTAGTTAGGGGGGGGCAGAGAGGTTTGAGGGTAAGGGGGGGGTTCCTACTTTGCAGAAAATGTAAAAATGAAATAACGTATTTGACTGTCTGCCAGCACCTAAGATGGGGGTGAGGGTGGAAAGAGAGCTGTTTGTGTGGGAGGGTAATCTCTACACTAAAGCTAAAATTAACCTTATAAACTATCCCATTCACAGCCAGGAATAGTAGAAGAGTGGTGCGCAGCTGCAATTTGTCCATAGAGTTCAATGGAAAAATTGGTTAAATAAAAAAATTTAACTTATAGTTTAAATTTATTTTGTGTAAGTTTGCCCCCATATCAATATCCAAAGGGAGTTTAGTCACTTTTGTATTTGTCTTTGTTTTAAAAAGTGTTTAACATTTATTGAACAAATCGTATGGCATAATGAAGTAGAATTAATAACGTTAAATACATAGTTCTTCTCAAAAAGTATAACCTACATTATATTAGAAACTCAGGGGAATCCATCTAAAGGAAAACCCAATAATTGTTACTCCCATTCATTCCCGTAGGGTGTAGGCAATGGCAAAGTCAAATATGTCTGCTATTTCTGAACAAAGCTTTAACAACTATTTGTGCCATTATTGCACAAGCGGTATTTAATCAATTTTAGTGAAAAACCCAGTTTGTAAGAAAAGTAACTCATTTTTTTTTATATGATCGCATTTGGTAGTGAAATGGTCGCATGAAATATACCAAAATGGACCTGTGATCAAATAGTGTTTACAAATTGGGCAGAAAAAGATCTCAAATGTATCTCTCAGATTTTTACACAAGAGGGGCAGATAATATCATTTGAAATTTTATCCCGTAGCTATCAGCTACCCAAATCTAACTTTTTTGCGTATTTACAAGTACGCAATTTTATTAACACCAGAAAATGGGAAATGAGTAGAATGGTTGCGTGGTCGGATCTCAATCTATGTATTCAAAAATTTGCGTCAGGTAGTCCCTCTATCTCCCTCTTGTATGATATTATGCTCTCTAAACAAGCTTTAATCCTTTTAGATAAGTTGACTCTACTTTGGCTTCCCACCTTTCCTCTAATAGAGCCGGAAAAAATTAAACAAAGTATGCTAAATCTAAAAAAATTTGAAATCCCCAGGAGCTGGAGAGAATCGCATTTAAAATTAACAATTATTTATCCCCAGTACGATTAGCCAAATTATATCCTGCTAATGATGGAACCTGTCCTTGCTGTAGGAAAACTAAAACAGATACCATACATATGTTTTGGCTCTGACCAAAATGGACCTAGATCAATACCTTATCTACTTAAAATATATAGTTTTGACAGGTAAATAAAAAATCAAGGCTCTATTTTTGTTTAAATGGAGTGATAGCAAAATGCCGTTATTTAGGGCTAGTTTTTCTCTGAATGTCCCGGTAGTGAAGGCGTTAAAGGGTCACTAAAGTCAAACTTGCATTTCCATGATACAGAGAGCACACAATGTTAAACAACTTTCTAATTTGCATCGACTATATGAATTTTGTGATTGGCTGATGACTGTCACATAATACAGTGGTAAGGAAAATAAAACTGCTGTTCTATTGGGTTTAGAGATCCTTTAAATGTGTGAAATCTTACTTATTTGGTAATTCATGTTATTCACATAATCCTTCCTGTTTATAAAGCACTTAGATTTTCCTGTTGTCTACACCAATTACATGTCTCCATATTTGAAAAAATATATCCCTTTATAACATAGGTATTTTTGTAGTTTGTGTTCAGCTTACCTGCAAAGCCAACAAGATCTTGTGATTCAAGAGACATAAACATAAAGGGACAGTAAAGTCAAAATTAAAAGGATATTAAACAGTATTATGTGTAGTTACTTTGTAATATACTTTCATTGTAGTTTGTCCCCTTTTCCTGTAATCTAACTCTGAAAATTGTTGTTTCTTTCTTAAGATACAGTGAGTCCACAGAATCGTCAATTACTGTTGGGAATATCACTCCTGGCCAGTAGGAGGAGGCAAAGAGCACCACAACAAAGCTGTTAAAGTATCACTTCCCTTTTCACAACCCCCAGTCATTCTCTTTGCCTGTGGTGCAAGGAGGAGGTGACATTTTGGTGTCTGAAGAAGATTGGATTTATTTCACTTCAGTCAAGATTTTATTATTTTAAAACCAGAGTAGGATTACTCTGAACTTTGCTCTCAAGCTTGGGTCTAGCCGTACTCCACGTTAGTCTCTTCAGTAGTGCAGTGGTGGCTTTAAAGCAGTTAGGGACTTGTGGGATGGACCTCGCTGCGTTTTTCGAACGTGTTGCCCCTGTATAGAAAGCCTGAGTAGATTTACTCTGATCTTTCTTTTTTCTACAGGTCTCTGAGAAGTGGCTTCCTCTCATACCAGGTAGGCTGTCCTGCTGGTCGGCTGGTTTGCAGGTAAGTGCCTTTGTTCTTCTAAATAAGGAGACTGTGCACTTATGACACATACTGCAGCTTTCTCTGGGACATAATATATCCTTGGAAGGATATTTTTTAGCAGGATGCAGGCACTATTGTGACTAGGAGACTAGGGTTTTCCTGTGTGGTAGTATACCCTGATTTTTTTTGTTTGTGGCTCATATATGTTCAGAGGCTTATCTGGGAATACCTTATGCCTCGTGTATTTAATTTTCAAATGAATGTTATTTTTATTGGGCACATTTTAGGTGTATTGAGCCTGCTCTTTATTACTAAAATGCTGGTGTTTACTGAATAGTGCTTCCGAATGTCATGTCTTCCAAGCTGCGCCATTACTAAGCCGACTTTTCAGGCTAAATAAACATGTAGGAAAGTCTAATCTTAGCTATGTGACTCCCTACTGAGTTTTTTTGTTGTTTTTAATTATTATTTCTTGTTAATCTCAGATGAGGTTCTGAGGCGCTGCTTTCTGATGACGGATGTGAAGTTAGCAGTTAACCCCCCCTGCCATAACATTCTAGGCACATTTCCTAAATGTATGAGACTCTGCTTTCTCTGTCTCTTGCTTGCATGCCAACTCACGCTAGCGAGTTCTGTGTATGAGCTTGGTTATTGAAGTTAGCGATACTTTTTCCTCTTAAAAAGTGACAGTACATATTTTATTTTTAATTCCTAATCTTCTGTTGTGAGTATGTCTATTTAGGAGCAGGAGACTGGTGTTTTGAAGACATGCCCATTGTATTCAGAGGTCCACATTGCTGTTTCTATGTGTCTGTGCCCACCTTAATTTTTTTAGAAGGCTTTAATAAACATGTTTATAAGTTTTATCCACTGTGGTTAGTGGTGAACTTCCAGGAGTACCAATCCAGACTACAAATATATGCGTATTGGCGCTGGTGGACCATATTGTGGAAGAACCTTTATGTCACTCTTGTTTAGAGCCTCATGTCCTTCAGGACAAATAATTAGTCTTTTTACCTAATGTCTTGCTTTCTGGAATACGGATAAGTTGTTACATTCTGAGCCTCATGTCTCCCAGGATGATTCTGTTTAGGCAATGCCACAGCTTTTTCTAAAATGTCTCAAGCCCCTATGGTGTCACATACAGTGCCCTGCGGATCCTGGAGGAGTGTGTTTGCCTACAGATTTTGTAGCTCAGGTATCCTTTGCGGTATCTGCAGCTTTATCTGCTTTTTCCTTTTCTACAGGAAAAATGCAAAATGACATTTGAAGATTCGGTTAGTAAGGTTTCTGCTCCTCATTCTGCTACACAGGTTGCTCTCTTTCCTAAGACTGGTAAGGGGAATTCACCGGTAGCTTCTGTGAGTAAAATCTCAGATTTGGACAGTATAATTCCTTCATTTGATGCTGAAGGGGTCGTCTTCAGACGTATGCTTGCACACCTAGTGTAGTATTTAAGGAGGTTTTGGCTACTTGGATGACATAGATACCCCTGGCGTTGTCAATCTTTGAAAGTTTCATAAACTGTCTTTATTTGATGTTCCTTCCTTTGAGGAAGTTTACTAGACATGCTTTGGATATTTTTCACAGGTATAGGAGAAGCTAGGGATATCTTTCTCCCTATCTTCCATCCTTTTTAAGGATTTTCCTTTCGCTGCCTCCATTCAAATGCACGGTGCCCTAAGTAGAAGGGAGCTTCCCTACTATGGTGCAGAGCACTTCAATCCCTATAGAGGGCACCTGCTCCTTTATGGATCCATGGATAAGAGGTGGGAGGTTTCATTTAGAGCAATGCCTTGTCTTATTAGGCATGCTGTGCTAGCTGCTGGGCATTGTGGCTAAAATCTTGGTCAGCTGAGAAGCCTACCTGTGGCTTAGTGGTACAGCCTAGGCCTTATATTTCTTCCACTAAGCTTTTTATCCTTCCGAGGTCGATAACATGAGCATCACCTTGAGACCCTTACGGGTGATTAGCTGCTCTTTACAAGTACCCAACACTTACTTTTTCCAAATCATGCTTCTGGCGTTTCCCCTCAAGGATGAGACCTTGTTGGGACTTGGTCTAGCAGAATTATCCTCCGACTTTATGGATTTTTCTAGAGTAAGACTAAAGGAAAGTTTTTCTTTCTGCAGGGTCAGTCTTGTCTTTTGGAGTCCAATCTAAGATTTCCTCCCAAGGGCAGATTTTTCCTTCTAGAGTATCTGAAATCCAGGTAGGGTGAGAGACCTTGTTTGAATTGTGTTCAGGGCCTTTCTCTCTGGAAGTGATAGTTCCTAGTCTGGGAATGGGATCTAGGTATTTTCCTCAAGTTTCTCAGGTTCTGACCTTCAAAGTAGTATCCATTCTCCTTTGGTTCTAAAGGGCCTGTTCATAATGAACATAGACCTGAAGGATGTGTATTGTTCCAATGATTCGAGATTTTCTCAAATTTCTGAGTTTTGTCATCCTAGAAAGACTTTGCAGTCTTGGTGTACTGCAAGGGTGTTTTTCTGGACATTATATGGTTCAGGTGTCATCCTTCCTTCGAGCAATCTCTTTCAAGAGATCTTGTCCAATCTCCTTTTCCATGGATGGGAAATGAATCTGGAGAAGGGTTCCCTTGTTCCATCTACAAGGTTGATTTATTTGGGGACCTTAATAGATTATCTATCTAGGAGAAGATTTCTGACAAATAATCACGGATTATTTATTTTCCTCTTTCTACTGTCAGGCCAACAGCAAGCTCTAGTGGTCCGGTAGATTGCTTAGCCATCTTGCAACCAGGAGGTTGGGAGTTTGGATCTAGCTGCAGTTGATTTTACTTTCACTTTTCAGTCACCCAATGTATGGAGGGATTTGGTCTGAATCCCATGGACATCATTCTTTGGCTATTTCCATATAATGGAAAACATTTGGATCTGTCTCAGAGGATAGATCTAGATCGGTCGACAAGAGACTCTCTCCCATAGTGGCCTTTCAGGAGTATCTGTCTCCGGGCGTGTGCTACTGGAGACATTGCTGGGTGATGTGACCTCGGACACCAACCTGCTCGACTGGGAAGCAGTCTGGGTCTTGTTTAAGGCGCAGGGATTTGAGAGCAATTTACAATGCTCTGATGGCTTGGCCTCAGTCGTACTTGGCTTAGGCTTCAATCGGATAATATCACCTTAATAGTTTACATCAATCTCCAGGGAGGAACTCTGGGTTCCTTAACCATGTAGTGTAGGAGGTGACTTGGATTGTTCAGTGGGCGGAAGCTCACATTTGCTGTCTGTCATCTGCCTTCAGGGGTGGACAATTGGGAATCAGTCTTCTGAACAGACAGATAATTCATCCCGGGGAGTGGGCTCTCCATCCGGAGGTGTTCTCTAGGTAAATCCTCAAATGGGGGGTTTCGGAGTTGGCTTCTGAGGGCTTTTCGGCAGACCGCCAAGCTTCATGGTCAAGTGATCCGCAGACCGTTCTCATAGTTTTTCTGCCGTTTTTCTGGGGATTTCAGTATTGCATACCTATTCCTCTATTTGCTTTCCTTCCACGAGTCGTTGCTCGTATCACACGGGAGAGAGGATTTTAATAGCCCCTGCGTGGTATTGCAGGATCTGGTATGCAGACCTAGTGGAAATGTCGCTCTCCCGCCTTGGAGACTGGCCCTGAGGAGCGACCTTCTTTTCAGGGTCCCTTCCTTCTTACAAATCTCGTTTCTCTAAAGCTGACTGCATGGAGATTGAATGCTTAGTTTTGTCTAAGCGTGTTTTTTTTTTTTCTTTTTTTTTTTTCTGATTCGGGCATTGAGACCATGATTCAGGCTTGTTGGCCAGTTTCTAAAATTATTTGCCATAAGATATGGCGTTAGTATCTTTATTGGTGTGAATCCAAGGGTTACTCTTGGAGTAGGGTCAGGATTTCTAGGATTTTGTCTTCTCCAGCAAGCTCTGGAGAAGGGTTGGTCAGTCAATACCATGAAGGGTTGGATTTCAACATTATTTATTTTGCTATATAAGCATCTGGTGGACGTGTCAAATGTGCAATCTTTTTGTCAGGCCCTGGTCAGAATCAGGCCTGTCTTTAAGTCTGTTGCTCCTCCTTGGAACCTTAACCTTGTTCTTAAAGTTTTGCAGCATGCTCCGTTTGAGCCAGTGCATTCCATAGATATTACGTTATCTTGGAAGTTTTGGCTTTGTTATAAGTTATGTTTCCTTCCGATAGTGTTCGGACATAAATATAAATCAGGAAATTGTTGTTCCTTCTATATGTCCTAGTCCTTCTCATGAAGAACATTTTGTTGCACGACTTGGATGTTGTGCATGCTTAAAATTTTATTAGCGACTAAGGATTTTCACTAGTCTTCTGCCCTGTTTGTTGCTTCGGGAAATGTAAATGTCAGAAGATTTTTGCTACTTTCTCCCTGCTCTCTCTGCTCATCTCTTTCCACTAGGGCTGTCTCATTTTCTTGGGTTTTCAAGAATTATTGTTGCAAAGGACACGGGCAGTGTAAATACACATGCCCCTGAAACATTAAAGGGACAGTCAAGTCCAAAAAAAACTTTCATGATTTAAATAGGGCATGCAATTTTAAACAATTTTCCAATTTACTTTTATCACCAATTTTGCTTTGTTCTCTTGGTATTCTTAGTTGAAAGCTTTACCTAGGAGGTTCATATGCTAATTTCTTAGACCTTGAAGCCCACCTCTTTCAGATTGCATTTTAAAAGTTTTTCACCACTAGAGGGTGTTAGTTCACATATTTCATATAGATAACTTCACGTGCATGAGCAGTGTTATCTGGGAGCAGGCACTGATTGGCTAGACTGCAAGTCTGTCAAAAGAACTGAAAAAAGGGGCAGTTTGCAGAGGCTTAGATACAAGATAATCAGAGGTTAAAAGTATATTATTATAACTGTGTTGCTTATGCAAAACTGGGAAATGGGTAATAAAGGGATTATCTATCTTTTAAAAAAATAAAAATTCTGGTGTAGACTGTCCCTTTAAGCTTCTGTGGAACAAATTTGCAAGGCTGCAACTTGGGCCCCCTGCTCATTTTTTCTGAATTTTTCGAATGATACTTTTGCCTCGGCTAAGGCTTCTTTTGGGAGAAAGGTTCTCCAAGTAGTGGTGCCTTCTGTTTAGGTTACCTGTCTTGCCCTCTCTTATCAGTGTCCTTTAGCTTGGGTATTGATTCCCAACAGTAATTGATTCCGTGGACTCACCGTGTCTTAAAGGGACACTGAACCCACATTTTTTCTTTTGTGATTCAGATAGAGCATGCAACTTTCTAATTTGCTCCTTTTATTAATTGTTCTTCATTCTCTTGCTATCTTTATTTGAAAAAAAAGGGCATCTAAGCTTTTTTTTTGGTTCAGTACTGTGGACAGCACTTTTTTGTTGAATGAATTTAACCACCAATCAGCAAGAACAACCCAGGTTGTTCATAAAAAATGGGCCGACATCTAAACTTACATTTGTGCATTTTAAATAGATACCAAGAGAAAGAAGAAAATTTAATAGGAGTAAATTAGAAAGTTGCTTAAAATTGCATGCTCTATCTGAATCATGAATGAAAGTGTCCCTTTAAGAAAGAAAACACAATTTATGCTTAACTGCTAAATGTATTTCTTGACACGGTGAGTCTACGGCCCTCCCTGTTTTTCAGACGTTTTTTATTTTAATATAAACCTCAGGCACCTCTTCACCTTGTGGTATTTCCTTTCTCTCCTTTTCGGTCGAATGACTGGGGATTGTGGGTAGGGGAGTGATACTTAGCAGCTCTGCTGTAGTGCTCTTTGCCTCCTCCTGCTGGCCAGAAGTGATATTCCCAACAGTAATTGATGATTCCGTGGACTCGGTGTCAAGAAATAAATTTATCAGGTAAGCATATTTTTATTTTAAAATTCCACTGAGTTTCTATAAAGTAAGGGACACTGCAATTACTATTAAAGTTTTAACTTTCTCACTGTCCTGCTGCAAACAATTAGGCAATAGAATAAACAGCCTTGTTTACACAAACTACTTTCTTTCTCTAACTGCTGTCCACAGAAGACAAATAGAAAACTATTTCAAACATGGCAGCGTCCATTACTTTATAGAATCTAGAGTACTTTATAGAAATTAAACTTTTACACTTCTATTATTAGCGCTGTGGAATCTGTTGGCGCTCTACAAATGACCAATAATAATAATACAATATTTAAAAAACTAATATAATGGTCAAAATACAGCTACTAATTATTCTTCTGCTAGTCTTTGCCTTAAATGCATAATTATATCTAGCATTCATAAACTGGTTAATATCCCTTTCAAACATTAATGATTCTGATAAAGCATTCAACTTTCCTATTTACTTTTATCAAAATTGCTTTCTTTTTTTTCCCATCCTTTGTTGAAGAATAAACCTAGGTAGGTTAGTCGGAGCTTAGGAATGTGCACATGTCTAACAGTCTATGGAAACAGTATTTGCAACGCTGTTTATTGTAGTGTTATAAAATTTTGTAAACACAGCTGCCGGAGACGTGCATACTCCTAAGCTCACATTGGATTACTTTTCAACAAAAGATACCCAGAGAACTATGCAACATTACTTGAAGTACATTGTAGAGTTGTTTAAAAATTAATACTCTATCCAATCTGTTTAATTTTCACTTTACTGTCCCTTTAAGCAAAGAACTTTTGCTTTTTTATTTTGCGACCTGTATTTTACAATTCCCATGTGAATTGGTAGGTCCTACTACAGAGTTCAGAAGCAATTCTCTAACATTCTACTCAATGATTGTTTGATCAGTGAAGTAGCTTGTATTGTGTATATACATCAGCCATATTGGCTATATGCTATATCCAGGGATAGGCAAGGTGTCCGTACACGGACACTGGTGTCCGTGACTAGCCCTTGCAGTGTCCGCCACAACCTTTGTATATCTTTTTTATTTCTGATTAAATAATAGGTAGTGTGAATAAAGTTAGTGGCTTGTCAAGAGACTGCTAGTGATATTGGGTGATAAGTTATGGAAAAAATAAAGCCTGAGTGAAATACTGGATGTGTATCTGCATCTGTATAATAACACCCAGCTCTATACAAAGACACAGTAGTGACACTGGTACATGCGTATAGCCAGACAAGGGCTGGTTATAGGGTCAGTGGTATCTGCATCAGTATAATAACACACAGCACTATATAATGACACAGTAGTGACACTGGCACATGCGTATAGCCAGACAAGGGCTGGTTATAGGGTCAGTGGTATCTGCATCAGTATAATAACACCCAGCGCTATATAATGACACAGTAGTGACACTGGCACATGGGTATAGCCAGAGGATGGCTGGTTATAGGATCAGTGGTATCTGCATCAGTATAATAACACCAAATACTATACAAAGACACAGTAGTGGCACTGGCTCATGGGTATAGCCAGAGGAGGTCTAGCTATAGGATCAGTGGTATCTGCATCAGTATAATAACACCTATATAATGACACAGTAGTGACACTGACACATGGGTATAGCCAGAAGAGGGCTGGTTATAGAATCTGTGGTACCTGCATCAGTATAATAACACCCAGCGCTATATAATGACACAGTAGTGACACTGACACATGGGTATAGCCAGAAGAGGGCTGGTTATAGAATCTGTGGTATCTGCATCAGTATAATAACACCCAGCGCTATATAATGACACAGTAGTGACACTGGCACATGGGTATAGCCAGAGGATGGCTGGTTATAGGATCAGTGGTATCGGCATCAGTATAATAACACCTATATAATGACACAGTAGTGACACTGACACATGGGTATAGCTAGAAGAGGGCTGGTTATAGAATCTGTGGTATCTGCATCAGTATAATAACACCCAGCACTATATAATGACACAGTGACACTGGCACATGGGTATAGCCAGAGGATGGCTGGTTATAGAATCAGTGTTATCTGCATCAGTATAATAACACCAAGCACTATACAAAGACACAGTAGTGACACTGGCTCATGGGTATAGCCAGAGGAGGGCTGGTTATAGAATCAGTGTTATCTGCATCAGTATAATAACACCAAGCACTATACAAAGACACAGTAGTGACACTGGCTCATGGGTATAGCCAGAGGAAGGCTGGTTATAGAATCAGTGGTATCTGCATCAGTATAACACCAAGCACTATACAAAGACACAGTAGTGACATTGGCTCATGGGTATAGCCAGAGGAAGGCTGGTTATAGGATTAGTGGTATCTGCATCAGTATAATAACACCCAGCACTATACAAAGACACAGTAGTGACACTGGCCCATGCATATAGCCAGAGGAGGGCTGGTTATAGGATTAGTGGTATCTGCATCAGTATAATAACACCCAGCACTATATATTGACACAGTAGTGACACTGGCTCATGGGTATAGCCAGAGGAGGGATGGTTATAGGGTCAGTGGTATCTGCATCAGTATAATAACACACAGCACTATATAATGACACAGTAGTAACACTGGCACATGGGTATAGCCAGAGGAAGGCTAGTTATAGAATCAGTGGTATCTGCATCAGTATAATAACACCAAGCACTATACAAAGACACAGTAGTGACATTGGCTCATGGGTATAGCCAGAGGAGGGCTGGTTATAGGATTAGTGGTATCTGCATCAGTATAATAACACCAAGCACTATACAAAGACACAGTAGTGACACTGGCACATGGGTATAGCCAGATGAAGGCTGGTCATAGGGTCAGTGGTATCTGCATCAGTATAATAACACCAAGCACTATACAAAGACACAGTGGTGATACTGGCTCATGGGTATAGCCAGAGGAGGGCTGGTTATAGAATCAGTGGTATCTGCATCAGTATAATAACACCAAGCACTATACAAAGACACAGTAGTGACACTGGCTCATGGGTATAGCCAGAGGAGGGCTGGTTATAGAATCAGTGGTATCTGCATCAGTATAATAACACCAAGCACTATACAAAGACACAGTAGTGACATTGGCTCATGGGTATAGTCAGAGGGAGGGCTGGTTATAGGATTAGTGGTATCTGCATCAGTATAATAACACCAAGCACTATAAAATAATGTTTTTAATTTCAAATATACCTTGGTGTCTTTCACTAAGGTCTGTACTTTGAAAAATGTCCGCCACAGCCTTTGTCTGTGCCTATCCCTGGCTATATCACTTTCCCATAACTTGCCTTATATGTAACAGACAATCCAGACTTGTTACTGGAGTACACAGATGACCACTGTTCACTTGTTAGCACAATGTTCATTGTTTAGCAGTACCCTATCAGATTATATCTGTTGTTGTCTATTTACAACATTGTCAATTTATCAACCCCTTCACAAGAGAACCTGCAGTTCGTATTTATGAAGCAGCACGGTCATCAGACCACTGCTTCCTTAACCTTTCGCCATCTCTTATGTGGCAAATTTCAATCTCCCCGGTCTCATCTGACCGGGGAGATGGACAGCTCCTGCCTGCGCATGATTGGCTGTGCAGGGGGTGGGATTGCATGCAAGTTCAAAAATAGCACTAGTCTGCAATGCTGAATTCTGGCTGCGGAATTCAGCCCACCAGTGACTAGCTTTGGCTAGCATGATAAATCGACCCCTATATGTCCGTTTGGCTTTTAAAGTCTGCATTGTACCCATCCAAATCGCAGAATTAGAAAACCCACCAATTTCATACTTAAAAGGGACAGGGAACCCCTAAATGTAACATTAATTTTTACTTTCCTGTCCCTTTTTAAATTATTGGAAAATGAAAACAATGAAAGATAGTTTTACTATACATAATTAAATATTTTATGTTACCATCTTAGTGTTTTAATTACATTTTAACATTTATGATTCTTTTTTCCCTCAGTTAAAACGTTTATATTCACTTTGAAATAAACAAATTGCATGTTTTTGATACATGCTCGGTGACTGATAAGAAATAAAATTAAAACAAAATAATTAAAAAAATAAATTAAAAAAATCTCCCAACGGATTTATTGAGCAACAGTTTCACCCTATACACAATACTGAGCATTTTTTTTTTTAAATAAATACAAATATAAATATATAAATAAAATAAATAAAAAAATCAATCTTAAATGGACAGTCTACTCAATTGTGATTGTTTTAAAAGATAGATGATCCCTTTTTATTAAAGGGACAGTCAACACCCAAAATAAAGTTGATTTAATCATTTACTTGCCACATGATTAGGCCACACATCCTCCTTCCTATTCTGCAGTCCACAGTGAATTGCAATTTTTTTCAAAAAACTGCCGTTCAGGTAAAAAAAAATGGAACCCAAACTCCTAAGTTTACGTCATTATGAAGCTGATTGTAACAGCAAATCACATAAGTGTCGGCCACGGCGACTCATGAACATTCACGCCCAGTTGCGCATGCGCAGTTATTTTGTATCGTCGCTAGCGGCCTCTTTATTCAAGGAATTGTATAAAGGTTCCTATTTCAGTGACAGTTTCTGTATGAAAGAAATAAGACACTTTGCGCATGCGTTTAGCTAAAGGCTCGTCATCAAGTTTGGCAGACACAATAATATTTGAAACAAGCTTAGGGGAAGAAGACAATGGGAGGAGGAGTTAGGGTTCCATTTTTTCCCCATAACGGCTCAAATAAAAAAAAAAAAAAAAAATAGCGATTCACTGTGGACTGCAGAATAGAAAGAAGGATGTGTGGCATAATAGTGTGGCAAGTAAATGATTGAATCAAGTTTATTTTGGGTGTTGACTGTCCCTTTATCTAATCCTCCAGTTTTGGATAACCAACAGTTATATTTACCACCGTAATTACCTTGTGTATATAAGCCCCTTTATCTCAGGGCTGTTTACTACTTGAATTTTAGCCAAGCAATGTGGTCATTTGGAATTCCTCAAGAGGGAACACTGTTATCTATATGGTACACATTAACTAGCTCTGTCTTGCTGTGAAAAGCTTATACAATTGACTGAGATAAAGGTGGTAAGCAAGGACTTAAAGGGACAGTCAAGTAAAAAAAAAAAACCTCATGTTTCAAATAGGGCATGTAATTTTAAACAACTTTCCCATTTACTTTTCTTTCATGTAATTGTTAAGAGTCCATGAGCTAGTGACGTATGAAATATACAATCCTACCAGGAGGGGCAAAGTTTCCCAAACCTCAAAATGCCTATAAATACACCCCTCACCACACCCACAATTCAGTTTTACAAACTGTGCCTCCTATGGAGGTGGTGAAGTAAGTTTTTGTGCTTTATTTTTATGATTTCTTCTGTGATAAGTGCTTCTAAGCATTCTGAAGCCCAATTCCTCTGAGTACAGTGTTTGTCAGAAGGATGTGAAGAGAGCATCGCCTATTTGATTTTATGGTTTTCCTCGCGGGAAATCCTTTTCAAGGGTTCTCTGTCATTGGTCGTAGGGATTACTCTCCTACCTCCCTTTTCAGATCGACGATATACTCTTTTATATACCATTACCTCTGCTGATAGCTTACAGTACTGGTTTGGCTATCTGCTTTATGTGGATGGGTGTCTTTCGGTAAGTATGTATCATTATTTAAGATCCACTCAGCTATGGTTTGATGCATTCTGTATTAATATAAAGTTTTAAATATTTGTATTTTACTTACATTTGCCATGAGTCAGGTCTATGTGTATTTTTCTTTGCAGTCCAGCAGTTTTGTTATGGGAATCATGTTTTAGGAAGTTTCTTACCCGGGGTTCAGTCTTTTTTTTTTTTTTTCAATTTGACTTGTGTTTTCTTTGGAAAACTTGCAGGCAAATTAGGCTAGCGAGGGCACAAGATGCTGTTTGAGTCATTCTTGGCGCGATAAACAAATTTTTTGGGCTCAAATGTGCGTCTTTAATGACGCAAGTTCGTCATTTCCTGCGTCTTAGTTGACGCTAGGTTGTTTGGAGCAAAATTGTGTTTGATGCGAGTTGCGTCATTTCCGTATGTTTGTTTGGCGCCCAAAAAATTATCTACTTCCTTTTGCTTCGTGCGTCATACTTGGCGCCAAAAAATGTAGTTTCTTTCATGTAATTAGCAAGAGTCCATGAGCTAGTGACGTATGGGATATACATTCCTACCAGGAGGGGCAAAGTTTCCCAAACCTTAAAATGCCTATAAATACACCCACAATTCAGTTTTACAAACTTTGCCTCCGATGGAGGTGGTGAAGTAAGTTTGTGCTAGATTCTACGTTGATATGCGCTCCGCAGCAAGTAGGAGCCCGGTTTTCCTCTCAGCGTGCAGTGAATGTCAGAGGGATGTGAAGAGAGTATTGCCTATTTGAATGCAGTGATCTCCTTCTACGGGGTCTATTTCATAGGTTCTCTGTTATCTAGTCGTAGAGATTCTACTAGAGCTGTAGCTTCCACATGGCTTTTAAAAATGAGGCTTCTGTTGAACAGATTTGTAATGCGGCGACTTTGTCTTCTATTCATACTTTTTCCAAATTTTCCAAATTTGTTACTTTTGCTTCTTTGGAGGCTATTTTTGGGAGAAAGGTTCTACAAGCAGTGGTGCCTTCCGTTTAAGGTCCCTGTCTTGTCCCTCCCTTCATCCCTGTCTTAAAGCTTTGGTATTGGTATCCCACAAGTAAGGATGAATCCGTGGACTCGATACATCTTACAAGAGAAAACAGAATTTATGCTTACCTGATAAATTTATTTCTCTTGTGATGTATCGAGTCCACTGCCCGCCCTGTTTATTAAGACAGGCATATATATTTTATTTTTAAACTTTCAGTCACCACTGCACCCTATAGTTTCTCCTTTTCTTTCATGTAATTAGCAATAGTCCATGAGCTAGTGACGTATGGGATATACATTCCTACCAGGAGGGGCAAAGTTTCCCAAACCTCAAAATGCCTATAAATACACCCCTCACCACACCCACAATTCAGTTTTACAAACTTTGCCTCCGATGGAGGTGGTGAAGTAAGTTTGTGCTAGATTCTACGTTGATATGCGCTCCGCAGCAAGTTGGAGCCCGGTTTTCCTCTCAGCGTGCAGTGAATGTCAGAGGGATGTGAGGAGAGTATTGCCTATTTGAATGCAGTGATCTCCTTCTACGGGGTCTATTTCGTAGGTTCTCTGTTATCGGTCGTAGAGATTCATCTCTTACCTCCCTTTTCAGATCGACGATATACTCTTATATATACCATTACCTCTGCTGATTCTCGTTTCAGTACTGGTTTGGCTTTCTACAAACATGTAGATGAGTGTCCTGGGGTAAGTAAATCTTATTTTCTGTGACACTCTAAGCTATGGTTGGGCACTTTGTTTATAAAGTTCTAAATATATGTATTCAAACATTTATTTGCCTTGACTCAGAATGTTCAACTTTCCTTATTTTTCAGACAGTCAGTTTCATATTTGGGATAATGCATTTGAATTAATCATTTTTTTCTTACCTTCAAAAATTTGACACTTTTTTCCCTGTGGGCTGTTAGGCTCGCGGGGGCTGAAAATGCTTCATTTTATTGCGTCATTTTTGGCGCAAAAATTCTTTTCCGTTTCCGGCGTCATACGTGTCGCCGGAAGTTGCGTCATTTTTTTGACGTTATTTTGCGCCAAAGATGTCGGCGTTCCGGATGTGGCGTCATTTTGGCGCCAAAAGCATTTAGGCGCCAAATAATGTGGGCGTCTGATTTGGCGCTAAAAAATATGGGCGTCGCTTTTATCTCCACATTATTTAAGTCTCATTTTTTATTGCTTCTGGTTGCTAGAAGCTTGTTCTTGGCATTCTTTCCCATTCCTGAAACTGTCATTTAAGGAATTTGATCAATTTTGCTTTATATGTTGTTTTTTCTCTTACATATTGCAAGATGTCTCACGTTGCATCTGAGTCAGAAGATACTACAGGAAAATCGCTGTCTAGTGCTGGATCTACCAAAGCTAAGTGTATCTGCTGTAAATTTTTGGTAGCTATTCCTCCGGCTGTTGTTTGTATTGATTGTCATGACAAACTTGTTAATGCAGATATTTCCTTTAGTAAAGTACCATTGCCTGTTGCAGTTCCTTCAACATCTAAGGTGCAGAATGTTCCTGATAACATAAGAGATTTTGTTTCTGAATCCATAAAGAAGGCTATGTCTGTTATTTCTCCTTCTAGTAAACGTAAAAAATCTTTTAAAACTTCTCTCTCTACAGATGAATTTTTAAATGAACATCATCATTCTGATTCTGATGACTCTTCTGGTTCAGAGGATTCTGTCTCAGAGGTTGATGCTGATAAATCTTCATATTTATTTAAAATGGAATTTATTCGTTCTTTACTTAAAGAAGTACTAATTGCTTTAGAAATAGGATTCTGGTCCTCTTGATACTAATTCTAAACGTTTGGATAAGGTATTTAAAGCTCCTGTGGTTTTTCCAGAAGTTTTTCCTGTTCCTAATGCTATTTCTGCAGTAATTCCTAAAGAATGGGATAAATTGGGTAATTCATTTACTCCTTCTAAACGTTTTAAGCAATTATATCCTGTGCCGTCTGACAGATTAGAATTTTGGGACAAAATCCCTAAAGTTGATGGGGCTATTTCTACCCTTGCTAAACGTACTACTATTCCTACGTCAGATGGTACTTCGTTTAAGGATCCTTTAGATAGGAAAATTGAATCCTTTCTAAGAAAAGCTTATCTGTGTTCAGGTAATCTTCTTAGACCTGCTATATCTTTGGCTGATGTTGCTGCAGCTTCAACTTTTTGGTTGGAAACTTTAGCGCAACAAGTAACACATCATGATTCTCATGATATTATTCTTCTTCTTCAGCATGCTAATAATTTTATCTGTGATGCCATTTTTGATATTATCAGAGTTGATGTCAGGTTTATGTCTCTAGCTATTTTAGCTAGAAGAGCTTTATGGCTTAAGACTTGGAATGCTGATATGGCTTCTAAATCAACTCTACTTTCCATTTCTTTCCAGGGTAACAAATTATTTGGTTCTCAGTTGGATTCTATTATCTCAACTGTTACTGGTGGGAAAGGAACTTTTCTTCTGTTATGTGTGATCAGTCCACGGGTCATCATTACTTCTGGGATATTATCTGCTCCCCTACAGGAAGTGCAAGAGGATTCACCCAGCAGAGTTGCTATATAGCTCCTCCCCTCTACGTCACCTCCAGTCATTCTCTTGCACCCAAAGACTAGATAGGAGGTGTGAGAGGACTATGGTGATTATACTTAGTTTTTAGAACTTCAATCAAAAGTTTGTTATTTTACAATAGCACCGGAGTGTGTTATTACCTCTCTGGCAGAGTTTGAAGAAGAATCTACCAGAGTTTTTCTTATGATTTTAACCGGAGTAGTTAAGATCATATTGCTGTTTCTCGGCCATCTGAGGGAGGTAAAAACTTCAGATCAGGGGACAGCGGGCAGTTGAATCTGCATTGAGGTATGTAGCAGTTTTTATTTTCTGAATGGAATTGATGAGAAAATCCTGCCATACCGTTATAATGAACATGTATGTATACTCTACATTTTAGTATTCTGGGGATGGTATTTCACCGGAATTACTCTGTAAAAGTACATTAAACCTTTTAATAGGTATTTTTCATGTTAAACGTTTTTGCTGGAATGTAGAATCGTTTGCATTAATGAGGTACTGAGTGAATAAATATTTGGGCATTATTTTTCCACTTGGCAGTTTGCTTGTTTTAATTATGACAGTTTCGTTTCTCTCTCACTGCTGTGTGAGAGAGGGAGGGGCCGTTTTTGGCGCTCTTTGCTACGCATCAAAAATTTCCAGTCAGTTACTCTTGTATTTTCTGCATGATCCGGTTCATCTCTAACAGAACTCAGGGGTCTTCAAACTTCTTTGAAGGGAGGTAGATTCTCTCAGCAGAGCTGAGAGACTTATATAGTGACTGTGATTTAAAACGTTGCTCTGTAATTTTTATGTTTAAAATTTAATTAGTGTTATTTTACTAATGGGAACAAACCTTTGCTAAAAAGTTGTGTTGTATTTAAAGAGTGATGCTATAACTGTTTTTCAGTTCATTATATTCAACTGTCATTTAATCGTTTAGTGCTTCTTGAGGCACAGTACGTTTTTGTTAATTAGGATTGTAACCGAGTTGCATGTTTATTGCTAGTGTGTTAAACATGTCTGATTCAGAGGAAGATACCTGTGTCATTTGTTCCAATGCCAAGGTGGAGCCCAATAGAAATTTATGTACTAACTGTATTGATGCTACTTTAAATAAAAGCCAATCTGTACAAATTGAACAAATTTTACCAAACAGCGAGGGGAGAGTTATGCCGACTAACTCGCCTCACGTGTCAGTACCTGCATCTCCCGCCCGGGAGGTGCGTGATATTATGGCGCCTAGTACATCTGGGCAGCCATTACAGATAACATTACAAGATATGGCTACTGTTATGACTGAAGTTTTGGCTAAATTACCAGAACTAAGAGGCAAGCGTGATCACTCTGGGGTGAGAACAGAGTGCGCTGATAATTCTAGGGCCATGTCTGATACTGCGTCACAGCTTGCAGAGCATGAGGACGGAGAGCTTCATTCTGTAGGTGACGGTTCTGATCCAAGCAGATTGGATTCAGATATTTCAAATTTTAAATTTAAATTGGAAAACCTCCGTGTGTTACTAGGGGAGGTCTTAGCGGCTCTTAACGATTGTAACACTGTTGCAATACCAGAGAAAATGTGTAGGTTGGATAAATACTTTGCGGTACCGGCGAGTACTGACGTTTTTCCTATACCTAAGAGATTAACTGAAATTGTTACTAAGGAGTGGGATAGACCCGGTGTGCCGTTCTCACCCCCTCCAATATTTAGAAAGATGTTTCCAATAGACGCCACCACACGGGACTTATGGCAAACGGTCCCTAAGGTGGAGGGAGCAGTTTCTACTTTAGCTAAGCGCACCACTATCCCGGTGGAGGATAGCTGTGCTTTTTCAGATCCTATGGATAAAAAATTAGAGGGTTACCTTAAGAAAATGTTTGTTCAACAAGGTTTTATATTGCAACCCCTTGCATGCATCGCGCCGATTACGGCTGCGGCAGCATTTTGGATTGAGTCTCTGGAAGAGAACCTTAGTTCAGCTACGCTGGACGACATTACGGACAGGCTTAGAGTCCTTAAACTAGCTAATTCATTCATTTCGGAGGCCGTAGTACATTTAACCAAACTTACGGCTAAGAATTCAGGATTCGCCATTCAGGCACGTAGGGCGCTGTGGCTAAAATCCTGGTCGGCTGATGTAACTTCTAAGTCCAAATTACTTAATATACCTTTCAAGGGGCAAACTTTATTTGGGCCCGGTTTGAAAGAAATTATTGCTGACATTACAGGAGGTAAGGGCCACGCTCTACCTCAAGACAAAGCCAAAGCTAAGGCTAGACAGTCTAATTTTCGCCCCTTTCGGAATTTCAAAACAGGAACAGCATCAACTTCCACTGCACCAAAACAGGAAGGAGCTGTTGCTCGTTACAGACAAGGCTGGAAACCTAACCAGTCCTGGAATAAGGGCAAGCAGGCCAGGAAACCTGCTGCTGCCCCTAAGACAGCATGAACCGAGGGCCCCCGATCCGGGACCGGATCTAGTGGGGGGCAGACTCTCTCTCTTCGCCCAGGCTTGGGCAAGAGATGTCCAGGATCCCTGGGCGCTAGAGATCATATCTCAGGGATACCTTCTAGACTTCAAATTATCTCCCCCAAGAGGGAGATTTCATCTGTCAAGGTTGTCAACAAACCAAATAAAGAAAGACACGTTTCTACGCTGTGTACAAGATCTATTATTAATGGGAGTGATCCATCCGGTTCCGCGGTCGGAACAAGGACAAGGGTTTTACTCAAACCTGTTTGTGGTTCCCAAAAAAGAGGGAACTTTCAGGCCAATCTTGGATTTAAAGATCCTAAACAAATTCCTAAGAGTTCCATCGTTCAAAATGGAAACTATTCGGACAATCTTACCCATGATCCAAAAGGGTCAGTACATGACCACAGTGGATTTAAAGGATGCTTACCTTCACATACCGATTCACAAAGATAATTACCGGTATCTAAGGTTTGCCTTCTTAAACAGGCATTACCAGTTTGTAGCCCTTCCATTCGGATTGGCTACGGCCCCAAGAATATTCACAAAGGTTCTGGGTGCCCTTCTGGCGGTACTAAGACCGCGAGGAATTTCGGTAGCTCCGTACCTAGACGACATTCTGATACAAGCTTCAAGCTTTCAAACTGCCAAGTCTCATACAGAGTTAGTTCTGGCATTTCTAAGGTCGCATGGATGGAAAGTGAACGAAAAGAAGAGTTCTCTCTTTCCTCTCACAAGAGTTCCATTCTTGGGGACTCTTATAGATTCTGTAGAAATGAAGATTTATCTGACAGAAGACAGATTAACAAAGCTTCTAAATGCATGCCGTGTCCTTCATTCCATTCAACTCCCGTCAGTAGCTCAATGCATGGAGGTGATCGGCTTAATGGTAGCAGCAATGGACATAGTTCCCTTTGCACGCCTACATCTCAGACCGCTGCAATTGTGCATGCTGAGTCAGTGGAATGGGGATTACTCAGATTTGTCCCCCACTCTGAATCTGGATCAAGAGACCAGAAACTCTCTTCTATGGTGGCTTTCTCGGCCACATCTGTCCAGGGGGATGCCATTCAGCAGGCCGGACTGGACAATTGTAACAACAGACGCCAGCCTACTAGGTTGGGGCGCTGTCTGGAATTCTCTGAAGGCTCAGGGACAATGGAGTCAGGAGGAAAGTCTCCTGCCTATAAACATTCTGGAATTGAGAGCAGTTCTCAATGCCCTTCTAGCTTGGCCCCAGTTAAAAACTCGGGGGTTTATCAGGTTTCAGTCGGACAACATCACGACTGTAGCTTACATCAACCATCAGGGAGGGACAAGAAGCTCCCTAGCAATGATGGAAGTATCAAAGATATTTCGCTGGGCAGAGTCTCACTCTTGCCACCTGTCAGCAATCCACATCCCGGGAGTGGAGAACTGGGAGGCGGATTTCTTGAGTCGCCAGACTTTTCATCCGGGGGAGTGGGAACTTCATCCGGAGGTCTTTGCCCAAATACTTCGACGTTGGGGCAAACCAGAGATAGATCTCATGGCGTCTCGCCAGAACGCCAAACTTCCTCGCTACGGATCCAGATCCAGGGATCCGGGAGCGGTTCTGATAGATGCTTTGACAGCACCTTGGAACTTCAGGATGGCTTATGTGTTTCCACCTTTCCCGCTGCTTCCTCGATTGATTGCCAAAATCAAACAGGAGAGAGCATCAGTGATTCTAATAGCACCTGCATGGCCACGCAGGACTTGGTATGCAGATCTAGTGGACATGTCATCCTGTCCGCCTTGGTCTCTACCTCTAAGACAGGACCTTCTGATACAGGGTCCATTCAAACATCAAAATCTAACTTCTCTGAAGCTGACTGCTTGGAAATTGAACGCTTGATTTTATCAAAACGTGGTTTTTCTGAGTCGGTTATTGATACCCTGATACAGGCTAGGAAGCCTGTTACTAGAAAGATTTACCATAAAATATGGCGTAAATACCTATACTGGTGTGAATCCAAAGATTACTCCTGGAGTAAGGTTAGGATTCCTAGGATACTGTCCTTTCTACAAGAAGGTTTAGAAAAGGGTTTATCGGCTAGCTCATTAAAGGGACAGATCTCAGCTCTGTCCATCTTGTTACATAAGCGTCTGTCAGAAAATCCAGACGTCCAGGCATTTTGTCAGGCTTTAGCTAGGATCAAGCCTGTGTTTAAAACTGTTGCTCCGCCATGGAGTTTAAACTTAGTTCTTAACGTTTTACAGGGTGTTCCGTTTGAACCCCTTCATTCCATTGATATAAAATTGTTATCTTGGAAAGTTCTATTTTTAATGGCTATTTCCTCGGCTCGAAGAGTCTCTGAATTATCAGCCTTACATTGTGATTCTCCTTATCTGATCTTTCACTCAGACAAGGTAGTTCTGCGTACTAAACCTGGTTTCTTACCTAAGGTAGTCACTAACAGGAATATCAATCAAGAGATTGTTGTTCCATCCTTGTGTCCAAATCCTTCTTCAAAGAAGGAACGTCTTCTACACAATCTGGATGTAGTTCGTGCCCTCAAATTCTACTTGCAGGCAACTAAGGATTTTCGACAAACGTCTTCCCTGTTTGTCGTGTACTCTGGTCAGAGGAGAGGTCATAAGGCTTCGGCTACCTCTCTCTCCTTCTGGCTTCGTAGCATAATTCGTTTAGCCTATGAGACTGCTGGACAGCAGCCTCCTGAAAGAATTACAGCTCATTCTACTAGAGCTGTGGCTTCCACTTGGGCCTTCAAGAATGAGGCCTCTGTTGAACAGATTTGCAAGGCTGCAACTTGGTCTTCGCTTCATACTTTTTCCAAATTTTACAAATTTGACACTTTTGCTTCTTCGGAGGCTATTTTTGGGAGAAAGGTTCTTCAGGCAGTGGTTCCTTCTGTATAATGAGCCTGCCTATCCCTCCCGTCATCCGTGTACTTTTGCTTTGGTATTGGTATCCCAGAAGTAATGATGACCCGTGGACTGATCACACATAACAGAAGAAAACATAATTTATGCTTACCTGATAAATTCCTTTCTTCTGTTGTGTGATCAGTCCACGGCCCGCCCTGTTTTTTAAGGCAGGTAAATATTTTTTAAATTATAATCCAGTCACCACTACACCCTTGGCTTCTCCTTTCTCGTTGGTCTTTGGTCGAATGACTGGAGGTGACGTAGAGGGGAGGAGCTATATAGCAACTCTGCTGGGTGAATCCTCTTGCACTTCCTGTAGGGGAGCAGATAATATCCCAGAAGTAATGATGACCCGTGGACTGATCACACAACAGAAGAAAGGAATTTATCACGTAAGCATAAATTATGTTTTTTACCACAGGATAAAAAATCTAAAGGTAAAAACAGGGCTAATAATCGTTTTCGTTCGTTTCAACAAAGAACAAAAGCCTGATCCTTCATCCTCAGGAGCAGTTTCAGTTTGGAAACCATCTCCAGTCTGGAATAAATCCAAGCCTGCTAGAAAGGCAAAGCCTGCTTCTAAGTCCACATGAAGGTGCGGCCCTCATTCCAGCTCAGCTGGTAGGGGGCAGGTTACGTTTTTTTCAAAGAAATTTGGATCAATTCTGTTCACAATCTTTGGATTCAGAACATTGTTTCAGAAGGGTACAGAATTGGTTTCAAGATGAGACCACCTGCAAAGAGATTTTTTCTTTCCCGTGTCCCAGTAAATCCAGTGAAAGCTCAAGCATTTCTGAATTGTGTTTCAGATCTAGAGTTGGCTGGAGTAATTATGCCAGTTCCAGTTCTGGAACAGGGGATGGGGTTTTATTCAAATCTCTTCATTGTACCAAAGAAGGAGAATTCCTTCAGACCAGTTCTGGATCTAAAAATATTGAATCGTTATGTAAGGATACCAACGTTCAAAATGGTAACTGTAAGGACTATCTTGCCTTTTGTTCAGCAAGGGCATTATATGTCCACAATAGATTTACAGGATGCTTATCTGCATATTCCGATTCATCCAGATCATTATCAGTTCCTGAGATTCTCTTTTCTGGACAAGCATTACCAGTTTGTGGCTCTACCGTTTGGCCTAGCTACAGCTCCAAGAATTTTTACAAAGGTTCTCGGTGCCCTTCTGTCTGTAATCAGAGAACAGGGTATTGTGGTATTTCCTTATTTGGACGATATCTTGGTACTTGCTCAGTCTTTACATTTAGCAGAATCTCATACGAATCGACTTGTGTTGTTTCTTCAAGATCATGGTTGGAGGATCAATTTACCAAAAAGTTCATTAATTCCTCAGTCAAGGGTAACATTTCTGGGTTTCCATATAGATTCAGTGTCCATGACTCTGTCTTTAACAGACAAGAGACGTCTAAAATTGATTTCAGCTTGTCAAAACCTTCAGTCACAATCATTCCCTTCGGTAGCCTTATGCATGGAAATTCTAGGTCTTATGACTGCTGCATCGGACGCGATCCCCTTTGCTCGTTTTCACATGAGACCTCTTCAGCTCTGTATGCTGAATCAATGGTGCAGGGATTACACAAAGATATCTCAATTAATATCTTTAAAACCGATTGTACGACACTCTCTAACGTGGTGGACAGATCACCATCGTTTAATTCAGGGGGCTTCTTTTGTGCTTCCGACCTGGACTGTAATTTCAACAGATGCAAGTCTCACAGGTTGGGGAGCTGTGTGGGGATCTCTGACGGCACAAGGAGTTTGGGAATCTCAGGAGGTGAGATTACCGATCAATATTTTGGAACTCTGTGCAATTTTCAGAGCTCTTCAGTCTTGGCCTCTTCTGAAAAGAGAATCGTTCATTTGTTTTCAGACAGACAATGTCACAACTGTGGCATACATCAATCATCAAGGAGGGACTCACAGTCCTCTGGCTATGAAAGAAGTATCTCGAATTCTGGTTTGGGCGGAATCCAGCTCCTGTCTAATCTCTGCGGTTCATATCCCAGGTATAGACAATTGGGAAGCGGATTATCTCAGTCGCCAAACGTTGCATCCGGGCGAATGGTCTCTTCACCCAGAGGTATTTCTTCAGATTGTTCAAATGTGGGAGCTTCCAGAAATAGATCTGATGGCGTCTCATCTAAACAAGAAACTTCCCAGGTATCTGTCCAGATCCCGGGATCCTCAGGCGGAAGCAGTGGATGCATTATCACTTCCTTGGAAGTATCATCCTGCCTATATCTTTCCGCCTCTAGTTCTTCTTCCAAGAGTAATCTCCAAGATTCTGAAGGAATGCTCGTTTGTTCTGCTGATAGCTCCGGCATGGCCTCACAGGTTTTGGTATGCGGATCTTGTCCGTATGGCCTCTTGCCATCCGTGGACTCTTCCGCTAAGACCAGACCTTCTGTCGCAAGGTCCTTTTTTCCATCAGGATCTCAAATCCTTAAATTTAAAGGTATGGAGATTGAACGCTTGATTCTTGGTCAAAGAGGTTTCTCTGACTCTGTGATTACTACTATGTTACAGGCTCGTAAATCTGTATCCAGAGAGATATATTATAAAGTCTGGAAGACTTTTATTTCTTGGTGTCTTTCTCATCATTTTTCTTGGCATTCTTTTAGAATTCCGAGAATTTTACAGTTTCTTCAGGATGGTTTAGATAAAGGTTTATCCGCAAGTTCTTTGAAAGGACAAATCTCTGCTCTTTCTGTTCTTTTTCACAGAAAGATTGCTAATCTTCCTGATATTCATTGTTTTGTACAAGCTTTGGTTCGTATAAAACCTGTCATTAAGTCAATTTCTCCTCCTTGGAGTTTGAATTTGGTTCTGGGGGCTCTTCAAGCTCCTCCGTTTGAACCTATGCATTCATTGGACATTAAATTACTTTCTTTGTTCCTTTTGGCGATCTCTTCTGCCAGAAGAGTCTCTGAATTATCTGCTCTTTCTTGTGAGTCTCCTTTTCTGATTTTTCATCAGGATAAGGCGGTGTTGCGAACTTCTTTTGAATTTTTACCCAAAGTTGTGAATTCCAACAACATTAGTAGAGAAATTGTGGTTCCTTCATTATGTCCTAATCCTAAGAATTCTAAGGAGAAATCGTTGCATTCTTTGGATGTTGTTAGAGCTTTGAAATATTATGTTGAAGCTACTAAGTCTTTCCGAAAGACTTCTAGTTTATTTGTTATCTTTTCCGGTTCTAGAAAAGGCCAGAAAGCTTCTGCCATTTCTTTGGCATCTTGGTTGAAATCTTTAATTCATCATGCCTATGTCGAGTCGGGTAAAACTCCGCCTCAAAGGATTACAGCTCATTCTACTAGGTCAGTTTCTACTTCCTGGGCGTTTAGGAATGAAGCTTCGGTTGATCAGATTTGCAAAGCAGCAACTTGGTCCTCTTTGCATACTTTTACTAAATTCTACCATTTTGATGTATTTTCTTCTTCTGAAGCAGTTTTTGGTAGAAAAGTACTTCAGGCAGCGGTTTCAGTTTGAATCTTCTGTTTATGTTTTTCATTAAACTTTATTTTGGGTGTGGATTATTTTCAGCAGGAATTGGCTGTCTTTATTTTATCCCTCCCTCTCTAGTGACTCTTGCGTGGAAAGATCCACATCTTGGGTAGTCATTATCCCATACGTCACTAGCTCATGGACTCTTGCTAATTACATGAAAGAAAACATAATTTATGTAAGAACTTACCTGATAAATTCATTTCTTTCATATTAGCAAGAGTCCATGAGGCCCGCCCTTTTTTTGTGGTGGTTATGATTTTTTTGTATAAAGCACAATTATTCCAATTCCTTATTTTATATGCTTTCGCACTTTTTTCTTATCACCCCACTTCTTGGCTATTCGTTAAACTGAATTGTGGGTGTGGTGAGGGGTGTATTTATAGGCATTTTAAGGTTTGGGAAACTTTGCCCCTCCTGGTAGGAATGTATATCCCATACGTCACTAGCTCATGGACTCTTGCTAATATGAAAGAAATGAATTTATCAGGTAAGTTCTTACATAAATTATGTTTTCATTTTACCTCGCTTCCTATATGCTCCTTGCCTTCTTTATGCTCAGAGGGCTATTGTAACTACTCCTGAGGTTTTTCCTGTTCCTGATGCTATTTTTTATGTGATTGCTAAGGAATGGTCTAAGCCTGGTACTTTTGTTCCTTTTTCAAGGTTTCAAAATTTGTTTCTTTTGCCAGTGGCTAAATTAGAGTTTTGGGAAAAAGTCGCTAAGGTTGAATGGGCTATTTCTACTCTTGCTGAACTTATTACTATTCCTATGGACAGTAGTACCTCTTTTAAGGATCCTTTAGATAGGACGATTGAATCTTATCTAGGGTAAGCTTATTTGCATTCTGGCTATATGCTCAGACCTGCCATTTCTATGGCTGATGTTGCGGCTGCATCAACTTTATGATTGGATAGCTTAGCAGAAAGGGAAAAAGACTGATTTGCATAGCATGGTTCGTTTGCTTCAACATGTTAATCATTTTATCTGTGATGCTATCTTTGATATCATCAAGATTAATGTTAAATCTATGTCTTTGGCTATTTTAGCTAGAAGAGCTTTATGGCTCAAATCTTGGAATGCTGACATGGTATCTAAATCTAGGTTACTATCTATCATTCCAGGGTAATAGTTGGATTCTATTATTTCCACTATTACTGGGGGGAAGGGAGTTTTTTTGCCTCAAGATAAAGTCTAAAGGCAAATCTAAAGCTTCTAATCGGTTTCATTTCTTTCGTAAGAATAGAGAACAGAAAACCACTCCTTCCTCTAAGGACTCTGGCTCCAATTGGAAGCCATCCTTGAGTTGGAATAAATCCAAGCCTTACAAAAAACCAAAGCCAGCCCCCAAGACTGCATGAAGGTGTGGCCCTCAATCCGGTTCTGCTAGTGGGGGGCAGATTGAAATTATTTCAAGACGTTTGGGCAGGTTCTATTCGGAATTATTGGATTCAGAATATTGTCTCTCGGGATAGGTTTCAGAATAAGACGACCTGTGAGAAGATTTTTTTTCTCTCACGTTCCAACAAATCCTGTGAAAGCTCAGACATTTCTGAAGTGTCTTTCAGATCTAGAGCTTTCAGGAGTGATTGTACCAGTTCCAATTCTGGAACAGGGTCTGGGTTTTTATTCAAATCTATTCATTGTCCCAAAGAAGGAAAATTCTTTCAGACCAGTTCTGGATCTGAAGTTTTTGAATCAATTTGTAACGGTCCCAAATTTCAAGATGGTGACTAAGGACTATTCTGCCTTTTTTTCATGTAATTGGCAAGAGTCCAAGAGCTAGTGATGTATGGGATATACAATCCTACCAGGAGGGGCAAAGCTTCCCTAACCTCAAAATGCCTATAAAACATAATTTATGCTTACCTGATAAATTCCTTTCTTCTGTAGTGTGATCAGTCCACGGGTCATCATTACTTCTGGGATATTACTCCTCCCCAACAGGAAGTGCAAGAGGATTCACCCAGCAGAGCTGCATATAGCTCCTCCCCTCTACGTCACTCCCAGTCATTCGACCAAGGACCAACGAGAAAGGAAAAGCCAAGGGTAAAGTGGTGACTGGAGTATAAATTAAAAAATATTTACCTGCCTTAAAAACAGGGCGGGCCGTGGACTGATCACACTACAGAAGAAAGGAATTTATCAGGTAAGCATAAATTATGTTTTCTTCTGTTAAGTGTGATCAGTCCACGGGTCATCATTACTTCTGGGATACCAAAGCAAAAGTACACGGATGACGGGAGGGATAGGCAGGCTCTTTATACAGAAGGAACCACTGCCTGAAGAACCTTTCTCCCAAAAATAGCCTCCGATGAAGCAAAAGTGTCAAATTTGTAAAATTTGGAAAAAGTATGAAGCGAAGACCAAGTTGCAGCCTTGCAAATCTGTTCAACAGAGGCCTCGTTCTTGAAGGCCCAAGTGGAAGCCACAGCTCTAGTAGAATGAGCTGTAATTCTTTCAGGAGGCTGCTGTCCAGCAGTCTCATAAGCTAAACGAATTATGCTACGAAGCCAAAAAGAGAGGTAGCGGAAGCTTTTTGACCTCTCCTCTGCCCAGAGTAAATGACAAACAGAGAAGACGTTTGTCGAAATTCCTTAGTTGCCTGTAAGTAAAATTTTAGAGCACGGACTACATCCAGGTTGTGCAGTAGACGTTCCTTCTTTGAAGAAGGATTTGGGCATAAAGAAGGAACAACAATCTCTTGATTGATATTCCTGTTAGTAACTACCTTAGGTAAGAACCCAGGTTTAGTACGCAGGACTACCTTATCCGAATGAAAAATCAAATAAGGAGAATCACAATGTAAGGCTGATAATTCAGAGACTCTTCGAGCCGAGGAAATAGCCATTAAAAATAGAACTTTCCAAGATAACAACTTTATATCAATGGAATGAAGGGGTTCAAACGGAACGCCCTGTAAAACATTAAGAACAAGGTTTAAACTCCATGGTGGAGCAACAGTTTTAAACACAGGCTTAATCCTGGTCAAAGCCTGACAAAAAGCCTGGACGTCAGGAACTTCTGACAGACGTTTGTGTAACAGAATGGACAGAGCTGAGATCTGTCCCTTTAATGAACTAGCAGATAAACCCTTTTCTAAACCTTCTTGTAGAAAAGACAATATCCTAGGAATCCTAACCTTACTCCAAGAGTAACCTTTGGATTCACACCAATATAGGTATTTACGCCATATCTTATGGTAAATCTTTCTGGTAACAGGTTTCCTAGCCTGTATTAAGGTATCAATAACTGACTCAGAAAACCCACGTCTTGATAAAATCAAGCGTTCAATTTCCAAGCAGTCAGCTTCAGAGAAGTTAGATTTTGATGTTGAAGGGACCCTGTATCAGAAGGTCCTGCTTCAGAGGTAGAGACCAAGGTGGACAGGATGACATGTCCACCAGGTCTGCATACCAAGTCCTGCGTGGCCACGCAGGTGCTATTAGAATCACTGATGCTCTCGTTTGATTCTGGCAATCAATCGAGGAAGCAACGGGAAGGGTGGAAACACGTAAGCCATCCTGAAGTCCCAAGGTGCTGTCAGAGCATCTATCAGGACCGCTCCTGGATCCCTGGATCTGGACCCGTAACGAGGAAGCTTGGCGTTCTGTCGAGACGCCATGAGATCTATCTCTGGTTTGCCCCAACGTCGCAGTATTTGGGCAAAGACCTCCGGATGAAGTTCCCACTCCCCCGGATGAAAAGTCTGACGACTTAAGAAATCCGCCTCCCAGTTCTCCACTCCCGGGATGTGGATTGCTGACAGGTGGCAAGAGTGAGACTCTGCCCAGAGAATTATCTTTGATACTTCCATCATAGCTAGGGAGCTTCTTGTCCCTCCCTGATGGTTGATGTAAGCAACAGTCGTGATGTTGTCCGACTGAAACCTGATGAACCCCCGAGTTGTCAACTGGGGCCAAGCCAGGAGGGCATTGAGAACTGCTCTCAATTCCAGAATGTTTATTGGCAGGAGACTCTCCTCCTGACTCCATTGTCCCTGAGCCTTCAGAGAATTCCAGACGGCACCCCAACCTAGAAGGCTGGCGTCTGTTGTTACAATTGTCCAGTCTGGTCTGCTGAATGGCATCCCCCTGGACAGATGTGGCCGAGAAAGCCACCATAGAAGAGAATTTCTGGTCTCTTGATCCAGATTCAGAGAAGGGGATAAGTCTGAGTAATCCCCATTCCACTGACTTAGCATGCACAGTTGCAGTGGTCTGAGGTGTAAGTGTGCAAAGGGTACTATGTCCATTGCCGCTACCATTAAGCCGATTACCTCCATGCATTGAGCCACTGACGGGTGTTGAATGGAATGTAGGGTGCGGCAAGCACTTTGAAGTCTTGTTAACCTGTCCTCTGTCAGGTAAATCTTCATTTCTACAGAATCTATAAGAGTCCCCAGGAAGGGAACTCTTGTGAGTGGAACGAGTGAACTTTTCTTTTCGTTCACCTTCCATCCATGTGACCTTAGAAATGCCAGCACTAACTCTGTATGAGACTTGGCAGTTTGAAAGCTTGAAGCTTGTATCAGAATGTCGTCTAGGTATGGAGCTACCGAGATTCACCGCGGTCTTAGTACCGCCAGAAGAGCACCCAGAACCTTTGTGAAGATTCTTGGAGCTGTAGCCAATCCGAATGGAAGAGCCACAAACTGGTAATGCCTGTCTAGGAAGGCAAACCTTAGGTACCGATAATGATCTTTGTGAATCGGTATGTGAAGGTAAGCATCTTTTAAATCTACAGTGGTCATGTACTGACCCTCTTGGATCATAGGTAAAATTGTCCGAATAGTCTCCATCTTGAACGATGGAACTCTTAGGAATTTGTTTAGGATCTTTAAGTCCAGGATTGGTCTGAAAGTTCCCTCTTTTTTGGGAACCACAAACAGATTTGAGTAAAACCCCTGTCCCTGTTCCGATCGTGGAACTGGATGGATTACTCCCATTAACAAGAGCTCTTGTACGCAGCGTAGAAACGCCTCTTTCTTTGTCTGGATTGTTGACAATCTTGACAGATGAAATCTCTCTCTTGGAGGAGAGTATTTGAAGTCCAGAAGGTATCCCTGAGATATTATCTCTAGCGCCCAGGGATCCTGGACATCTCTTGCCCAAGCCTGGGCGAAGAGAGAAAGTCTGCCCCCCACTAGATCCGATCCCGGATCGGGGGCCCTCAATTCATGCTGTTTTAGGGGCAGCAGCAGGTTTCCTGGCCTGCTTGCCCTTGTTCCAGGACTGGTTAGGTTTCCAGCCTTGTCTGTAGCGAGCAACAGCTCCTTCCTGTTTTGGTGCAGAGGAAGTTGATGCTGCTCCTGCTTTGAAATTACGAATGGAACGAAAATTAGACTGTCTAGCCTTAACTTTGGCTTTGTCCTGAGGCAGGGCATGGCCTTTACCTCCTGTAATGTCAGCGATAATCTTTCAACCCGGGCCCGAATAAGGTCTGCCCTTTGAAAGGTATATTAAGCAATTTAGACTTAGAAGTAACATCAGCTGACCAGGATTTTAGCCACAGCGCCCTGCGTGCCTGAATGGCGAATCCTGAATTCTTCGCCGTAAGTTTAGTAAGATGTACTACGGCCTCCGAAATGAATGAATTAGCTAGTTTAAGGACTCTAAGCCTGTCCGTAATGTCGTCCAGAGTAGCTGAACCAATGTTCTCTTCCAGTGACTAAATCCAGAATGCCGCTGCAGCCGTGATCGGTGCAATGCATGCAAGGGGTTGCAATATAAAACCTTGTTGAACAAACATTTTCTTAAGGTAACCCTCTAACTTTTTATCCATTGGATCTGAAAAAGCACAGCTATCCTCCACCGGGATAGTGGTACGCTTAGCTAAGGTAGAAACTGCTCCCTCCACCTTAGGGACCGTTTGCCATAAGTCCCTTGTGGTGGCGTCTATTGGAAACATTTTTCTAAATATCGGAGGGGGTGAGAACGGCACACCGGGTCTATCCCACTCCTTAGTAACAATTTCAGTAAGTCTCTTAGGTATAGGAAAAACCTCAGTACTCGTCGGTACCGCAAAATATTTATCCAACCTACACATTTTCTCTGGTATTGCAACTGTGTTACAATCATTCAGAGCCGCTAACACCTCCCCTAGTAATACACGGAGGTTTTCCAGTTTAAATTTAAAACTTGAAATATCTGAATCCAGTCTGTTTGGATCAGAACCGTCACCCACAGAATGAAGTTCTCCGTCCTCATGTTCTGCCACCTGTGACGCAGTGTCTGACATGGCCCTAATATTATCAGCGCACTCTGTTCTCACCCCAGAGTGATCACGCTTACCTCTTAGTTCTGGTAATTTAGCCAAAACCTCAGTCATAACAGTAGCCATATCCTGTAATGTGATTTGTAATGGCCGCCCAGATGTACTCGGCGCTACAATATCACGCACCTCCCTCTGAGCGGGAGATGTAGGTACTGACACGTGAGGCGAGTTAGTCGGCATAACTCTCCCCTCGTTGTTTGGTGAAATTTGTTCAATTTGTACAGATTGACTTTTATTTAAAGTAGCATCAATACAGTTAGTACATAAATTTCTATTGGGCTCCACTTTGGCATTGCAACAAATGACACAGGTATCATCCTCTGAATCAGACATGTTTAACACACTAGCAAATAAACTTGCAACTTGGAAATACAATTCAATTAGAATAATATTAAAACGTACTGTGCCTTTAAGAAGCACAGAAGATCTGACAGTTGAAAATTAATAAATTGAAACAGTTATAGCCTCAATCCTTGTAAACAACACAACTTTAGCAAAGGTTTAATCCCATTAGCAAAGATAACAAATTCTGAAAGCAGGAAACAAATTACAGAATAAACGTTTTTTATCTCAGTCAAACTACAATTCTCACAGCTCTGCTGAGAGAAATTACCTCCCTCAAAATAAGTTTTGAAGACCCCTGAGCTCTGTAGAGATGAACCGGATCATGCAGGGAATACAATGAGTTGCTGACTGAAATATTTGATGCGTAGTAAAAGCGCCAAAAAACGGCCCCTCCCCCTCACACACAGCAGTGAGGGAGAACAGAAACTGTCAGAAAACAGATTAAGCAACTGCCAAGTGGAAAAATAGTGCCCAAACATTTATTCACTCAGTACCTCAGTAAATGAAAACGATTTTACATTCCAGCAAAAACGTTAAACATAATCTCTAGTTATTAAACAGCTTTATGTATTTCTTACAGTGTAATTCTAGTGAAGTACCATTCCCCAGAATACTGAAGTGTAAAGTATACATACATGACATTATATCGGTATGGCAGGATTTTCTCATCAATTCCATTATCAGAAAATAAAAACTGCTACATACCTCTATGCAGATTCATCTGCCCGCTGTCCCCTGATCTGAAGTTTACCTCTCCTCAGATGGCCGAGAAACAGCAATATGATCTTAACTACTCCGGCTAAAATCATAACAAAAACTCTGGTAGATTCTTCTTCAAACTCTGCCAGAGAGATAATAACACACTCCGGTGCTATTTTAAAATAACAAACTTTTGATTGAAGATATAAAACTAAGTATAATCACCATAGTCCTCTCACACATCCTATCTAGTCGTTGGGTGCAAGAGAATGACTGGGAGTGACGTAGAGGGGAGGAGCTATATGCAGCTCTGCTGGGTGAATCCTCTTGCACTTCCTGTTGGGGAGGAGTAATATCCCAGAAGTAATGATGACCCGTGGACTGATCACACTTAACAGAAGAAATACACCCCTCACCACACCTACAATTCAGTTTTACAAACTCTGCCTCCTATGGAGGTGGTGAAGTAAGTTTGTGCTTGATTTTCTTCTGTGAATGCGCTTCTCAGTGAATGTCAGAGGGATGTGAAGGGAGTATCACCTATTGAATTCTATGGTTTTCCTTGTGGGAAATCTTTTCATAGGTTCTCTGTTATCGGTCGTAGAGATTAATCTCCTACCTTCCTTTTCAGATCGAAGATATACTCTTATATTCCATTACCTCTACTGATAGCTGTTTCAGTACTGGTTTGGATATATGCTAAATGTGGATGGGTGTCTTTCGGTAAGTATGTTTTCATTACTTAAGACACTCTCAGCTATTGTTTGACACTTTATGAATTAATGTAAAGTTCTAAATATATGTATTGTACTTAAATTTGCCATGAGTCAGGTTTATGTACATTTCCTTTTGCAGACTATCAGTTTCAAAATTGGGAAAAACTTATTTAGGAAGTTAATTTTTCTTACCTGGGGTATAGTCTTTTCTTCAAAATTGACTGTTTTTCTTTAATTTTCGCGGGAAAAATTAGGCTTGCATGGCTGCAAAATGCTAATATTTATTGCATCATTCTTGGCGTGAGAATTTTTTGGCGCGAAGGTACGTTTGGTGACTTTAATTTGCCATTTCCGGCATCTTAGTTGACTCCAGGTTCCTTGCACAAGATTGCGTCTGCCATGGCGCTTGTTGCGTCATTTCTGGATGTTGTTTGGCGCCAAAAAATGTCATTTTGCATTGTGCATCATACTTGGCGCCAAATTTAAACCCCACTTCCTATATGTCTCTTGCCTTTCTCTATGCTCAGAGGGCTATGCTGTTTGCATTTTTTCCCCATTCCTGAAACTGCCATATAAGTAAATTGATAATTTTGCTTTATATGTTTTTTTCTCTTACATTTGCAAGATGTCTCAATCTGATCCTGTCTCAGAATCCACTGTTGGATTCCTGCTGCCTGATAACAGTTCTACCAAAGATAAGTGCATTTGTTGTAAATTAGAGATTATATCTCCAGCGATAGTATGTAACAGTTGTCATGATAAACTTTTACATGCAGAGCATGTATCCATCAGTAATAGTACAATGCCTGTTGTTCCTTCAACATATAATGTACATAATATCCCTGTGAATATAAAATTTTATTGCTGATGCGATTCAGAAGGCTTTGTCTGTTATTCCGCCTTCTAATAAACGTAAAAGGTCTTTTCTCATAAAGTTGATGAAATTTCAAATGACCGACAACATACAGATTTATCTTCCTCTGATGAGGATCTATCTGATTCAGAAGATCCTACCTCAGATATTGACACTGACAAATCTACTTAACTCTTTAAGATTGAGTATATTCGTTCCTTGTTAAGAGGTGTTGATTACTTTGGATATTAAGGAAACTAGTCCTCTTGGCATTAAAACTAGTAAACGTTTAAATTCTGTTTATAAACCTCCTGTGTTTACTCCAGAGGTTTTTCCAGTTCCTGATGCTATTTCTGATATAATTTCAAAAGGAATGGAATAGACCTGGTACTACTTTTATTCCTTCTGTTAGGTTTAAGAAGTTGTATCCCTTGCCAGCAATTAAATTGGCGTTTTGGGAAAAATCTCCAAAGTTGATTGGACTATATCTCTACTCTTGCCAAACGTACTACTATCCCTATGGAATATAGTACTTCCTTTAAAGACCCTTTAGATAGGAAACTTGAATCTTATCTAAGGAAAGTTTATATATCTTCTCAGGCCTGCCATTTCTATGGCTGATGTTGCAGCTGCATCAACTTTTTGGTTGGAAAGTTTATCGCAATAGGAAACAGATCCTGATTTGTCTAGCATTGTTCGCTTGCTTCAACATGCTAATCATTTTATCTGTGATGCTATTTTTGATATCCTCAAAATTGATGTTAAATCTATATCTTTAGCTATCTTAGCTAGAAGAGCTTTGTGGCTTAAATATTGGAATGCTGACATGGTATTTGTCTAGATTACTATCTTTCTTTCCAAGATAACAATTTATTTGGTTCTCAGTTAGATTCAATTATTTCAACTGTTACTGGGGGGAAGGGAGGTTTTTTTTTCTACATCAGGATAAAAGATCTAAGGGTAAATCTAAGGCTTCTAATCTTTTTCGTTATTTTCGACAGAATAAGGAACAGAAAGCCAATCCTTCCCCCAAAGAATCTGGTTCCAATAGGAAACCCTCTTCAAGTTGTAAAAAATCCAAGCCTTTTAAGAAACCAAAGCCAGCCCACAAGTCTGCATGAAGGTGCGGCCCTCATTCCAGCTCAGCTGGTGGGGGGGCAGATTAAAATTTTTCCAAAATATTTTTGGCAGATTCTGTCCAAAATCAATGGATTCAGAGCATTGTCTCTCAAGGTTATCGAATAGGATTCAGAGTAAGACCTCCTGTGAGAAGATTTTTTTTTTTCTCTCACGCGCTCCAGCAAACTCAGTGAAGGCTCAGGCCTTTCTGATGTGTGTTTCAGATCTAGCGCTTTCAGGGGTTATTATACCAGTTCCGTTTCAGGAACAGGGTCTGGGGTTTTATTCAAATCCATTCATTGTCCCAAAGAAAGAAAATTCATTCAGGCCAGTCCTGGATCTGAAAATTTTGAACAGTTTTTTGTGAGTGCTAACTTTCAAAATAGTGACTATAAGGACTATTCTGTCTATTGTTCAGCATTATATGTCCACAATAGACTTACAGGATGCATATCTTCATATTCCGATTCATCCAGACCACTATCAGTTTCTGAGATTCTCTTTTCTAGACGAGCATTACTGATTTGTCTCTCTTTCATTTGGCCTAGCGGCAGCTCCAAGAATTTTTTCAAAAGTTCTCGGTGCCCTACTCTCTAATCAGAGAACAGGGTATTGTGGTGTTTCCTTATTTGGACGATATCTTGGTACTAGCTCAGTCTTTACATTTTGCCAAATCTCACACACATCAACTAGTGTTGTTTCTTCAAAGACCTGGTTGGAAGATCAATTTTCCAAAAAGTTCCTTGATTCCTCAGACAAGGATCACCTTTTTAGGTTTCCAGATAGATTCAGTGTCCATGACTCTGTCTCTAACAGACAAGAGACGAATAAAATTGGTTTCAGCTTGTCGGAACCTTCAGTCTCAATCGTTCCCTTCAGTGGGTATGTGCATGGAAGTTTTAGGTCTCATGACTGCAGCATCGGATGCGATCCCCTTTGCTCGTTTTCATATGAGACCTCTCCAGCTTCGTATGCTGAAGCAATGGTGCAGGGATTATACAAAGATATCACAATTAATATCCCTAAATCCCAATGTTCAGCTTTCTCTGACTTGGTGGTTAGACCATCACCGTATAATTCAAGGGGCCTCTTTTGTTCATCCAACCTGGACTGTAATCACAACCGATGCAAGTCTTTCAGGTTATGGAGCTGTCTGGGGAACTCTGACAGCACAAGGGGTTTAGAAATCTCAAGAGGCTTTTTTTACCAATCAATATTTTGGAACTCCGTGCTATTTTCAGGGCTTTTTTTTTTTTTTTTTAATATTTATTTTCATATTTCTAATCCATTTGGGGTACAAAAAACAAAATGGTAGTACATCAGATGATAACATATTTGGGGGAATAATACAAAATATGAAAAAAAAAGAATAAAGAAGACAATTATAAAAATAAAAACACTCCCCAGCAGAATTTGAACACCACTTGATTTCATCCAGCTTATCCAAAACATATATCCCCAGTCAGCAATACATATCATGTAGACCGGGATTAATCCTTCTTCTAGTCAGAATATCAATTAGAAAAAAAAAATTCTCAAACACCCCCATATGGATACCTTTCCTAACGATACATCAAAACTCATAAGAAAAAAAAAGAGAGAAAAAAAAGAAAAAGAAAAAAAGAAAAGAAAAGAAAAAGAAAAAAAAAAAAAAAGATAATTTTCCGTTAACAAATAAAAATTACATAAATGTATTTAAGTTTAAATAGATAAAGGATTTTCAATCAGCCCTGCCCCAACAGGCCTCAGCAGTCTGTCTTATCTTCTAGAAACAACAATTAATTGATTGAACCTTTGCTAGGTTATATCAATCTTAACCCTCCACTTTGCTAACCATAATTAATTATTGGGGCAAATTTATTCCCCCCTCTTCTCTTCCACAGAAAACTTTTTTAGAACATATATAAACTTAATAGATCAGTGGTAATTCGTTTCTTATAATGGCATTTAAGACATATTCCGTCGATCTGAGGGGGTATATAATTTTCTTTTGTACTTCTATTGTTTGAGAGAGAATAAAAGTTTCCCATTTTCTAAAAAATCTTTGGACTTCTTTATCTTTGACTTGTTCTATCAAACATTGCTCCATTATCATTTTTTGAAATATCTGCTTATTGAATTCAGCTATAGATGGGGGTTTTTTTCGAAATCCAAGTTTTTAACAGAAGAAACCTGGCTACTCCAATTACCGTTTCAATAAACATCTTATCTTTATCTCTCTCCTCCGGTGGTAATAAAAAAAATACTAGCTCGCGATATACAACTCTCTCTTTTTTAAGTATTCTGGTAAGCCAAAAACTTATTTTATTCCAGTATTGTCTGACTATTGTACAGTCCCAAAAATAGTGGAGAATATCAGCGTTTCTGCTGCCACATTTAACACATTTATCTTTCACTTTGCTATTCCATCTAGACATTACTGAAGGTGTCAGATATGTTTGATTTATTATATTGATATGTGCTTCTCTATAGTTGGTAGATATAAATATCTTATTTATTCTATTGATACTATTCTGAATAATTTCCTCGCTACATTCCGTCAGCCCTTTCATATGCCATTTTTTGAGTATCATTTGCAGATTTAATAATCCCTCTTGGAGTGCTAAATCCTTATACCATTTTTTAATAGAATATACTCCCATTTTACATAATTCAAGCTTAGCCGAAATTACAGACCAGCTCCATTCTTTCTTCTGGATTAATAACAACTTATTAGCAAGATTTCTTAATTGGAGATAGGCATAAAAATCTTTGTTAGGTAGATCATATTCTCGTCTTACTGTTTCAAAAGTTTTAATTTGTGGTGGGTCCAAGTCAAAATTGATAATTTGCTTAATATATATCAGTCCCTTCCTTTTCCATCTGTGAAACACAGCTGATTTGAGTGCTTCAGGAAATGGGGGGTATCCTACTATTGTTAATTGATTAGATACTGCATATTCTACTTTAAGATTTTTGCAATATTGTTGCCAAGCTTTAACAATGCCCATGACTGATCTGAAATTTTTAATTTCCTTTGGTATAGCTTTTCTTTGTGTATGCAATAAGGCTGATAGCGAGAATGGTTTCACTATTTCCTCTTCTAGCGTTTTAGCAGTATAATATTCAACATCTGTCAGCCATTCAGCTGCTATTTTAGTCAAACACGCTATATTATAATTTTCTAAATCTGGGAGTGCGAGTCCTCCACATTCTCTCGGATGAGACAATATTTTGAGAGATAATCTTCTCCTTTTTTTTACCCCAAATAAATTCTACCATCTTTTTGTTAAAAATTTTAATATCTACTTTCTTTATGAGAAGAGGAAGATTCTGCAATTTATATAAAATTTTTGGAAATGCAATCATCTTTATTAGACCAATCTTCCCTGATAGAGCCAACGGTAAGTGTTTCCAAACATTTAATTGGTCATATATCTTTTGCAAAATTGGTTTAAAATTCAGGTCATACCAGAGATTTGGATTCTTATGTAAAGTAATACCCAAATACATAATTTGTTCTACAACTTTGAATGGGCTTTCTCCAATAGAGTCCCTTTTCCTATCTAGCCATAATAATTCTGTTTTGTTGATATTAACTCTGTAACCCGTAAATGAGCTATATCTTTCTATAATATCCATTAGTCTAGGAATATTCTGCTTAGTGTTCCTTAAAAATATTAATACATCGTCTGCATAGAGTAATATTTTCTCCTCAACACCTTTGCATATGACCCCTTGTAGATCTTGTCGTATTTTAATGGCTAACGGCTCGATGGATAGATTAAACAAAAGGGGAGAGAGTGGGCACCCCTGCCTGGTTCCTCTTTCCAGTCTTATTTCTAGGGATTCTATTCCATTTACTGAAATCAGAGATAGAGGATTTCTATAAATTGTTTTTATAAAATTCAGGAAAGATCCCGAGAAGCCAAACTTGATTAAAGAGGTGAATAAATGATCCCATTGCACAGCATCAAATGCTTTTTCAGCATCTATTGTTATTAATGTAGCATCTTGATTTAAGTTATTAAGTCTCTCAGGTTGATTCCTGAAACATTCAATGATAATGCATGCTTTACGTATATTTACAACTGAGCTTCGACCATTCATAAAACCCACCTGGTTGGGATGAATAATTTTACTTAGATTTTTTTTTTAATCTATCCGCTACTATTGATGCTAAAATTTTGTAATCTGTGTTTAACAGAGAGATGGGTCTATATGACTCTGGCTTCTCGGGATCCCGTCCCTTTTTATATATCATAATTGTTACTGCTTTGGAAAAATTTCTTGACATCACTCTATTCTCTATATAATAATAGTTGAATAACTTTGTAAGGCATGGTACTATTTCTTTATTTAATATTTTATAGAACTCGGCTGGTAAAAATTCTGGTCCTGGGGCTTTATTAAATTTAATCTTATCAATAGTGGCCTCGACTTCCTCTTCTAGGATTGGTTGGTTAATATATTCCATTTCTTCTAGTGTTAACCTAGGTGTGTCTATACTATTCCAAAAACACTCCTTATTAGATCTGTCTATCTCACATGCACTATAGAATTCTTGAAACATATGATAGAAAACCTCATTAATTTCTACTGAGTCGTGTATATGCTTATCTCCTACTTTTATAGAGTGTATGACATTCGTTTTTTTCTCCAATTTCGCTATTTTCGCTAGATAACCACCTGTTTTATTTCCAAACTTTAGATACTTTGCCTTGTATTTCAATTCTTCTCTCGCCATCTCTTGAAGGAAAAATGTATCCCTTTCTTGTTTCGCCTGTATATATCTAGACCAATTATTTTTAGAGGCAATTTGAAGATACCTATTATACCTATTTGTTAATTGATTAGTTAGCTGCTCTTCCCTTCTTTTTCTCTTTTTATTAAATAATGCCATATAGCTCACTATCTCACCCCTTAAAACAGCTTTTGCTGTTTCCCATAGAGTTTCTATGCGATTTTCATACTCTTTATTTAAATTTAAAAAAATATTCCATTTTTCTTTCAACATTGCTACAAAGGAGGCATTCTTTAACATGTATTTAGGAAAATAAAAAGAATTCTTCTTGACAGCTTTTATATTAAACTTATCCATGTGAATTTCTAGTGTTATAGGTGCATGGTCTGATACTGTAAATTCCTTAATATCAGCTTTGAGATTTTCTTTTAACAAAGTCTCTGCAACTAGGAAATAATCAATCCTAGATAAAGATGCTGTTGATTTGGATAGACATGTATATTTATTATAGTCTGGATATTGGATCCTCCAAATATCAAATACTTTAAGTGTTTTTTTTAAATGTTTTTAAAATTTTCATTTCTTTCTCAATCCTATAATCTTTCTTCCTTCCCTTCATACTTTTCCTATCTATTGGGAATCTAGGCGTCAGATTAAAATCCCCTGCGATTATTAAATTGTCATCAACATAGTTCAACAAAAGGGCCTGTAACCTATCCCAAAACTCCACCTCCAACACATTAGGTCCATAAATATTACATAATGTGAAGATCTTTTTTTTTAACTCAATTTTAAGAATTAAATATCTTGCATTTTCGTCTATTTTAACTTCCAGTATATTATAATCTACATTTTTACTTAATAAAATGGCCACTCCCTTTCTTCTTTCAGTACAGGGTGTTGCCACAATTTCTTTAACCCAATTAGTTTTTAATTTGACTAATTCTGGTGAGGATAATCTAACTTCTTGGAGAAAAGCAATATCCGATTTCAGTTTTTTTAAATGTTTAAGAATTGTCTTTCTTTTAATTGGAGAAAGTATTCCTCCAACGTTCCATGACGTCAAGTGTATTATATTTTTTAAACTATTAGCCATGTTGAGATTCTAAAATTACTAACCTGATCTTCTAGTCACAAGACTAGAAAATCTCCTCTACATACCAAATATATAATATACCTCCTTTTCCTGTAGGAGAGGGCTGATTGGAAGAAGAAAGGAGAGAAAAAAAAAAAAAAAAAAAAGGAAAGGAAAACGAAAAACAAACAAAAGATAAAAAAAGAACCTTCACACCTTCTTCATATAATTTATTCATTGCTGCACTCTTTCTTTAGATATTGTCTAGCTTCTTCACTATCCTGAAAGGATTTATGCCCTGCTTTTCCTATTACCTTGAGTATAGCCGGATATACCACAAAAGCCTGTACTCCTGCCTGGATAAATTGAGAGCATAATTGTGACATTATTTTCCTTTTGTTGGACGTTTCAATAGAAAAATCCTGAAATATTAATATTTTTCTATCTTCCACTAACAATGGTTCAGAGAGCTTTTTATAATATCTCAAGATTTCTATTTTGTCCTTGTAATTCAAAAACTTTGCTATAACTGGTCTCGGTGAAGACCTGTTTGGTGACTCCTCTGTAGAATTCTGTCTATTAAAGCCAATTCTATGTACTCGCTCAGCTATTATTTCAGGACCTTCTCTTGAAATGCCTAGGCGTGTTGGTATTTCTTTAGTGATAAGAGACTCTAGATCTTGTTTTGCATATTTTTCAGATATACCAATAAATCTTAAATTATTCCTTCTTGCTCTGTCTTCTGCCATATCTGCTCTATCTTGTAGTTTTATAATTTTATCATTAAGTATATCAATTATATTACTTTTAGCATTCATCTGATCCTCTAGATCAGAGATGCGACTTTCAGCCTCTCCAACTCTCATGTTGAATTGCTTTAACTCATTTGTCACTACTGATAGGTCCAATCTTATTTTATCGAATTGCGGCATCAGCAAGGCAGAAATTTGAGTTATCAACATTTGTGTGTCTATATTAGCTTGTGAGGGACTTATATTATCAGAGATTTCTAGGACTTGTTCAGTTTGATTTTTATTCCTGTTTCTTTCTCTATTTTTTACAGACATTGTTGCTGGTGATTTATCTTTTAAATTATGGACAAATTTTTCCATTAGTATAATATTCCTCTTGGAATTAGTCTAGAAGAGGGGAGAGAGAAGGGGAGGAAAAAAAAAAAAAAAAAAAAGTGTGTTTCCCCTTGCTTATTGGGAAACAAAACTGTGAATATCTTAAATAAGACCAATTTTATTTGAGTTAAGTGTAGGTTGGGTGGAGTGTATGTGAAAGTATTGGGTGTTGCATTAGTGGCATATATTGTGAGAAGAAGAAAAAAAAAAAAAATATTTTTTTTTTAGGAAAAAAAAAAAAACACACACAAAAAAACAAAAAACAGTGAGAACACAGTGCTAGTGCTAATATAGTGTGTAGGGGACAAAAAATAAGACTGAGATATACTCAGATTCAGCTATGTGTTTGTGAGAGAAAAAAAAACAAAAAAAAAACCCTACTCTCAGACCCAGCTTAACTTCCGAGATCAGTCAGGAGCGGGTACATTCAGAGTAGTATATCAGTATATTCCTTTATATTTTACCTTTAATTATACCAAGTTTTTGTCTACATGTAAAACCATCAGAATCTGTAGAGTACTGTTATTATATAAAAGCCAGGTTACAACTGGTGAGACCAGGCTTTTCTCTTTTTTTTCCCCTTTTTTCCCTTCTATTTTTAAGTTTTCGCCTCTCTAATATGGATCATAACTTTTACATTTAAGCACAGTATTTCTTTCCAGTAATATACAGAAGCTTTAGAACATCAAATGCTTATATTAAAGGTAGATATTTTTAAAAAAATCTCAGAATTCACTTTGTGCCTAGTGTCGGCTTCTTCACTTGGTTATCACATACTCTATAGATCTTATCCCGCTATTTATCCAACCCCAGACTGGAAAACTTGACACCCTTATTAGGAATAATCTATATCTTGAATGACCTTTAACAATGTATCACAAAAGAAAAAACTGTTATAGCATGATATATGTCTAATTACGACAGCTTTCAGATATATCAGTTCTGCTTATATATGCAACAAGGAAGTCCTCTGCAAATTGACTGTATGCTACTTCACTGGGGCTTAGTAAAAAGTATATAGAGTGTCCCTGTATACCAAGTCTTTCTTCTTAGATTGTTTCCATATTCAACACTTTTTCTGCTTTTATAGATAGGCATAGAGGCAGGGGACAAGCATCAAATTTTATCTCTTAGGTGTATCTCTGTGGAGTGTCTGTATCTTCACTGGGCTGTTGTTATGTATACAGAGTCTTACTCCCAGACTTCACTACCACACACTCTAGCAGACTCCCCTATATCACTTCTCTCTGCTGTTTTAGTGATGTGTTCTCTGAAAACAAGGAAACAACCTGACCATCTGTTGGTTAACAGGAATCCACATATGATTACCAGTAGTTAGAAAAGTTTTTTCTGATAAACACTCAAAGTCTCTGGCACATCTATATATTACCAAGCACACCAGACTTAAAGCTATACAATTTAGATATCCCAGGAGAAGGACCAACAAGTCCCTTTCTGCTTCACAGCATGGGGTCCCCAGGGGGATAAAACAGAGTATCGGTATTCATATTGAATGTCAGCACAGCTGGCTAGGTCTCAGTGTCTTATAATATTCCCCTTTATAGATTCTCTTTTCACTCCAGACTTGTGTCCTTTAATAAACTACACTGTTTTATATCTTTCCCCCTGGTTGAATCCCTTCATGCTGACTTAAACAACATTCCTATAGCCACTTTTTACATGGCGTCTTGTGCTCTTTCCTTTAATTATATCCACACAACAAACAGCCTTTTTGAAACGCAAATTTCCTGTCTCCAAACAGCCCCACTTCTTTAACTGTGTATATTGTCACATTGATATAAGTTTCCCCTAGTCAGGGCTGATGCACCCTGATAAGGGAGAAAAAAACTTATCTGGGGAGTCGACTTCTATGCGCTGGATTCCTTGTAGTTTTTCAGCTACACTCGATCACGAGTTTTGAGAAGGTGCTGCTCCTGCCGTGGAGCTGTGGATGCTTGACTGGCCTCGGTGCAGTAAAGTTGTTTACTCTCCGTCGTGCGCCTTTACCAGCATGCGATGCTGACACCCGTACTGGATGGATCTTCTATCGGGCGTTGTATGGCACTCCTGCCCGGCTCTATTTTGGGCCTAGGGCTTCGACAAGCGGCTGGAACTCCTTGGACCGAGCACCGGATTCGCGCCCTTCCAACGTTGCCGCCCACCGGAAGTCAGCCTATTTTCAGGGCTTTTCAGGTTTGGCCTCTGTTATAGAGAGAACCATTAATTTGTTTTCAGATAGACAATGTCACAACTGTGGCATGTCGATCATCAGGGCCCTAACTATGAGAGAAGTATCTTGGATACTTGCTTGGGCGGAATCCAGCTCTTGTCTAATTTCTGCGGTACATATCCCAGGTATAGACAATTGGGAAGCAGATTATCTCAGCCGTCTGACTTTACATCCGGGGGAGTGGTCTCTACATCCAGATGTACTTTTTCAGATTGTTCAGATGTGGGGTTTTCCAGAAATAGATCTGATGGCTTCTCATCTAAACAAGAAACTTTCCAGGTACCTATCCAGGTCCAGGGATCCTCAGGTGGAGTTGGTGGATGCGTTAGCAGTTCCTTGGTTTTACCAACCTTCTTATATCTTTCCGCCTCTAGTTCTTCTTCCAAGAGTGATTTCCAAAATCCTCATGGAACATACGTTTGTGTTTCTGGTAGCTCCAACATGGCCTCACAGGTTCTGGTATGCTGACCTTGTCCGGATGTCCAGTTGTCCAGTTGTCAACCTTGGCCACTTCCTTTAAGAACAGACCTTCTGTCTGAAGGACCGTTTTCTTTTTTAAGACATGAGTCCACGGATCATCTTAAGTACTAATGGCATATACACCTTCTGGTCAGCAGGAGGCGGCAAAGAGCACCACAGCAGAGCTGTTAAATAGCTCTCCCCCCCCCCCCTCCCACTCCAGTCATTCTCTCTGCCTACGTTAGTGATAGGAAGTGGCAAAGTGAGGTGTTAGTTTTAGATTCTTCAATCAAGAGTTTATTATTTTTAAAGTAGTGCCAGAGTGTGCTGCTTTGTTCTAGGGTGTAGCCGTAGTCAGTAGAGCTTTTGGTGGCTTTAGAGCAATGGGAACTGGTGGGACATAATTCTCACTGCGCCTCTCATACTGATGCTGCCCTAACACTAAAAACCTGAGGGATTTCACTCAGGACTTTAGTTTATTTACAGGGCCATGGGAGGGAGAGGTCCTCCTAAACCTGGGAACTACCTTGCTGCCAGGCAGATGAGGTAGGTGCTAACTTTATTTCTGGGGAGAGAAGGATCTCAGAAAAAGTTTGGGCACTTTATTAAGTTAAACCTCATTGAACTTGGACTTAGTTTCTTCTTTTCTGCTAGGAGACATTATGACAGTTGGTATACAGGTACTGGGTGACTTTTGTTAAATCTCCTGGCGGTCTCGGCTAATAATGGAGCCGACAGGGAGTTTTGCCTCGTGTTCTTACATTGAGTATGGCAGAGTGTGTGCCCTAAGGGGTTTTCTCTGGCAGATAGAGCCTTTGGACTGAACAGCTATTTAAACTGAAGCTGTTCAGTATGTTTTCTTGCTCATTGTGAGTATTTGCGCTGGATGGATACAATTTGTCCCTTTGCTCCCGGTGATTTTGCTTGGCTAACGGGGTGTAACAGGCTGAGCAGCTGTCCTTTGTTTATTTCACTGTATAACCTTGCTCCCGGTGCCTTTACTTGGTTTTCAATGGCGACCGGGAGATGGCTTGTGCGATGCCCACGAGGGACGGAGCTTGTAAATGGCGCCTTTGCAGTGCGCACCTCCTCTCCTAGACCTTCCGGTTGTCGGAAGGAGCGGAGGAACTTAAGATGAGGAGAAATGTACTGCGTAGCTGGCAATGAGACAGGCTCTTTGTCACGATATGCATCTTTTAAAAACATCAGGGCGACGGCTGCAGCTGCACCTTAAAACAAGTGTATTATACTGATATGTTTATGCATACATGACTTAGACAAACAACGTTTAGTATATATTAATATTAAAAGGTTGATTTTGATTCGGCACTTTTCTTCCTTACAAAGAAACTTAAACACAGGGAGACTTTGTGTGTTTGCGCTTCAGAAAAGCGCTACAGTGGAAAAGGAGGGAACTTTCACGATGAGGGATAAATAAATCATGTCTACTCAGTATGTGCTGCTAATTAATGTGAATAAAGAGACGGCATCAGTTACAGGCTGTCTGACTCCTTTGCTAGATCAAGCTGTGATATAGAGGAACATTTATAGTACTAGAGTTCCTCCTGTAATACACATTTTATATCAGCATTACAATAAAGTGTTGTACTTATACAGACAATACCGTTGTTATAGGTTAATTCATCACTGTCTATTGTGAGTCAGTTTAAATTTTAAAGTGCAACTTTTTTTTTTTTTTAAAGCGACGGTACTGGTTGTTATATGTTAATTTTTATTAATAAAAGGTTAAGAATTTATTAATTCTTCCATATGAGTCTGGGGGACTGTGAAAATGTCCATATCATCTTCAATAATACATGCAGTGCCCTGCGGTTCCTCACAAACTCCATTTGGAGTTCCTGTACAGGACATCGCCTTTTCTGTCAGGGTGATATGTTGCGTTGTCTACCTTTCCCATGCTACGGGGAAGACATCTTATGAAATGTTTTTAAGCAGATACAGTGGTAGCTGTTCCTAATATTTCTTTCATGAGCTTGTAGAGGAAGATGTTTGTCAGTTTTTTGGCTTGATCACCTCCATTTTCTATTTTTTTAGTTAGGTTTTAGATACCCTGGGACGCCTCCGGTGTAATTTATCCTGGTGCATCCAGTAGGTTATAAGGAAGAGTAATTTCCAGCTTAGCTAGGAGAACTACTATACCCTTAGTAGATATTTTGGTTTTTTCTCCGGTCCTATGGACAATCTTTGAAAAGAATACTCCCCTGGATAATCCAGGTTAGGATGAAGTATTCAAATTGGTTAATTCCTTTATTTCTACATTCTTCCCTTGAAGTTATCAAACTGGGAGAATAGGTTCAGGTTTCTCTGTTCCAGCTCACAGAGCCTTATGGTTAGAGCCTTGTTCTACGAATATATGCTCTAAGTCTAAGCTTTTTGTGATTTTCTTACAAGGGGAAGACCTTGTTGGGACCTGGCTTGACGGAAATAATCTCTCTTGAAACTTAAAGAATAATAAAAAAAAAAAAAATCAAAATAGCCTGCTGTTGAATCAAAGACAGCAATGATGGACATGCCCCAGATCCGGGATCGGATCTTGTAGGGGACAGACTTTCCGTCTTCACTCAAGCTTTGGGTTTGAGATGTTCAGGATCCCTGGGCAATAGAAAATAGAGTCCCAGGGATACAATTGGAATTCAAAAAATTTCCTCCCAGAGGCAGGTTCCTGCTTTTAGGATTATCTACAGATCAGACAAAAGGAGAGGCGTTCTTACACTGCGTAGGAGACCTCTCAGACCTGGGAGTGATTATTTCAGTTAGATTTCGTATACCACTCGGGTTACAAATAACCTCGCCTAAACCATGATTTGGAGGCTACCGAGTTTGCCTTAAATCCACGTGGGTCACTTTATGACAACAGTGGATTTTGAGGATGCGTATCTTCATGTGCTATTCACAAGATTCGTCTCAAGTTCTAGGATTTGCCTTTCCGGACAATCTCTTCTAGTTTGTGCCTCTTCTTTTCGGTCTTGCCAAAGGTTTTGGAGTTCTCACAAAGACTCTGGGATCGTTGATGGTGCTTCAGTTACAAGGCATTACAGTGGCGCCCTATCTGGACGACATCTTAGTCCAGGCGCCATCCTTTCAGCGAGCAAGATTTCATACAGACATGGTGGTATCCTTCCCGCGATTTCTTGAGTGGAAGGTAAATTTGGGAAAGAGTTCCTTTGTCCCATGCACAAGGGTATCTCTCTGGGAAACATAATGGATTACATATCAATGAAGATTTTTCTGACAGGATGTCAGGTGATCAGAGGTTATCGATACTTGTCTAGTCATTCAGTCCACTCCTCGGCCTTCAGTGGCTCAGTGCATGGAGGTAATCGGGCTGATGGCGGCTATGGACCTCATCCTGTTTGCTCAGTTCCATCTCAGACCTCTGCCGTTTGGCATGCTCAGGTAAGGGATCGGAGATTATACAGATTTGTCTCGAATACTACGGGAGCAGGAGACTAAGGATTTTCTTTAATGGTGGTTGTCTCTGGTTCATCTCTTTCAGGGAACCTGCTTTAGCATCCCATCTTGGGTGATGGGATAACAGACGCCAGCCTTCTAGGGTGGGGAGTAGTCTGGGGCTCCCTAAGGGCCCAGGGGGTTTGGACTTAGAGTATTATATTATCCAAGCAACGTTTTTCTAAATCTATCATTGTGACCATGTCTCAGGCTACTGAGCCTGTCTCTGGACAAATTTTTCCTAAGATATGGCGTTAATATCTTTTTTGGTGTGATTCCATGGGCTTCTCTTGGAGTAGAGTTAGGATTCCTAGAATTTTGTCTTTTCTCCAGGAGGGTTTATCGTCAATTTCCCTAAAGGGTCAAATTTGTTGTTATTTATTTTATTCTCAGACATCTGGCAGATGTCCCAGATGTACAATCATTTGGTCAGACCTTGGTTGAGATCAGACCTGTGTTCAATCTGGTTACTCCTCCATGGAGTCTGGATTTAGTTCTCGGAGTTCTTCAAGAGCCTATGCATTCCTTAGATATTAAACTGTTACTGGGAATGTTTTTATTTCTTGTTGCTCTCTGGTGTAGCTTAGTGGCTACCTCTCCTCGTTGAGAGCTTAAATCTTTCCACGGGTACTGTTCATTTAATGGAGAGTCTCAGAACTCTCGGCATTACAGTATCAGTCTCCTAATCTTATTTTCCATACAGATAAGGTAGTTCTACGTACTAAATTACTATTTCTTCCTAAAGTGGTTTTCTGATCGGAACAATAATCAGGAAATTGTTGTTCTTTTCTTGTGTCCTAATCCTTCTTTCGGAAAGGAAAGACTTCTGCACAATTTGGACGTGTTCCGTGCTTTAAGGTTTTATCTGCAGGCGACCAAGGACTATCGTCAGTCTTTATTTGTGGTTTTCTCAAGAAAACGCACGGGACTGAAGGTTATGGCTGCTTCACTTTCTCTTTGACTGGAAGAATATCATACGTTTGGCATATGAGACTGCTGGACAGCAGCCTCCAGGGAGAGCTACGGCTCATTACACGAGGGCTGTTGCATCCTCATGGGCATTCAAAAATGAAGCTTCTGTGGATCGGATTTGCAAGTCTGCAACTTGGTCCTTCGCTCTCTTTCAGTTTTTTACAATTTTGACACTTTTTTGTTTCGGCTGAGGCTGCTTTTGGGAGATAGGTTCTTCAGGCAGTGGTGTCTTCAGTTTAGATTCCCTGTTTTGTCCCCCGTATCATCTGTGTACTCTAGCTTGGGAATTGAATCCCATTAGTAATTAAGATGATCCGTGGACTTGTGTCTTAAAAAAGAAAAGAAAATGTATGCTTACCTGATAAATGTATTTCTTTTTTTACACAATGAGTCCACTGCCCGCCCTGTTCTTGTAAGACAGGTTGTGGGTTATTGTAAACCTCAGACACCCCTGCACCTTGGCTTTTCCTTTCTCTTCCTAACTTCGGTCGAATGACTAGAGTGGGATGGGGAGGAGGTATTTAACAGCTCTGCTGTGGTGCTCTTTGCCTCCTCCTGCTGACCAGGAGGTAAATATCCCATTAGTAATTAAGATGATCAGTGGACTCATTGTGTTAAAAAATAAATTTGATGGTATGGAAATATAACGCTTAGTGCTTAGTCATAGAGGTTTCTCTGACTCAGTGATTAATACTACGTTACAGGCTCGTAAATCTGTTTCTAGGAAGATTTATTATCGTGTTTGGAAGTCTTATATTTCATGGTGTTCTCATAAATTCTCCTGGCATTCTTTTCGAATTCCTAGAATTTTACAGTTTCTTCAGGATGGTTTGGATAAAGGTTTATCTGCAAGTTCATTGAAAGGACAAATCTCTACTCTGTTTTATTTCACAGAAAGATTGCTAAGCTTCCTGATATTCTATATTGTTAAGGCTTTGGTCCGTGTCAAGCCTGTCATTAAATCAATCTCTCCTCCTTGGAGTCTTAATTTGGTTTTGAAAGCTTTAAAGGCTCCTCTTTTTGAGCCTATGCATTCTTTGGATATTCAACTACTTTCTTGGAAAGTGTTGTTCCTTTTGGCTATCTCTTCTGCTAGAAGAGTTTCTGAATTATCTGCTCTTTCTTGTGAGTCACCTTTTCTGATTTTTCATCGAGATAAGGCAGTTTTGCGGACTTCATTTAAATTTTTCCTAAAGTTGTGAATTCTAACATTATTAATAGGGAAATTGTTGTCCCCTAATCCTAAGAATTCTTGGAAAGATCCTTACATTCTCTGGATGTTGTAAGAGCTTTGAAATATTATGTCAAAGCTACTAAACATTTCAGGAAGACTTCTAGTCTATTTGTTGTCTTTTCTGGTTCTAGGAAAGGTCAGAATGCTGCCATTTCCTTGGCATCTTGATAAAGCTTTTGATTCATAAGGCTTATTTGTAGTCGGGTCAGGCCCCGCCTCAGAATTACAGCTCATTCTACTAGATCAGTCTCCACTTCGTGGGCTTTTAAAAGTGAAGCTTCAGTTGATCAGATTTGCAAAGCAGCAACTTGGTCTTTGCATACATTTTACTAAATTCTACCATTTTGATGTATTTGCCTCTTCAGAAGCAGTTTTTGGTAGAAAAGTTCTTCAGGCAGCTGTTTCATTTTGATTCCTCTGCTTATGTTTTAATTTTTTTTCTTTTCATTTATGAGAAAAACTTATTTTTTTTGAATGTGGATTTAATTTTTTCAGCGAAAAATGGCTGTTTTTATTTTATCCCTCTCTCTAGTGACTTTTGTGTGGAGTTCCACATCTTGGGTATTTCTAACTCATACGTCACTAGCTCATTGACTCTTGCCAATTACATGAAAGAAAACATAATTTAAGTAAAAACTTACCTGATGAATTAATTTCTTTCATATTGGAAAGAGTCCACGAGACCCACCTTTTTTTTTTTTTTTTTTTTTTTTTTTATAAAGCCCAATTATATTTCCAATTCCTTTTTTGATGATTTTACTACTTTTTTCACCCCACTACTTGGCTATTCGTTAAACTGAATTGTGGGTGTGGTAAGGGGTGTATTTATAGTCATTTTGAGGTTTGGGAATCTTTGCCCCTCCTGGTAGGATTGTATATCCCATACGTCACTAGCTCATGGACTCTTGCCAATATGAAAGAAATTAATTTATCAGGTAAGTTCTAACATAAATTATGTTTTAGTTCATGGTCCTTACATGTCCTCAATAGACTTACAGGATGCATATCTTCATATTCCGATTCATCCAGACTACTATCGGTTTCTGAGATTCTCTTTTCTAGATAAGCATTACCAGTTTGTTGTTCTTCCATTTGGCCTAGCAATAGCTCCAAGAATCTTTTCGAAAGTTCTCGGTGCCCTTCTATCTGTAATCAGAGAGCAGGGTATTGCGGCGTTTCCTTATTTGGACGATATCTTGGTACTGGCTCAATCTTTTCATTTAGCAGAATCTCATACGAATCAACTTGTGTTGTTTCTTCAAAGGCATGGTTGGAGGATCAATTTACCAAAGAGTTCCTTGATTCCTCAGACAAGGGTCACCTTTTTAGGTTTCCAGATAGATTCAGTGTCCATGACTTTGTCTTTAACAGACGAGACAAATTAAATTGGTTTCTGCCTGTCGAACCCTTCAGTCTTGATCATTCTCTTCAGTGGCTATGTGCATGGAAGTTTTAGGTCTCATGTCTGCAGCATTGGACGCGATCCCCTTTGCTCGTTATCATATGTGATCTCTGCAGCTTTGCATGCTGAATCAATGGTGCAGGGATTATACTCGGATATCACAGTTGATATTCTTAAATCCCAACATTCAACTCTTTGTCCTGGTGGTTAGTCTATCATTAGATTATTCAAGGGGCTTCTCTTGTTCATCCTGCCTGGACTGTGATTTCAACAGATGCAAGTCTCACAGGTTGGGGAGCTGTCTGGGGATCTCTGACAGCACAAGAAGTTTGGAATCCTCAAGAGGCGAGGTTACTAATCAATCTTTTAGAACTCCGTGCTATTTTCAGGGCTCTTCAGGCTTGGCCGCTATTAAAGAGCATTATTCATTCGTTTTCATACCGATAATATCACAACTGTGGCATATGTCAATCATCAAGGGGGGACTCGCAGTCCTTTAGCAATGAAAGTAGTATATTGGCTACTTTCTTGGGAGGAATCCAACTCCTGTCTAATTTCTGCGATACATATCCCAGGTGTAGACAATTGGGAAGCAGATTATCTCAGTTGTCGGTCTTTACATCCAGGGGAGTGCTCTCTCCATCCAGATGTATTTTGTCAGATTGTACAGATGTGGGGTCTCCCCGAAAAATAGATCTGATGGCTTCCCATCTAAACAAGAAGCTACCTAGGTACCTTTCCAGGTCCAGGGATCCTCAGGCGGAGATAGTGGATGCGTTCCTTGGTTTTACCAACCTGCTTACATTTTTCCGCCTCTAGTTCTTCTTCCAAGGGTGATCTCCAAGATCATATTGGAACAATCGCATTTGTTTCTGATAAAACCAGCATGGCCTCACAGGTTTTGGTATGCGGATTTTGTCCGGATGTCCAGTTGCCAAACTTGGCCACTTCCTTTAAGGCCGGACCTTCTGTCTCAAGGGCCGTTTTTCCTTCAGGATCTCAAATTACTAAATTTGAAGTATGGAAATTGAACGCTTAGTACTTAGTCATAGAGGTTTCTCCGACTCAGTGATTAATACTATGCTACAGGCTTGTAAGTCTGTTTCAAGGAGTATTTATTATCGAGTTTGGAAAACCTATATTTCATGGTGTTTTTCTCATGCATTTTCTTTGCATTCTTTTAGGATTCCTAGAATTTTAGTTTCTTCAGGATGGTTTGGATAAAGGTTTTTCTGCAAGTACCTTGAAGGGACAAATCTCTGCTCTTTCTGTTTTATTTATTAGAAAGATTGCTAAACTTCCTGATATTCACAGTTTTTTTCAGTCTTTGGTTCGTATCAAGCCTGTTGTTAAATCAGTCTCTCCTCCTTGGAGTCTTAAAGGGACACTGAACCCACATTTTTTCTTTCGTGATTCAGATAAGAGCATGCAATTTTTTAATTTACTCCTATTATCAATTTGTCTTTGTTCTCTTGCTATCTTTATTTGAAAAATAATGAATCTAAGCTCTTTTTTTGGTTCAGTACCCTGGACACCACTTTTTTATTGGTGGATGAATTTATCCACCATTTAGCAAGAACAACCCAGGTTGTTCACCAAAAATGGGCTGGTTTCTAAACTTACATTTTTGCATTTCAAATAAAGATAACAAGAGAGAAGAAAATTTGATAATAGGAGTAAATTAGAAAGTTGCTTAAAATTCCATGCTCTATCTGAATCACGAAAGAAAACATTTGGGTTCAGTGTCCCTTTAATTTGGTTTTGAAGGCTTTGCAGGCTCCTCCTTTTGAGCCTATGCATTCTTTGGACATTAAACTACTTTCTTGGAAAGTGTTGTTTCTTTTGGCTATCTCTTCAGTTAGAAGAGTTTCTGAATTGTCTGCTCTATCTTGTGAGTCTCCTTTTCTTATTTTCCATCAGGATAAGGCTGTTTTGCGGACTTCGTTTAAATTTCTTCCTAAGGTTGTCAATTCTAACAACATTAGTAGGGAAAATGTTGTTCCTTCCTTGTCATAATCCCAAGAATACTCTTGAAAGATCTTTACATTCTTTGGATGTTGTAAGAGCTTTGAAATATTATGTTGAAGCTACTAAAGATTTCAGGAAGACTTCTAGTCTATTTTGTTGTCTTTTCTGGTCCTAGGAAAGGTCAGAAAGCCTCTGCCATTTCTTTGGCATCTTGGTTAAAGCTTTTCATTCACAAGGCTTATTTAGAGGCGGGACAATCTCCGCCTCAGAGAATTACAACTTATTCTACTAGATCAGTCGCCACTTCTTGGACTTTTAAGAATGAAGCTTCGGTTGATCAGATTTGCAAAGCAGCGACTTGGTCTTCTTTGCATACATTTACTAAATTTTACCATTTTTATGCATTTGCTTCTTCTGAAGCTGTCTTTGGTAGAAAAGTTCTTCAGGCAGCTGTCTTAGTTTGATTCTTCTGCTTATGATTTAAGTTTTTTTTTCTTGAAATGTATGTGAAATTTATAAGAGACTTATTTTTTTGTTTTGTGGATTTATTTTTTTCAGCAGAAATAGCTGTCTTTATTTTATCCCTCCCTTTCTAGTGACTTCTGTGGTCTCCCACATCTTGGGTATTTCTATCCCATACGTCTCTAGCTCATGGACTCTTGCCAATTACATGAAAGAAAACATAATTTATGTAAGAACTAACCTGATAAATTTATTTCTTTCATATTGGCAAGAGTCCATGAGGCCCACCCTTTTTTATGGTGGTTATTTTTGTATAAAAAGCACAATTTTATGTACAGTTCTTTTTGTATGCTTTTTTTTACTCCTTATTTTATCACCTCACTACTTGGCTATTCGTTAAACTGAATTGTGGGTGTGATGAGGGGATTATTTATAAGCATTTTGAGGTTTGGGAAACTTTGCCCTCCTGGTAGGATTGTATATCCCATACGTCACTAGCTCATGGACTCTTGCCAATATGAAAGACATGAATTTATCAGGTAAGTTCTTACATAAATTATGTTTTATCACCAATTTTGCTTTGTTCTTTTGGTATTCTTAGTTGAAAGCTAAACCTAGGAAGGTTCATATAATTTCTAAGCGCTTGAAGTCTGCCTCCTTATCACATGCTTTTTTATTTGCTTTTCATAACAGTGGAGAGCTAGTTAATGTAAACCATATAGATAACAACATTGTGATCACGCCTGTGGCTTTTGGCAGACACTGCACTCATTGGCTAAAATGAAAGTCAATATATAATAAATAAGATGTCATGAGATCAGGGGGCTGTCAGAAGATGCTTAGAAGTTAATGAGAGGTAGAAAGTGTATTAATATAACACTGTTGGTTATGCAAAACTGGGGATTATCTATCTTTTTAAACAACAAAAATGTTAGTGTTGACTATCCCTTTAAAAACAGGTAGAGATTTAGAGTTTTAGATGTTATAAAGTATATTAATGTAACAATTGGTTATGCAAAGCTGGAAAATGGGTAATAAAGGCATAATCAATCTCTTTAAACAATAACAATTTTGAAGCTGACTGTCCTTTTTAAAGGGTCATTAAACACCACTAAATAATTAGATTAGAATGAGGCATTCAAAGAAAAGATTAGTCTGAGAATAACATGTAGATGTATTTTTAAAGTTTCATTGGTTGCTTAAAGGGCAAGTCAACCTATAAATTATTACATTTTTAGATAATGTATTTAACGATGCTGACAGCAAACTATAGGCCAATTATGCTCTAAATATAGTTTGCAAGTAAAACCACTTACTATTTCTCCTTGGGACATTTTGAAATGGCCGCCTGACCCCTCCAGTCCTGACGTCATCCTCCAGCTTTGACGTCACCCTCCAGCTCTGATGTCACCCTCCAGCTCCACTGAGTGTTCCAAGTCTATCCTGCTTGTTCCTCTGTTTCGCGCATGCACAATGCGCCAGTTTTGGAGTCATCAGCAGTACAGCGGTCCCACAGCAGTTTTTGTTCAACGAGATTTGTAGGTAACAGTAACGTATAATTGCATCTTCATACACCAATGTAACAGATTGCACATTATAGCAAAGCAGATATAGCAGATCTCTTCTGGCTCCATCTTTTGATCTCCGGTGTAGGCATGTGCAGATATAACAGCACCACCCCAGTTTTAAATGCAATTAAATTTAACTCCTTTAGTAAACCCAAAAGGCTAGTCCATTTTTGCAAAGCCCTGCAACCGCTTACCACTGTATGCTCTGATCTCTTTGCTATAACGTGCTGTTACATTGGTGTATGAAGATACAATTATACGTTACGATTACCTACAAACTTGTTGAACTACAATGAGCATTATCCTATTTAGTCTGACAATCAGTATCCAGATAATAGCAGACCCTGAATATAACCTGCTGGCTGGCAGCCGAAGGCTACCATTCCATTGACTACCAGGTGATCCTCAACCTGGGGGTCAACCCTGCAGCTGTCAGCAGCAATGTGGTAATTGAAGTCATCAGAAGCACTTAATCAGTGAGACTGACCATCTCCCGTTGGTTAAAGCACCCCACCCAAGCTCAGGTGTGCTCATGACAGTGTAAAAACATAAATTATGCTTACCTGATAATTTAACTTCCATCGTGGGGAGGAGAGTCTACTGCTTCATTCATCACTTGTGGTAATTAAGAACCTAGCCACCAGGAGGAGGCAAAGACTCCCCAGCCAAAGGCTTAAATACCTCCCCCACTTCCCTCAGTCATTCTGCCAAGGGAACAAGGAACAGTAGGATAAATATCAGGGTATAAATGGTGCCAGAAGACCAAAAAATAAATTTAGATCCGCCACCGAAGGACAGGCGGGTGCAGTGGACTCTCCTCCCCACGATGGAAATTAAATTATCAGATAAGCATAATTTGTTTTCCATTTAAAGGGGAGGAGAGTCCTCTGCTTCATTCATCACTTGTGGGAACAAAAACCCAAGCTCTAGAGGACACTGAAGAAAATGGGAGGGTAAAAAAGGCGGACCCTATACTGAGGGCACAGCCTTCAGAACCTTAACCTCAAAAGCTGCTTCCGCCAAAGCAAAAACGTCAAATTTTTCAAAAGTATGTAAGGATGACCAGGTTGCCGCCTTTACAAATCTGCTCCATAGAAGCCTCATTCTTAAAGGCCCAAGAAGAGTCCACAGCTCTAGTCGAATGAGCCGTAATCCTCTATGAAGGCTTGTGTCCCGCTGTCTCATAAGCCAGGCGGAGCATACTCGTCAACCAAAAAGAGACACAAGGAAGGAACCACTATTTCCTGGTTAATGTTACGACTCAACACTACCTTGAAAATAAATCACAAACCGGTTCACAGAACAGCTTTGTCAGCATGAAAAACCAAGTAAGGAGGCTGCCAACTCACAATCTGCGTGCCGATGCACTAGTCAATAACAGGACCTTCTATGAGAGAATTTTAATGTTCAGGGCATGCATAGGCTCAAACGGAGCCCTCTGCAAGACCTTAAGCACCAAGTTTAAACTCCAGGTAGGAGCTGTACTCCTGAAAACTGGTCTAATGCTAGCCAGAGCCTAAACAAATGTCTGAATGTCATGAAGCTCTGCAAGCTTCTTATGCAACAGTACCAATAAAGCCGAGATCTCTCCCCTTAGGGAACTGGCGGAAAGACCCTTAGCTAGACCATCCTGGAGAAAGGCCAAAATCCTGGATATATTGACCTTGTGCCATGGGTATCCTTGTTCCTCACACCAGGACAAGTAGGTCTTCCACACCTTGTGGTAGATGTGTCTAGTGATCGGCTTCCTGGCCTGGACAAGTGTCAATCACTCAGAAAAAAAACCCTCTTTTGGCTAAGACTAGGCGTTCAATCTCCACACAATCGAGATTTTGATGTAGAAAAGGACCTTGAACTGGCAGATCCTTGTGACAAGCTAACTTCCACGGCAGATATGACATCGCCACTAGATCCGCAAACCACGTCCTCTGTGGCCTCAACGGAGCAATCAGAATAGCCAAAGCTTGCTCCTGCTTGATGCGAGCCACTACTCGAGGTAGAAGAGGCAACGGTGGAAATATGTAGATTAGGTTGAAGTCCCAGTGTACCGCCAAGGCGTCTATCAGTTCTGCCTGGGGATCCCTGGATCGCGACCCGTATATGGGTAGCTTGCAATTGAGTCTAAACTCCGTGAGAACTATTTCCGGCATCCCCCATCTGCTGCAGATCTCGCAAACTTTTCGGGTAGGAGAGACCATTCCCCTGGATGAAACATCTGTCTGCTCAGAAATTCCACTTCCCAGTTGTCCACACCCGGAATGTTGTTCGCTTAGAGCGAACAATTGTCTCTGCCCATTACAGAATTTGAGATACTTCCCTCATTGCTAGGGTGATGATGTCCAATTGGAATCTGATGAATTGGGACAACCCCAGAGGGGGCCAAGCCTTCAGAGCGTTTCATATTGCTCGAAGTGCCAGAATATTTATAGGTAGACTAGACTTTTCTCAAGTCCATCTGCCTTGTGCCTTTCTGGCTGTCAGGGTTTTTTCCCTGTTTTGTTTGCCATGTGCTGCTGACAGCCATTTTACTCACCTCTCTTCCTGACTATGGTGCATTGTGGAGGATGCTTCTCATTTCCTGCACTTCCTTTTATGGCCAGACTGGTGTGCATCATCTGTGTGAGACAGGATGCAGTCTCAGAATTGTGATGTCATCACTTATTATTTAAGGGCCTCTGTTCAGTATGATTTGTCTTTGTGTTGTATTAGACCTGTTTGTGAGTTCCTGTGTATTACCTGGCTGTCTGATATCCCTCCTGGTTCCTGATCTCTGGCTTGTTCCTGACTCTGCTGTTTTCCTTGTTCCTGATTTCGGCTCGTCTGACTATTCGCTTTGGCTCCTGACTCGGCTCTTCTGACTACCAGCTCTGGTTTTGACTCCTGGCTTATTTGACTTGTGGACTTTTTATTATTTTTTTGTTAATAAAGGTGTGATTATTTTTGCACTTCTCGTCTCAGTCACACTGGCACCCCAAACGGCTCCCCATCCTGATAAACCTTCTTTACGTGGTTACAATCTCCCAGGATGGTCTCATGAAGTCCCCTGGGAAACCAAGACAGGGACTCCTTCACCGGTCTGTCCATAGATATCTGTTGGGACAAATCTGAAGGATCGCCGTTCCATTGTCTCGACATGCACAGCTGCAGAGGTCTGAGATGATTCCTGACAAATGGAATGACATCTATGCTGTATACCAGGTGTCAGATTACCTCCATACACTTGGCCACAGATGTTCTGGAGGATGTCTGCAGGGCTAGACAGTTGGACGCAAGCTTGCAACATCTCTGGTCTGTCAAATATCTTCATCGCAGAAGAATCTAGTATTTTACCCAGGAACTCCACCCTGTTGCTGGGGACCAAAGAACTCTTCCCTTCGTTTATCTTCCACCCGTGGGATTGAAGTAGGAGAGCTCTCGAATGATCCTCTGCCAGACTGTAGGATGGAGCCTGGACCAGGATATTGTCCAGATACATAGCACCTGCAATCCCTCTGGCTCTCGCTACTGCGAGAAGACCTCCCAGAACCTTTGTAAAGACTCTTGGGGTTGACGCCAGACCAAACTGAAGGGCCACAAACTGTAAGTTCTGGTCCAGGAAGCGAACCTTAGAAATTTGAAGTGATCCTTGTAGATTGGAACATGAAGGTAAGCATCCTTCAGGTCTATAAGTCGTCATGAATTGCCCCTCCTGAACCAGGGGCAAAATTGACCTTATCGTCTCCATCTTGAACGATGACAAAAACTTGTTTAGGGCCTTTAGGTCCAGAATTGGACGAAACGTGCCCTCCTTTGGGACCACGAAAAGGTTTGAATAATACCCCAGACCTCTTTCTGCCGGAGGAACTGGGACGATTACCCCGAGAGATGAGATCCCTCACATATCCCAGGAAGGCATCTCTCTATGTGGTTTCGAAGAAATGCCAGGAGGAACCTGCCTCTGGGCTGATACGATTTGAAACCTATCCTGTACCTCTGGCGACGACCTCCAGAACCCAAGGGTCTGTAACGTCTCTCCTCCAGGCCCCCACAAAAAGATAGTCTACCCTCTACCTGGTCCAAGGACGGGTTGGGGGCCGCCACTTCATAACAACTTTGACTTGGCCGGTTTCTTGTTCTGCTTGGACTTATTCCAAGAGTT